>NW_027490174.1:0-607227 GCF_050948175.1 Xylocopa sonorina
ATGAGATGCGATATCGCGATCTAAGAAGCATTAGAACTCTATTGCCTCGACGGGTAGACATCTGCAGACGCTATTTCCTAGCATGGAAGTGTCGCACTTACATTCCTTTGATGTGAATACTATGTATACATGACACTTTCGCAATGAATATTATATCTTATCACGAAACATAGAAATGAGGTGTCATATCGCGATTGAAGTAGCACTAGAACGGCTATTGCTACGACACGTAGAACTCTGAATACGCCATTTCCTAGCAAGGAAGTGTCGCATTTACATTTGTTTGGAGAGAAGTGGAGGTATACATGACACTTCGCAGTGAATATTATATCTTATCATGAAACATAGAAGAGAGATGCGATATCGCGTTCTAAGAAGCATTAGAACTCTATGGCCTCGACGCGGAGACATCTGCAAACGCTATTTCCTAGCATGGAAGTGTCGCACTTACATTCTTTTGAAGTGAATACGAGGGATACATGACATTTCGCAATGAATATTATATCTTATCACGAAACATAGAAACGAGATGCGATATCGCGATTTAAAGTAGCATTACAACTCTATTGCTACGATACGTAGAATCTAGAAACGCTATTTCCTAGCAAGCAGCAGTTGCATTTACATTCTTTTGAAGTGAATACGAGGTATACATGACACTTCGCAATGAATATTATATCTTATCATGAAACACAGAAGAGGATGCGATATCGCGCTTTAAGAAGCATTAGAACTCTATGGCCTCGATGCGGAGACATCTGCAAACGCAATTTCCTAGCATGGAAGTGACGCACTACATTCTTTTGAAGTGAATACGATGTATACATGACACTTCGCAATGATATTATACCTTATCACGAAACATATAAATGAGGTGTCATATCGCGATTGAAGAGCATTAGAACCCTATTGCTACGATACCTAGACATCTGAATACGCCATTTCTAGCAAGCAGTAGTCGCATTTACATTCTTTTGAAGTAAATACGAAGTATACATGACACTTCGCAATGAATATTATACTTATCATGAAACACAGAAGAGGGATGCGATATCGCGTTTTAAGAAGCATTAGAAGTCTATGGCCTCGATGCGGAGACATCTGCAAACGCTATTTCCTAGCATGGAGTGTAGCACTTACATTCTTCTGAAGTGAATACGAGGTATACACTGACACTTCGCAATGAATATTATATCATATCACGAAACATATAAATGAGAGGCGATTTCGCGATTTAAGTAGCATTAGAACGCTATTGCTACCATACGTAGACATCTGCAAACTGTATTTCCTATCAAGCAATAGTCGCATTTACATTCTTTTGAAGTGAATACGACGTATACATGACACTTCGCAATGAATATTATATCTTATCACGAAACATATAAATGAGGTGTGATATCGCGGTATAAGTAGCTTTAGAACGCTATTGCTATGATACGTAGACATCTGAATACGCTATATTCCTAGCTAGGAAGTGTCGCATTTACATTCTTTTGAAGTGAATACGAGGTATACGTGACACTTCGCAATGAATATTATATCTTATCATGAAGCCATCAGAAAGAGATGCGATATCGCGTTTTGAGAGGCATTAGAAAACACTATTGCTACGATACGTAGACATCTGCAAACGCTATTTCCTAGCGAGGGAGATTCGAATTACGTTCTTTGAAGTGAATGCGAGGTATACATGACACTTCGCAATGAACGTATATCTTATCATGAAACATAGAAGAGATATGCGATATCACGTTTTAAGAGCATTAGAACTCTATGGCCTCAATGCGGAGACATCTGTATACGCCATTTCCTAGCATGGAAGTGTCGCATTACATTCGTTTGGAGAGAATACGAGGTATACATGACACATTCGCAATGAATATTATATCTTATCATCAAACATAGTAGAGAGATGCGATATCGCGTTCTAAGAAGCATTAGAAACTCTATGGCCTCGATGCGGAGACATCTGCAAACGCTATTTCCTAGCATGGAAGTGTCCGCACTTACATTCTTTTGAAGTGAATACGTTGTATACATGACACTTCGCAGTGAAATTATATCTTATCACGAAACATATAAATGAGGTATCATATCGCGATTGAAGTAGCATTAGAACGCTATTGCTAGGATACGTAGACATCTGCAAACGCTATTTCCTAGCAAGCAATAGTCGCATTTACATTCTTTTGAAGTGAATACGAGGTATACATGACACTTCGTAATGATATTATATCTTATCATGCAACATAGGAGAGAGATGCGATATCGCGTTTTAAGAAGCATTGGAACTCTATGGCCTCGATGCGGAGACATCAGCAAACGCTGTTTCCTAGCATGGAAGTGTCGCACTACATTCTTCTGAAGTGAATACGAGGTAGACATGACACTTCGCAAAGAATATTATGTCTTATCACGGATCATATAAATGAGATGCGATATCGCGATTTAAGTAGCATTAGAACGCTATTGCTTACGATACGCAGACATCTGCAAACGCTATTTCCTGGCAAGCAATATTCGCATTTACATTCTTTGGATGGTGAATACGAGGTATACATGACACTTCGCAATGATATTATATCTTATCACGAAACATAGAAATGAGATGCGATTTCGCGTTGTAAGAAGCATTAAAACTCTATGGCAATCGATGCGGAGACATCTGCAAACGCTATTTCCTAGCATGGAAGTGTCGCACTTACATTCTTTTGAAGTGAAATACGATGTATACATGGACACTTCGCAATGAATATTATATCTTATCATGAATCATAGAAATGAGATGCGATATCGCGGTTTAGGAAGCATTAGAGCACCTATTGCTACGAAACGTAGACATCTGAATACGCTATTTCCTAGCGAGGAAGTGTCGCATTTACATTCGTTTGGAGAGAAGAGGAGGTACACATGACACTTCGCAATGAATATTATACCTTATCATGAAACACAGAAGAGGGATGCGATATCGCGTTTTAAGAAGCATAGAAGTCTATGGCCTCGATGCGGAGACATCTGCAACCGCTATTTCCTAGCATGGAAGTGTCGCACTTACATTCTTTTGAAGTGAATACGATGTATACATGACATTTCGCAATGATTATTATATTTATCACGAAACATAGGGATGCGATATCGCGATTTAAGTAGCATTAGAACACTATTGCTACGATACATAGACATCTGCAAACGCTATTTCCTAGCAAGCAGTAGTCGCATTTACATTCTTTTGAAGTGAATACGAGGTATACATGACACTTCGCAATGAATATTATATCTTATCATGAAACACAGAAGAGGGATGCGATATCGCGTTTAAGAAGCATTAGAAGTCTATGGCCTCGATGCGGAGACATCTGCAAACCCGCTATTTCCTATCATGGAAGTGTCGCACATACATTCTTTTGAAGTGAATACGAGGTGTACATGACACTTCGCAAAGAATATTATATCTTATCACGAAACATAGAAATGAGATGCGATATCGCGAATTAAGTAGTATTAGAACACTATTGCTACGATACGTAGACAACTGCAAACTCTATTTCCTAGCAAGGAATTGTCGCATTTACATTCTTCTGAAGTGAATACGAGGTATACATGACACTTCGCAATAAATATTATATCTTATCATGAAACATAGAAATGAGATGCGTTATCGCGATCTAAGAAGCATTAGAACGCTATTGCTACGATACGTAGACATCTGCAAACGCTATTTCCTAGCAAGCAATAGTCGCATTTACATTCTTTTGAAGTGAATACAAGGTATACATGACCATTCGCAATGAATATTCTTTCTTATCACGACACACAGAAATGAGATGCAATATCGCGATTTAAGTAGCATTAGAACTCTATTGCTACGATACGTAGACATCCGAGTACGCTATTTCCTAGCAAGGAATAGTCGCATTTACATTCTTTTGAACTGGATACGAGGTATACATGACACTTCGCAATGAATATTATATCTTATCGTGAAACATAGAAGTGAGGTGCTATATCGCGTTTTAAGAAGCAATAGAAAACTATGGCCTCGATGCGGAGACATCTGCAAACGCTATTTCCTAGCATGGAAGTGTCGCACTTACATTCTTCTGAAGTGAATACGAGGTATACATGACACTTCACAATGAATATTATATCTTATCATGAAACATAGAAAAGAGATGCGATATCGCGTTTTAAGAAGCATTAGAAAACTATGGCCTCGATGCGGAGACATCTGCAAACGCTATTTCCTAGCATGGAAGTGTAGCACTTACATTCTTCTGAAGTGAATACGAGGTATACAGGACACTTCGCAATGAATATTATATCTTATCATGAAGCATAGAAATGAGATGCGATATCGCGTTTTGAGAGGCATTAGAACTCTATTGCTACGATACGTAGACATCTGCAAACGCTATTTCCTAGCGAGGGAGATTCGAATTTACGTTCTTTTGAAGTGAATGCGAGGTATACATGACACTTCGCAATGAACGTTATATCTTATCATGAAACATAGAAGAGATATGCGATATCACGTTTTAAGAAGCATTAGAACTCTATGGCCTCAATGCGGAGACATCTGTATACGCCATTTCCTAGCATGGAAGTGTCGCATTTACATTCGTTTGGAGAGAATACGAGGTATACATGACACTTCGCAATGAATATTATATCTTATCATCAAACACAGTAGAGAGATGCGATATCGCGTTCTAAGAAGCATTAGAACTCTATGGCCTCGATGCGGAGACATCTGCAAACGCTATTTCCTAGCATGGAAGTGTCGCACTTACATTCTTTTGAAGTGAATACGTTGTATACATGACACTTCGCAGTGAATATTATATCTTATCACGAAACATATAAATGAGGTATCATATCGCGATTGAAGTAGCATTAGAACGCTATTGCTAGGATACGTAGACATCTGCAAACGCTATTTCCTAGCAAGCAATAGTCGCATTTACATTCTTTTGAAGTGAATACGAGGTATACATGACACTTCGTAATGAATATTATATCTTATCATGCAACATAGGAGAGAGATGCGATATCGCGTTTTAAGAAGCATTGGAACTCTATGGCCTCGATGCGGAGACATCAGCAAACGCTGTTTCCTAGCATGGAAGTGTCGCACTTACATTCTTCTGAAGTGAATACGAGGTATACATGACACTTCGCAAAGAATATTATATCTTATCACGGATCATATAAATGAGATGCGATATCGCGATTTAAGTAGCATTAGAACGCTATTGCTACGATACGCAGACATCTGCAAACGCTATTTCCTGGCAAGCAATATTCGCATTTACATTCTTTGGATGTGAATACGAGGTATACATGACACTTCGCAATGAATATTATATCTTATCACGAAACATAGAAATGAGATGCGATTTCGCGTTGTAAGAAGCATTAAAACTCTATGGCCTCGATGCGGAGACATCTGCAAACGCTATTTCCTAGCAAGCAATAGTCGCATTTACATTCGTTTGGAGAGAATACGAGGTATACATGACTCTTCGCAATGAATATTATATCTTATCATGAATCATAGAAGAGAGATGCGATATCGCGATTTAAGTAGCATTAGAACACTATTGCTACGATACGTAGACATCTGAATGCGTTATTTCCTAGCAAGCAATAGTCGCATTTACATTCTTTTGAAGTGAATACAAGGTATACATGACTATTCGCAATGAATATTATATCTTATCACGAAACATAGAAATGGAATGCGATATCGCTATTTAAGTAGCATTAGAGCACTATTGCTACGATACGTAGACATCTGAATACACTATTTCCTAGCAAGGAAGTGTCGCATTTACATTCTTTTGAAATGAATACGAGGTGTACATGACACCTCGCAGTGAATATTATATCTTATCACGAAACATAGAAATGAGATGCGATATCGCGATCTAAGCAGCATTAGAACTCTATTGCTACGATACGTAGGCATCTGCAAACGCTATTTCCTAGCAACGAATAGTCGCATTTACATTCTTTTGAAGAGAATACGAGGTATACATGACACTTCGCAATGAATATTATATCTTATCATGAATCATAAAAGTGAGATGCGATTACGCGTCTTAAGAAGCATTAGAACCCTATTGCCTCGATATGGAGATATCTGCAAACGCTATTTCCTAGCAAGCAATAGTCGCATTTACATTCTTTTGAAATTAATTCGAGGTTTACATGACACTTCGGAATGAATATTATAACTTATCACGAAACATAAAAATGTGATGCGATATCGCGATCTAAGAAGCATTAGAACTCCATTGCTACGATACGTAGGCATCTGCAAACGCTATGCCCTAGCAAGGAATAGTCGCATTTACATTCTTTTGATGTGAATACGAGGTATACATGACACTTCGCAATGAATATTATATCTTATAATGAAACATAGAAATGAGATGCGATATCGCGATCTAAGAAGCATTAGAACTCTATTGCCTCGACGGGTAGACATCTGCAGACGCTATTTCCTAGCATGGAAGTGTCGCACTTACATTCCTTTGATGTGAATACGATGTATACATGACACTTCGCAATGAATATTATATCTTATCACGAAACATAGAAATGAGGTGTCATATCGCGATTGAAGTAGCACTAGAACGCTATTGCTACGACACGTAGAACTCTGAATACGCCATTTCCTAGCAAGGAAGTGTCGCATTTACATTTGTTTGGAGAGAAGTGGAGGTATACATGACACTTCGCAGTGAATATTATATCTTATCATGAAACATAGAAGAGAGATGCGATATCGCGTTCTAAGAAGCATTAGAACTCTATGGCCTCGACGCGGAGACATCTGCAAACGCTATTTCCTAGCATGGAAGTGTCGCACTTACATTCTTTTGAAGTGAATACGAGGTATACATGACATTTCGCAATGAATATTATATCTTATCACGAAACATAGAAACGAGATGCGATATCGCGATTTAAGTAGCATTACAACTCTATTGCTACGATACGTAGACATCTAGAAACGCTATTTCCTAGCAAGCAGCAGTTGCATTTACATTCTTTTGAAGTGAATACGAGGTATACATGACACTTCGCAATGAATATTATATCTTATCATGAAACACAGAAGAGGGATGCGATATCGCGCTTTAAGAAGCATTAGAACTCTATGGCCTCGATGCGGAGACATCTGCAAACGCAATTTCCTAGCATGGAAGTGACGCACTTACATTCTTTTGAAGTGAATACGATGTATACATGACACTTCGCAATGAATATTATACCTTATCACGAAACATATAAATGAGGTGTCATATCGCGATTGAAGTAGCATTAGAACCCTATTGCTACGATACCTAGACATCTGAATACGCCATTTCCTAGCAAGCAGTAGTCGCATTTACATTCTTTTGAAGTAAATACGAAGTATACATGACACTTCGCAATGAATATTATACCTTATCATGAAACACAGAAGAGGGATGCGATATCGCGTTTTAAGAAGCATTAGAAGTCTATGGCCTCGATGCGGAGACATCTGCAAACGCTATTTCCTAGCATGGAAGTGTAGCACTTACATTCTTCTGAAGTGAATACGAGGTATACATGACACTTCGCAATGAATATTATATCATATCACGAAACATATAAATGAGAGGCGATTTCGCGATTTAAGTAGCATTAGAACGCTATTGCTACCATACGTAGACATCTGCAAACTGTATTTCCTATCAAGCAATAGTCGCATTTACATTCTTTTGAAGTGAATACGACGTATACATGACACTTCGCAATGAATATTATATCTTATCACGAAACATATAAATGAGGTGTGATATCGCGGTATAAGTAGCATTAGAACGCTATTGCTATGATACGTAGACATCTGAATACGCTATTTCCTAGCTAGGAAGTGTCGCATTTACATTCTTTTGAAGTGAATACGAGGTATACGTGACACTTCGCAATGAATATTATATCTTATCATGAAGCATAGAAATGAGATGCGATATCGCGTTTTGAGAGGCATTAGAACACTATTGCTACGATACGTAGACATCTGCAAACGCTATTTCCTAGCGAGGGAGATTCGAATTTACGTTCTTTTGAAGTGAATGCGAGGTATACATGACACTTCGCAATGAACGTTATATCTTATCATGAAACATAGAAGAGATATGCGATATCACGTTTTAAGAAGCATTAGAACTCTATGGCCTCAATGCGGAGACATCTGTATACGCCATTTCCTAGCATGGAAGTGTCGCATTTACATTCGTTTGGAGAGAATACGAGGTATACATGACACTTCGCAATGAATATTATATCTTATCATCAAACATAGTAGAGAGATGCGATATCGCGTTCTAAGAAGCATTAGAACTCTATGGCCTCGATGCGGAGACATCTGCAAACGCTATTTCCTAGCATGGAAGTGTCGCACTTACATTCTTTTGAAGTGAATACGTTGTATACATGACACTTCGCAGTGAATATTATATCTTATCACGAAACATATAAATGAGGTATCATATCGCGATTGAAGTAGCATTAGAACGCTATTGCTAGGATACGTAGACATCTGCAAACGCTATTTCCTAGCAAGCAATAGTCGCATTTACATTCTTTTGAAGTGAATACGAGGTATACATGACACTTCGTAATGAATATTATATCTTATCATGCAACATAGGAGAGAGATGCGATATCGCGTTTTAAGAAGCATTGGAACTCTATGGCCTCGATGCGGAGACATCAGCAAACGCTGTTTCCTAGCATGGAAGTGTCGCACTTACATTCTTCTGAAGTGAATACGAGGTAGACATGACACTTCGCAAAGAATATTATGTCTTATCACGGATCATATAAATGAGATGCGATATCGCGATTTAAGTAGCATTAGAACGCTATTGCTACGATACGCAGACATCTGCAAACGCTATTTCCTGGCAAGCAATATTCGCATTTACATTCTTTGGATGTGAATACGAGGTATACATGACACTTCGCAATGAATATTATATCTTATCACGAAACATAGAAATGAGATGCGATTTCGCGTTGTAAGAAGCATTAAAACTCTATGGCATCGATGCGGAGACATCTGCAAACGCTATTTCCTAGCATGGAAGTGTCGCACTTACATTCTTTTGAAGTGAATACGATGTATACATGACACTTCGCAATGAATATTATATCTTATCATGAATCATAGAAATGAGATGCGATATCGCGGTTTGAGAAGCATTAGAGCACTATTGCTACGAAACGTAGACATCTGAATACGCTATTTCCTAGCGAGGAAGTGTCGCATTTACATTCGTTTGGAGAGAAGAGGAGGTACACATGACACTTCGCAATGAATATTATACCTTATCATGAAACACAGAAGAGGGATGCGATATCGCGTTTTAAGAAGCATTAGAAGTCTATGGCCTCGATGCGGAGACATCTGCAAACGCTATTTCCTAGCATGGAAGTGTCGCACTTACATTCTTTTGAAGTGAATACGATGTATACATGACATTTCGCAATGATTATTATATCTTATCACGAAACATATAAGTGGGATGCGATATCGCGATTTAAGTAGCATTAGAACACTATTGCTACGATACATAGACATCTGCAAACGCTATTTCCTAGCAAGCAGTAGTCGCATTTACATTCTTTTGAAGTGAATACGAGGTATACATGACACTTCGCAATGAATATTATATCTTATCATGAAACACAGAAGAGGGATGCGATATCGCGTTTTAAGAAGCATTAGAAGTCTATGGCCTCGATGCGGAGACATCTGCAAACGCTATTTCCTATCATGGAAGTGTCGCACATACATTCTTTTGAAGTGAATACGAGGTGTACATGACACTTCGCAAAGAATATTATATCTTATCACGAAACATAGAAATGAGATGCGATATCGCGAATTAAGTAGTATTAGAACACTATTGCTACGATACGTAGACAACTGCAAACTCTATTTCCTAGCAAGGAATTGTCGCATTTACATTCTTCTGAAGTGAATACGAGGTATACATGACACTTCGCAATAAATATTATATCTTATCATGAAACATAGAAATGAGATGCGTTATCGCGATCTAAGAAGCATTAGAACGCTATTGCTACGATACGTAGACATCTGCAAACGCTATTTCCTAGCAAGCAATAGTCGCATTTACATTCTTTTGAAGTGAATACAAGGTATACATGACCATTCGCAATGAATATTCTTTCTTATCACGACACACAGAAATGAGATGCAATATCGCGATTTAAGTAGCATTAGAACTCTATTGCTACGATACGTAGACATCCGAGTACGCTATTTCCTAGCAAGGAATAGTCGCATTTACATTCTTTTGAACTGGATACGAGGTATACATGACACTTCGCAATGAATATTATATCTTATCGTGAAACATAGAAGTGAGGTGCTATATCGCGTTTTAAGAAGCAATAGAAAACTATGGCCTCGATGCGGAGACATCTGCAAACGCTATTTCCTAGCATGGAAGTGTCGCACTTACATTCTTCTGAAGTGAATACGAGGTATACATGACACTTCACAATGAATATTATATCTTATCATGAAACATAGAAAAGAGATGCGATATCGCGTTTTAAGAAGCATTAGAAAACTATGGCCTCGATGCGGAGACATCTGCAAACGCTATTTCCTAGCATGGAAGTGTAGCACTTACATTCTTCTGAAGTGAATACGAGGTATACAGGACACTTCGCAATGAATATTATATCTTATCATGAAGCATAGAAATGAGATGCGATATCGCGTTTTGAGAGGCATTAGAACTCTATTGCTACGATACGTAGACATCTGCAAACGCTATTTCCTAGCGAGGGAGATTCGAATTTACGTTCTTTTGAAGTGAATGCGAGGTATACATGACACTTCGCAATGAACGTTATATCTTATCATGAAACATAGAAGAGATATGCGATATCACGTTTTAAGAAGCATTAGAACTCTATGGCCTCAATGCGGAGACATCTGTATACGCCATTTCCTAGCATGGAAGTGTCGCATTTACATTCGTTTGGAGAGAATACGAGGTATACATGACACTTCGCAATGAATATTATATCTTATCATCAAACACAGTAGAGAGATGCGATATCGCGTTCTAAGAAGCATTAGAACTCTATGGCCTCGATGCGGAGACATCTGCAAACGCTATTTCCTAGCATGGAAGTGTCGCACTTACATTCTTTTGAAGTGAATACGTTGTATACATGACACTTCGCAGTGAATATTATATCTTATCACGAAACATATAAATGAGGTATCATATCGCGATTGAAGTAGCATTAGAACGCTATTGCTAGGATACGTAGACATCTGCAAACGCTATTTCCTAGCAAGCAATAGTCGCATTTACATTCTTTTGAAGTGAATACGAGGTATACATGACACTTCGTAATGAATATTATATCTTATCATGCAACATAGGAGAGAGATGCGATATCGCGTTTTAAGAAGCATTGGAACTCTATGGCCTCGATGCGGAGACATCAGCAAACGCTGTTTCCTAGCATGGAAGTGTCGCACTTACATTCTTCTGAAGTGAATACGAGGTATACATGACACTTCGCAAAGAATATTATATCTTATCACGGATCATATAAATGAGATGCGATATCGCGATTTAAGTAGCATTAGAACGCTATTGCTACGATACGCAGACATCTGCAAACGCTATTTCCTGGCAAGCAATATTCGCATTTACATTCTTTGGATGTGAATACGAGGTATACATGACACTTCGCAATGAATATTATATCTTATCACGAAACATAGAAATGAGATGCGATTTCGCGTTGTAAGAAGCATTAAAACTCTATGGCCTCGATGCGGAGACATCTGCAAACGCTATTTCCTAGCAAGCAATAGTCGCATTTACATTCGTTTGGAGAGAATACGAGGTATACATGACTCTTCGCAATGAATATTATATCTTATCATGAATCATAGAAGAGAGATGCGATATCGCGATTTAAGTAGCATTAGAACACTATTGCTACGATACGTAGACATCTGAATGCGTTATTTCCTAGCAAGCAATAGTCGCATTTACATTCTTTTGAAGTGAATACAAGGTATACATGACCATTCGCAATGAATATTATATCTTATCACGAAACATAGAAATGGAATGCGATATCGCTATTTAAGTAGCATTAGAGCACTATTGCTACGATACGTAGACATCTGAATACACTATTTCCTAGCAAGGAAGTGTCGCATTTACATTCTTTTGAAATGAATACGAGGTGTACATGACACCTCGCAGTGAATATTATATCTTATCACGAAACATAGAAATGAGATGCGATATCGCGATCTAAGCAGCATTAGAACTCTATTGCTACGATACGTAGGCATCTGCAAACGCTATTTCCTAGCAACGAATAGTCGCATTTACATTCTTTTGAAGAGAATACGAGGTATACATGACACTTCGCAATGAATATTATATCTTATCATGAATCATAAAAGTGAGATGCGATTACGCGTCTTAAGAAGCATTAGAACCCTATTGCCTCGATATGGAGATATCTGCAAACGCTATTTCCTAGCAAGCAATAGTCGTATTTACATTCTTTTGAAATGAATTCGAGGTTTACATGACACTTCGGAATGAATATTATAACTTATCACGTAACATAAAAATGTGATGCGATATCGCGATCTAAGAAGCATTAGAACTCCATTGCTACGATACGTAGGCATCTGCAAACGCTATGCCCTAGCAAGGAATAGTCGCATTTACATTCTTTTGATGTGAATACGAGGTATACATGACACTTCGCAATGAATATTATATCTTATAATGAAACATAGGAATGAGATGCGATATCGCGATCTAAGAAGCATTAGAACTCTATTGCCTCGACGGGTAGACATCTGCAGACGCTATTTCCTAGCATGGAAGTGTCGCACTTACATTCCTTTGATGTGAATACTATGTATACATGACACTTCGCAATGAATATTATATCTTATCACGAAACATAGAAATGAGGTGTCATATCGCGATTGAAGTAGCACTAGAACGCTATTGCTACGACACGTAGAACTCTGAATACGCCATTTCCTAGCAAGGAAGTGTCGCATTTACATTTGTTTGGAGAGAAGTGGAGGTATACATGACACTTCGCAGTGAATATTATATCTTATCATGAAACATAGAAGAGAGATGCGATATCGCGTTCTAAGAAGCATTAGAACTCTATGGCCTCGACGCGGAGACATCTGCAAACGCTATTTCCTAGCATGGAAGTGTCGCACTTACATTCTTTTGAAGTGAATACGAGGTATACATGACATTTCGCAATGAATATTATATCTTATCACGAAACATAGAAACGAGATGCGATATCGCGATTTAAGTAGCATTACAACTCTATTGCTACGATACGTAGACATCTAGAAACGCTATTTCCTAGCAAGCAGCAGTTGCATTTACATTCTTTTGAAGTGAATACGAGGTATACATGACACTTCGCAATGAATATTATATCTTATCATGAAACACAGAAGAGGGATGCGATATCGCGCTTTAAGAAGCATTAGAACTCTATGGCCTCGATGCGGAGACATCTGCAAACGCAATTTCCTAGCATGGAAGTGACGCACTTACATTCTTTTGAAGTGAATACGATGTATACATGACACTTCGCAATGAATATTATACCTTATCACGAAACATATAAATGAGGTGTCATATCGCGATTGAAGTAGCATTAGAACCCTATTGCTACGATACCTAGACATCTGAATACGCCATTTCCTAGCAAGCAGTAGTCGCATTTACATTCTTTTGAAGTAAATACGAAGTATACATGACACTTCGCAATGAATATTATACCTTATCATGAAACACAGAAGAGGGATGCGATATCGCGTTTTAAGAAGCATTAGAAGTCTATGGCCTCGATGCGGAGACATCTGCAAACGCTATTTCCTAGCATGGAAGTGTAGCACTTACATTCTTCTGAAGTGAATACGAGGTATACATGACACTTCGCAATGAATATTATATCATATCACGAAACATATAAATGAGAGGCGATTTCGCGATTTAAGTAGCATTAGAACGCTATTGCTACCATACGTAGACATCTGCAAACTGTATTTCCTATCAAGCAATAGTCGCATTTACATTCTTTTGAAGTGAATACGACGTATACATGACACTTCGCAATGAATATTATATCTTATCACGAAACATATAAATGAGGTGTGATATCGCGGTATAAGTAGCATTAGAACGCTATTGCTATGATACGTAGACATCTGAATACGCTATTTCCTAGCTAGGAAGTGTCGCATTTACATTCTTTTGAAGTGAATACGAGGTATACGTGACACTTCGCAATGAATATTATATCTTATCATGAAGCATAGAAATGAGATGCGATATCGCGTTTTGAGAGGCATTAGAACACTATTGCTACGATACGTAGACATCTGCAAACGCTATTTCCTAGCGAGGGAGATTCGAATTTACGTTCTTTTGAAGTGAATGCGAGGTATACATGACACTTCGCAATGAACGTTATATCTTATCATGAAACATAGAAGAGATATGCGATATCACGTTTTAAGAAGCATTAGAACTCTATGGCCTCAATGCGGAGACATCTGTATACGCCATTTCCTAGCATGGAAGTGTCGCATTTACATTCGTTTGGAGAGAATACGAGGTATACATGACACTTCGCAATGAATATTATATCTTATCATCAAACATAGTAGAGAGATGCGATATCGCGTTCTAAGAAGCATTAGAACTCTATGGCCTCGATGCGGAGACATCTGCAAACGCTATTTCCTAGCATGGAAGTGTCGCACTTACATTCTTTTGAAGTGAATACGTTGTATACATGACACTTCGCAGTGAATATTATATCTTATCACGAAACATATAAATGAGGTATCATATCGCGATTGAAGTAGCATTAGAACGCTATTGCTAGGATACGTAGACATCTGCAAACGCTATTTCCTAGCAAGCAATAGTCGCATTTACATTCTTTTGAAGTGAATACGAGGTATACATGACACTTCGTAATGAATATTATATCTTATCATGCAACATAGGAGAGAGATGCGATATCGCGTTTTAAGAAGCATTGGAACTCTATGGCCTCGATGCGGAGACATCAGCAAACGCTGTTTCCTAGCATGGAAGTGTCGCACTTACATTCTTCTGAAGTGAATACGAGGTATACATGACACTTCGCAAAGAATATTATATCTTATCACGGATCATATAAATGAGATGCGATATCGCGATTTAAGTAGCATTAGAACGCTATTGCTACGATACGCAGACATCTGCAAACGCTATTTCCTGGCAAGCAATATTCGCATTTACATTCTTTGGATGTGAATACGAGGTATACATGACACTTCGCAATGAATATTATATCTTATCACGAAACATAGAAATGAGATGCGATTTCGCGTTGTAAGAAGCATTAAAACTCTATGGCATCGATGCGGAGACATCTGCAAACGCTATTTCCTAGCATGGAAGTGTCGCACTTACATTCTTTTGAAGTGAATACGATGTATACATGACACTTCGCAATGAATATTATATCTTATCATGAATCATAGAAATGAGATGCGATATCGCGGTTTGAGAAGCATTAGAGCACTATTGCTACGAAACGTAGACATCTGAATACGCTATTTCCTAGCGAGGAAGTGTCGCATTTACATTCGTTTGGAGAGAAGAGGAGGTACACATGACACTTCGCAATGAATATTATACCTTATCATGAAACACAGAAGAGGGATGCGATATCGCGTTTTAAGAAGCATTAGAAGTCTATGGCCTCGATGCGGAGACATCTGCAAACGCTATTTCCTAGCATGGAAGTGTCGCACTTACATTCTTTTGAAGTGAATACGATGTATACATGACATTTCGCAATGATTATTATATCTTATCACGAAACATATAAGTGGGATGCGATATCGCGATTTAAGTAGCATTAGAACACTATTGCTACGATACATAGACATCTGCAAACGCTATTTCCTAGCAAGCAGTAGTCGCATTTACATTCTTTTGAAGTGAATACGAGGTATACATGACACTTCGCAATGAATATTATATCTTATCATGAAACACAGAAGAGGGATGCGATATCGCGTTTTAAGAAGCATTAGAAGTCTATGGCCTCGATGCGGAGACATCTGCAAACGCTATTTCCTATCATGGAAGTGTCGCACATACATTCTTTTGAAGTGAATACGAGGTGTACATGACACTTCGCAAAGAATATTATATCTTATCACGAAACATAGAAATGAGATGCGATATCGCGAATTAAGTAGTATTAGAACACTATTGCTACGATACGTAGACAACTGCAAACTCTATTTCCTAGCAAGGAATTGTCGCATTTACATTCTTCTGAAGTGAATACGAGGTATACATGACACTTCGCAATAAATATTATATCTTATCATGAAACATAGAAATGAGATGCGTTATCGCGATCTAAGAAGCATTAGAACGCTATTGCTACGATACGTAGACATCTGCAAACGCTATTTCCTAGCAAGCAATAGTCGCATTTACATTCTTTTGAAGTGAATACAAGGTATACATGACCATTCGCAATGAATATTCTTTCTTATCACGACACACAGAAATGAGATGCAATATCGCGATTTAAGTAGCATTAGAACTCTATTGCTACGATACGTAGACATCTGAGTACGCTATTTCCTAGCAAGGAATAGTCGCATTTACATTCTTTTGAACTGGATACGAGGTATACATGACACTTCGCAATGAATATTATATCTTATCGTGAAACATAGAAGTGAGGTGCTATATCGCGTTTTAAGAAGCATTAGAAAACTATGGCCTCGATGCGGAGACATCTGCAAACGCTATTTCCTAGCATGGAAGTGTCGCACTTACATTCTTCTGAAGTGAATACGAGGTATACATGACACTTCACAATGAATATTATATCTTATCATGAAACATAGAAAAGAGATGCGATATCGCGTTTTAAGAAGCATTAGAAAACTATGGCCTCGATGCGGAGACATCTGCAAACGCTATTTCCTAGCATGGAAGTGTAGCACTTACATTCTTCTGAAGTGAATACGAGGTATACATGACACTTCGCAATGAATATTATATCTTATCATGAAGCATAGAAATGAGATGCGATATCGCGTTTTGAGAGGCATTAGAACTCTATTGCTACGATACGTAGACATCTGCAAACGCTATTTCCTAGCGAGGGAGATTCGAATTTACGTTCTTTTGAAGTGAATGCGAGGTATACATGACACTTCGCAATGAACGTTATATCTTATCATGAAACATAGAAGAGATATGCGATATCACGTTTTAAGAAGCATTAGAACTCTATGGCCTCAATGCGGAGACATCTGTATACGCCATTTCCTAGCATGGAAGTGTCGCATTTACATTCGTTTGGAGAGAATACGAGGTATACATGACACTTCGCAATGAATATTATATCTTATCATCAAACACAGTAGAGAGATGCGATATCGCGTTCTAAGAAGCATTAGAACTCTATGGCCTCGATGCGGAGACATCTGCAAACGCTATTTCCTAGCATGGAAGTGTCGCACTTACATTCTTTTGAAGTGAATACGTTGTATACATGACACTTCGCAGTGAATATTATATCTTATCACGAAACATATAAATGAGGTATCATATCGCGATTGAAGTAGCATTAGAACGCTATTGCTAGGATACGTAGACATCTGCAAACGCTATTTCCTAGCAAGCAATAGTCGCATTTACATTCTTTTGAAGTGAATACGAGGTATACATGACACTTCGTAATGAATATTATATCTTATCATGCAACATAGGAGAGAGATGCGATATCGCGTTTTAAGAAGCATTGGAACTCTATGGCCTCGATGCGGAGACATCAGCAAACGCTGTTTCCTAGCATGGAAGTGTCGCACTTACATTCTTCTGAAGTGAATACGAGGTATACATGACACTTCGCAAAGAATATTATATCTTATCACGGATCATATAAATGAGATGCGATATCGCGATTTAAGTAGCATTAGAACGCTATTGCTACGATACGCAGACATCTGCAAACGCTATTTCCTGGCAAGCAATATTCGCATTTACATTCTTTGGATGTGAATACGAGGTATACATGACACTTCGCAATGAATATTATATCTTATCACGAAACATAGAAATGAGATGCGATTTCGCGTTGTAAGAAGCATTAAAACTCTATGGCCTCGATGCGGAGACATCTGCAAACGCTATTTCCTAGCAAGCAATAGTCGCATTTACATTCGTTTGGAGAGAATACGAGGTATACATGACTCTTCGCAATGAATATTATATCTTATCATGAATCATAGAAGAGAGATGCGATATCGCGATTTAAGTAGCATTAGAACACTATTGCTACGATACGTAGACATCTGAATGCGTTATTTCCTAGCAAGCAATAGTCGCATTTACATTCTTTTGAAGTGAATACAAGGTATACATGACTATTCGCAATGAATATTATATCTTATCACGAAACATAGAAATGGAATGCGATATCGCTATTTAAGTAGCATTAGAGCACTATTGCTACGATACGTAGACATCTGAATACACTATTTCCTAGCAAGGAAGTGTCGCATTTACATTCTTTTGAAATGAATACGAGGTGTACATGACACCTCGCAGTGAATATTATATCTTATCACGAAACATAGAAATGAGATGCGATATCGCGATCTAAGCAGCATTAGAACTCTATTGCTACGATACGTAGGCATCTGCAAACGCTATTTCCTAGCAACGAATAGTCGCATTTACATTCTTTTGAAGAGAATACGAGGTATACATGACACTTCGCAATGAATATTATATCTTATCATGAATCATAAAAGTGAGATGCGATTACGCGTCTTAAGAAGCATTAGAACCCTATTGCCTCGATATGGAGATATCTGCAAACGCTATTTCCTAGCAAGCAATAGTCGCATTTACATTCTTTTGAAATTAATTCGAGGTTTACATGACACTTCGGAATGAATATTATAACTTATCACGAAACATAAAAATGTGATGCGATATCGCGATCTAAGAAGCATTAGAACTCCATTGCTACGATACGTAGGCATCTGCAAACGCTATGCCCTAGCAAGGAATAGTCGCATTTACATTCTTTTGATGTGAATACGAGGTATACATGACACTTCGCAATGAATATTATATCTTATAATGAAACATAGAAATGAGATGCGATATCGCGATCTAAGAAGCATTAGAACTCTATTGCCTCGACGGGTAGACATCTGCAGACGCTATTTCCTAGCATGGAAGTGTCGCACTTACATTCCTTTGATGTGAATACGATGTATACATGACACTTCGCAATGAATATTATATCTTATCACGAAACATAGAAATGAGGTGTCATATCGCGATTGAAGTAGCACTAGAACGCTATTGCTACGACACGTAGAACTCTGAATACGCCATTTCCTAGCAAGGAAGTGTCGCATTTACATTTGTTTGGAGAGAAGTGGAGGTATACATGACACTTCGCAGTGAATATTATATCTTATCATGAAACATAGAAGAGAGATGCGATATCGCGTTCTAAGAAGCATTAGAACTCTATGGCCTCGACGCGGAGACATCTGCAAACGCTATTTCCTAGCATGGAAGTGTCGCACTTACATTCTTTTGAAGTGAATTCGAGTTATACATGACACTTCGGAATGAATATTATAACTTATCACGAAACATAGAAATGAGATGCGATATCGCGATCTAAGAAGCATTAGAACTCTATTGCTACGATACGTAGGCATCTGCAAACGCTATGCCCTAGCAAGGAATAGTCGCATTTACATTCTTTTGAAGTGAATACGAGGTATACATGACACTCCGCAATGAATATTATATCTTATCATGAAGCATAGAAATGAGATGCGATATCGCGTTTTGAGAAGCATTAGAACTCTATGGCCTCGATGCGGAGACATCTGCAAACGCTATTTCCTAGCAAGGAAGTGTCGCACTTACATTCTTTTGAAGTGAATACGATGTATACATGACACTTCGCAATGAATATTATATCTTATCATGAATCATAGAAATGAGATGCGATATCGCGGTTTGAGAAGCATTAGAGCACTATTGCTACGAAACGTAGACATCTGAATACGCTATTTCCTAGCGAGGAAGTGTCGCATTTACATTCGTTTGGAGAGAAGAGGAGGTATACATGACACTTCGCAATGAATATTATACCTTATCATGAAACACAGAAGAGGGATGCGATATCGCGTTTTAAGAAGCATTAGAAGTCTATGGCCTCGATGCGGAGACATCTGCAAACGCTATTTCCTAGCATGGAAGTGTCGCACTTACATTCTTTTGAAGTGAATACGATGTATACATGACATTTCGCAATGATTATTATATCTTATCACGAAACATATAAGTGGGATGCGATATCGCGATTTAAGTAGCATCAGAACACTATTGCTACGATACATAGACATCTGCAAACGCTATTTCCTAGCAAGCTGTAGTCGCATTTACATTCTTTTGAAGTGAATACGAGGTATACATGACACTTCGCAATGAATATTATATCTTATCATGAAACACAGAAGAGGGATGCGATATCGCGTTTTAAGAAGCATTAGAAGTCTATGGCCTCGATGCGGAGACATCTGCAAACGCTATTTCCTATCATGGAAGTGTCGCACATACATTCTTTTGAAGTGAATACGAGGTGTACATGACACTTCGCAAAGAATATTATATCTTATCACGAAACATAGAAATGAGATGCGATATCGCGAATTAAGTAGTATTAGAACACTATTGCTACGATACGTAGACAACTGCAAACTCTATTTCCTAGCAAGGAATTGTCGCATTTACATTCTTCTGAAGTGAATACGAGGTATACATGACACTTCGCAATAAATATTATATCTTATCATGAAACATAGAAATGAGATGCGATATCGCGATCTAAGAAGCATTAGAACGCTATTGCTACGATACGTAGACATCTGCAAACACTATTTCCTAGCAAGCAATAGTCGCATTTACATTCTTTTGAAGTGAATACAAGGTATACATGACCATTCGCAATGAATATTCTTTCTTATCACGAAACACAGAAATGAGATGCAATATCGCGATTTAAGTAGCATTAGAACTCTATTGCTACGATACGTAGACATCTGAGTACGCTATTTCCTAGCAAGGAATAGTCGCATTTACATTCTTTTGAAGTGAATACGAGGTATACATGACACTTCGCAATGAATATCATATCTTATCATGAAACATAGAAGTGAGATGCGATATCGCGTTTTAAGAAGCATTAGAACTCTATCGCCTCGATGCGTAGACATCTGCAGGCGCTATTTCCTAGCAAGGAAGTGTCCATTTACATTTGTTTGGAGTGAATAGGAGGTATGCATGACACTTCGCAATGAATATTATATCTTATCACGAAACATAGAAATGAAATGCGAAATCTCGTTCTAAGAAGCATTAGGACTCTATTACCTCAATGCGGAGATATCTGTAAGGGCTATTTCCTAGCATGGAAATGTCGCATCTAGATTTTTTTGAAGTGAATTCGAGTTATACATGACACTTCGGAATGAATATTATAACTTATCACGAAACATAGAAATGAGATGCGATATCGCGATCTAAGCAGCATTAGAACTCTATTGCTACGATACGTAGGCATCTGCAAACGCTATTTCCTAGCAACGAATAGTCGCATTTACATTCTTTTGAAGAGAATACGAGGTATACATGACACTTCGCAATGAATATTATATCTTATCATGAATCATAGAAGTGAGATGCGATTACGCGTCTTAAGAAGCATTAGAACCCTATTGCCTCGATATGGAGATATCTGCAAACGCTATTTCCTAGCAAGCAATAGTCGCATTCACATTCTTTTGAAATGAATTCGAGGTTTACATGACACTTCGGAATGAATATTATAACTTATCACGAAACATAAAAATGTGACGCGATATCGCGATCTAAGAAGCATTAGAACTCTATTGCTACGATACGTAGGCATCTGCAAACCCTATGCCCTAGCAAGGAATAGTCGCATTTACATTCTTTTGATGTGAATACGAGGTATACATGACACTTCGCAATGAATATTATATCTTATAATGAAACATAGAAATGAGATGCGATATCGCGATCTAAGAAGCATTAGAACTCTATTGCCTCGACGGGTAGACATCTGCAGACGCCATTTCCTAGCATGGAAGTGTCGCACTTACATTCCTTTGATGTGAATACGATGTATACATGACACTTCGCAATGAATATTATATCTTATCACGAAACATAGAAATGAGGTGTCATATCGCGATTGAAGTAGCACTAGAACGCTATTGCTACGACACGTAGAACTCTGAATACGCCATTTCCTAGCAAGGAAGTGTCGCATTTACATTTGTTTGGAGAGAAGTGGAGGTATACATGACACTTCGCAGTGAATATTATATCTTATCATGAAACATAGAAGAGAGATGCGATATCGCGTTCTAAGAAGCATTAGAACTCTATGGCCTAGACGCGGAGACATCTGCAAACGCTATTTCCTAGCATGGAAGTGTCGCACATACATTCTTTTGAAGTGAATACGAGGTGTACATGACACTTCGCAAAGAATATTATATCTTATCACGAAACATATAAATGAGGTATCATATCGCGATTGAAGTAGCATTAGAACGCTATTGCTAGGATACGTAGACATCTGCAAACGCTATTTCCTAGCAAGCAATAGTCGCATTTACATTCTTTTGAAGTGAATACGAGGTATACATGACACTTCGTAATGAATATTATATCTTATCATGCAACATAGGAGAGAGATGCGATATCGCGTTTTAAGAAGCATTGGAACTCTATGGCCTCGATGCGCAGACATCAGCAAACGCTGTTTCCTAGCATGGAAGTGTCGCACTTACATTCTTCTGAAGTGAATACGAGGTATACATGACACTTCGCAAAGAATATTATATCTTATCACGGATCATATAAATGAGATGCGATATCGCGATTTAAGTAGCATTAGAACGCTATTGCTACGATACGCAGACATCTGCAAACGCTATTTCCTGGCAAGCAATATTCGCATTTACATTCTTTGGATGTGAATACGAGGTATACATGACACTTCGCAATGAATATTATATCTTATCACGAAACATAGAAATGAGATGCGATTTCGCGTTGTAAGAAGCATTAAAACTCTATGGCCTCGATGCGGAGACATCTGCAAACGCTATTTCCTAGCAAGCAATAGTCGCATTTACATTCGTTTGGAGAGAATACGAGGTATACATGACTCTTCGCAATGAATATTATATCTTATCATGAATCATAGAAGAGAGATGCGATATCGCGATTTAAGTAGCATTAGAACACTATTGCTACGATACGTAGACATCTGAATGCGTTATTTCCTAGCAAGCAATAGTCGCATTTACATTCTTTTGAAGTGAATACAAGGTATACATGACCATTCGCAATGAATATTATATCTTATCACGAAACATAGAAATGGAATGCGATATCGCTATTTAAGTAGCATTAGAGCACTATTGCTACGATACGTAGACATCTGAATACACTATTTCCTAGCAAGGAAGTGTCGCATTTACATTCTTTTGAAATGAATACGAGGTGTACATGACACCTCGCAGTGAATATTATATCTTATCACGAAACATAGAAATGAGATGCGATATCGCGATCTAAGCAGCATTAGAACTCTATTGCTACGATACGTAGGCATCTGCAAACGCTATTTCCTAGCAACGAATAGTCGCATTTACATTCTTTTGAAGAGAATACGAGGTATACATGACACTTCGCAATGAATATTATATCTTATCATGAATCATAAAAGTGAGATGCGATTACGCGTCTTAAGAAGCATTAGAACCCTATTGCCTCGATATGGAGATATCTGCAAACGCTATTTCCTAGCAAGCAATAGTCGCATTTACATTCTTTTGAAATGAATTCGAGGTTTACATGACACTTCGGAATGAATATTATAACTTATCACGAAACATAAAAATGTGATGCGATATCGCGATCTAAGAAGCATTAGAACTCCATTGCTACGATACGTAGGCATCTGCAAACGCTATGCCCTAGCAAGGAATAGTCGCATTTACATTCCTTTGATGTGAATACGAGGTATACATGACACTTCGCAATGAATATTATATCTTATAATGAAACATAGAAATGAGATGCGATATCGCGATCTAAGAAGCATTAGAACTCTATTGCCTCGACGGGTAGACATCTGCAGACGCTATTTCCTAGCATGGAAGTGTCGCACTTACATTCCTTTGATGTGAATACGATGTATACATGACACTTCGCAATGAATATTATATCTTATCCTCGAAACATAGAAATGAGGTGTCATATCGCGATTGAAGTAGCACTAGAACGCTATTGCTACGACACGTAGAACTCTGAATACGCCATTTCCTAGCAAGGAAGTGTCGCATTTACATTTGTTTGGAGAGAAGTGGAGGTATACATGACACTTCGCAGTGAATATTATATCTTATCATGAAACATAGAAGAGAGATGCGATATCGCGTTCTAAGAAGCATTAGAACTCTATGGCCTCGACGCGGAGACATCTGCAAACGCTATTTCCTAGCATGGAAGTGTCGCACTTACATTCTTTTGAAGTGAATTCGAGTTATACATGACACTTCGGAATGAATATTATAACTTATCACGAAACATAGAAATGAGATGCGATATCGCGATCTAAGAAGCATTAGAACTCTATTGCTACGATACGTAGGCATCTGCAAACGCTATGCCCTAGCAAGGAATAGTCGCATTTACATTCTTTTGAAGTGAATACGAGGTATACATGACACTCCGCAATGAATATTATATCTTATCATGAAGCATAGAAATGAGATGCGATATCGCGTTTTGAGAAGCATTAGAACTCTATGGCCTCGATGCGGAGACATCTGCAAACGCTATTTCCTAGCAAGGAAGTGTCGCACTTACATTCTTTTGAAGTGAATACGATGTATACATGACACTTCGCAATGAATATTATATCTTATCATGAATCATAGAAATGAGATGCGATATCGCGGTTTGAGAAGCATTAGAGCACTATTGCTACGAAACGTAGACATCTGAATACGCTATTTCCTAGCGAGGAAGTGTCGCATTTACATTCGTTTGGAGAGAAGAGGAGGTATACATGGCACTTCGCAATGAATATTATACCTTATCATGAAACACAGAAGAGGGATGCGATATCGCGTTTTAAGAAGCATTAGAAGTCTATGGCCTCGATGCGGAGACATCTGCAAACGCTATTTCCTAGCATGGAAGTGTCGCACTTACATTCTTTTGAAGTGAATACGATGTATACATGACATTTCGCAATGATTATTATATCTTATCACGAAACATATAAGTGGGATGCGATATCGCGATTTAAGTAGCATCAGAACACTATTGCTACGATACATAGACATCTGCAAACGCTATTTACTAGCAAGCAGTAGTCGCATTTACATTCTTTTGAAGTGAATACGAGGTATACATGACACTTCGCAATGAATATTATATCTTATCATGAAACACAGAAGAGGGATGCGATATCGCGTTTTAAGAAGCATTAGAAGTCTATGGCCTCGATGCGGAGACATCTGCAAACGCTATTTCCTATCATGGAAGTGTCGCACATACATTCTTTTGAAGTGAATACGAGGTGTACATGACACTTCGCAAAGAATATTATATCTTATCACGAAACATAGAAATGAGATGCGATATCGCGAATTAAGTAGTATTAGAACACTATTGCTACGATACGTAGACAACTGCAAACTCTATTTCCTAGCAAGGAATTGTCGCATTTACATTCTTCTGAAGTGAATACGAGGTATACATGACACTTCGCAATAAATATTATATCTTATCATGAAACATAGAAATGAGATGCGATATCGCGATCTAAGAAGCATTAGAACGCTATTGCTACGATACGTAGACATCTGCAAACGCTATTTCCTAGCAAGCAATAGTCGCATTTACATTCTTTTGAAGTGAATACAAGGTATACATGACCATTCGCAATGAATATTCTTTCTTATCACGAAACACAGAAATGAGATGCAATATCGCGATTTAAGTAGCATTAGAACTCTATTGCTACGATACGTAGACATCTGAGTACGCTATTTCCTAGCAAGGAATAGTCGCATTTACATTCTTTTGAAGTGAATACGAGGTATACATGACACTTCGCAATGAATATCATATCTTATCATGAAACATAGAAGTGAGATGCGATATCGCGTTTTAAGAAGCATTAGAACTCTATCGCCTCGATGCGTAGACATCTGCAGGCGCTATTTCCTAGCAAGGAAGTGTCCATTTACATTTGTTTGGAGTGAATAGGAGGTATGCATGACACTTCGCAATGAATATTATATCTTATCACGAAACATAGAAATGAAATGCGAAATCTCGTTTTAAGAAGCATTAGGACTCTATTACCTCAATGCGGAGATATCTGTAAGGGCTATTTCCTAGCATGGAAATGTCGCATCTAGATTTTTTTGAAGTGAATTCGAGTTATACATGACACTTCGGAATGAATATTATAACTTATCACGAAACATAGAAATGAGATGCGATATCGCGATCTAAGCAGCATTAGAACTCTATTGCTACGATACGTAGGCATCTGCAAACGCTATTTCCTAGCAACGAATAGTCGCATTTACATTCTTTTGAAGAGAATACGAGGTATACATGACACTTCGCAATGAATATTATATCTTATCATGAATCATAGAAGTGAGATGCGATTACGCGTCTTAAGAAGCATTAGAACCCTATTGCCTCGATATGGAGATATCTGCAAACGCTATTTCCTAGCAAGCAATAGTCGCATTCACATTCTTTTGAAATGAATTCGAGGTTTACATGACACTTCGGAATGAATATTATAACTTATCACGAAACATAAAAATGTGACGCGATATCGCGATCTAAGAAGCATTAGAACTCTATTGCTACGATACGTAGGCATCTGCAAACCCTATGCCCTAGCAAGGAATAGTCGCACTTACATTCCTTTGATGTGAATACGATGTATACATGACACTTCGCAATGAATATTATATCTTATCACGAAACATAGAAATGAGGTGTCATATCGCGATTGAAGTAGCACTAGAACGCTATTGCTACGACACGTAGAACTCTGAATACGCCATTTCCTAGCAAGGAAGTGTCGCATTTACATTTGTTTGGAGAGAAGTGGAGGTATACATGACACTTCGCAGTGAATATTATATCTTATCATGAAACATAGAAGAGAGATGCGATATCGCGTTCTAAGAAGCATTAGAACTCTATGGCCTAGACGCGGAGACATCTGCAAACGCTATTTCCTAGCATGGAAGTGTCGCACTTACATTCTTTTGAAGTGAATACGAGGTATACATGACATTTCGCAATGAATATTATATCTTATCACGAAACATAGAAACGAGATGCGATATCGCGATTTAAGTAGCATTACAACTATATTGCTACGATACGTAGACATCTAGAAACGCTATTTCCTAGCAAGCAGCAGTTGCATTTACATTCTTTTGAAGTGAATACGAGGTATACATGACACTTCGCAATGAATATTATATCTTATCATGAAACACAGAAGAGGGATGCGATATCGCGCTTTAAGAAGCATTAGAACTCTATGGCCTCGATGCGGAGACATCTGCAAACGCGATTTCCTAGCATGGAAGTGTCGCACTTACATTCTTTTAAAGTGAATACGATGTATACATGACACTTCGCAATGAATATTATATCTTATCACGAAACATATAAATGAGGTGTCATATCGCGATTGAAGTAGCATTAGAACCCTATTGCTACGATACCTAGACATCTGAATACGCCATTTCCTAGCAAGCAGTAGTCGCATTTACATTCTTTTGAAGTGAATACGATGTATACATGACACTTCGCAATGAATATAATATCTTATCACGAAACATAGAAGAGTGATGCGATATCGCGTTTTAAGTAGCATTAGAACTCTATTGCTACGACACGTAGACATCTGCAAACGCTATTTCCTAGCAAGCAATAGTCTCATTTTCATTCTTCTGAAGTGAATACGAGGTGTACATGACACTTCGCAATGAATATTATATCTTCTCACGAAACATAGAAATGAGATGCGATATCGCGATTTAAGTAGCATTAGAACTCTATTGCTACGATACGTAGACATCTGCAAACGCTATTTCCTAGCAAGGAATAGTCGCATTTACATTCTTCTGAAGTGAATGCGACGTATACATAACACTTCGCAATGAATATTATATCTTATCATGAAACGTAGAAGAGAGATGCGATATCGCGTTTTAAGAAGCATTAGAACTCTATTGCATCGATGCGGAGACATCAGCAAACGCTATTTCCTAGCATGGAAGTGACGCACTTACATTCTCTTGAAGTGAATATGAGGTACTCATGACACTTCGCATTGAATATTATATCTTATAATGAATCATAGGAATGAGATGCGATATCGCGATCTAAGAAGCATTAGAACCCTATTGCCTCGACGCGTAGACATCTGCAGACGCTATTTCCTAGCATGGAAGTGTCGCATTTTCATTCTTTTGTAGTGAATGCGAGGTATACATGACACTTTGCAATGAATATTATATCTTATCATGAAACATAGAAGAGAGATGCGATATCGAGTTTTAAGAAGCATTAGAACTCTATGGCATCGAAGCAGAGACATCAGCAAACGCTGTTTCCTAGCATGGAAGTGTCGCACTTACATTCTTTTGAAGTGAATACGAGGTGTACATGACACTTCGCGATGAATATTATATCTTATCACGAAACATATAAATGAGATGCGATATCGCGATCTAAGCAGCATTAGAACTCAATTTCTACGATACGTAGGCATCTGCAAACGCTATTTCCTAGCAAGGAATAGTCGCATTGACATTCTTTTGAAGTGAATACGAGGTATACATAACACTTCGCAATGAATATTATATCTTATCACGAAACATAGAAATGAGATGCGATATCGCGATCTAAGCAGCACTAGAACTCTATTTCTACGATACGTCGGCATCTGCAAACGCTATTTCCTAGCAAGGAATAGTCGCATTTACATTCTTTTGAAGTGAATACGAGGTATACATGACACTTCGCAATGAATATTATATCTTATCATGAATCATAGAAGTGAGATGCGATATCGCGTTTTAAGAAGCATTAGAAACTTATTGCCTCGACGCGTAGACATCTGCAGACGCTATTTGCTAGCATGGAAGTGTCGCATTTACATTCTTTTGAAGTGAATACGAGGTATACATGACACTTCGCAATGAATATTATATCTTATCATGAAGCATAGAAATGAGATGCGATATCGCGTTTTGAGATGCATTAGAACACTATTGCTATGAAACGTAGACATCTGCAAGCGCTATTTCCTAGCAAGGGAGAAACGCATTTACATTCTTTTGAACTGAATACGAGGTATACATGACACATCGCAATGTATAGTATATCTTATCATGAAGCATAGAAATGAGATGTGATATCGCGTTTTGAGAAGAATTAGAACTCCATTGCTACGATACGTAGACATCTGCAAACGCTATTTCCTAGCAAGCAATAGTCGCATTTACTTTCTTTTGAAGTGAATACGAGGTGTACATGACTCTTCGCAATGAATATTACATCTTATCACGAAACACAGATATGAGAAGCGATATCGCGATTTAAGTAGCATTAGAACTCTATTGCTACGATACGTAGACATCTGCAAACGCTATTTCCTAGCAAGGAATAGTCGCATTTACATTATTTTGAAGTGAATACGAGGTATACATGACACTTCGCAATGAATATTATATCTTATCATGAAACACAGAAGAGGGATGCGATATCGCGTTTTAAGAAGCATTATCACTCTACGCTCTCGATGCGCAGGCATCTGCAAACGCTATTTCCTAGCAAGCAGTAGTCGCATTCACATTCCTTTGTAGTGAATACGAGGTATACATGACACTTTGCAATGAATATTATATCTTATCATGAAACACAGAGGAGGGATGCGATATCGCGTTTTAAGAAGAATTAGAAGTCTATGGCCTCGATGCGGAGACATCTGCAAACGCTATCTCCTAGCATGGAAGTGTCGCACTTACATTCTTTTGAAGTGAGTACGAGGTACACATGACATTTCGCAATGAATATTATATCTTATCACGAAACATATAAGTGGGATGCTATATCGCGGTTTAAGTAGGATTAGAACACTATTGCTACGATACGTAGACATCTGCAAACGCTATTTCCTAGCAAGCAATAGTCGCATTTACTTTCTTTTGAAGTGAATACGAGGTATACATGACACGTCGCAATGAATACTATATCTTATCACGAAACATATAAATGAGGTGTCATGTCGCGATTGAAGTAGCATTAGAACGCTATTGCTACGATACCTAGACATCTGCAAACGCTATTTCCTAGCAAGCAATAGTCGCATTTACATACTTTTGAAGTGAATACAAGGTATACATGACCATTCGCAATGAATATTCTTTCTTATTACGAAACATAGAAATGAGATGCGATATCGCTATTTAAGTAGCATTAGAACTCTATTGCTACGATACGTAGACATCTGAATACGCTATTTCCTAGCAAGGAAGTGTCGCATTTACATTCGTTTGGAGTGAATACGAGGTATACATGACACTTTGCAATGAATATTATATCTTATCATGAAGCATAGAAATGAGATGCGATATCGCGTTTTGAGAACCATTAGAACACCATTACTACGATACGTAGGCATCTGCAAACGCTATTTCCTAGGAAGGAAGATTCGCATTTACATTCTTTTGAAGTGAATACGAGGTATACATGACACTTCGCAAAGAACATTATATCTTATCATGAATCATAGAAGTGAGATGCGATATCGCGTTTTAAGAAGCATTTGAACCTTATTGCCTCGACGCGTAGGCATCTGCAGACGCTATTTGCTAGCAAGGAAGATTCGCATTTACATTCTTTTGAAGTGAATACGAGGTATACATGACACTTCGCAATGAATATTATATCTTATCATGAAGCATAGAAATGAGATGCGATATCGCGGTTTGAGAAGCATTAGAACACTATTGCTGCGAAACGTAGACATCTGCAAACGCTATTTCCTAGCAAGGAAGATTCGCATTTACATTCTTTTGAAGTTAATACGAGGTATACATGACACTTCACAATGAACATTATATCTTATCATGTAACATATAAGTGAGATGCGATATCGCGGTTTAAAAAGCATTAGAACTCTCTTGCTACGATACGTGGACATATGCAAACGCTATTTCCTAGCAAGGAAGTGTCGCATTTACATTCATTTGAAGTGAATACGATGTATACATGACACTTCGCAATGAATGTTATATCTTATAATGAAACATAGAAATGAGATGCGATATCCCGTTTACAGAAGCATTAGAACTCTATTGCAATGATACGTAGACATCTGCAAACGCTATTTCCTAGCAAGCAAGTGTCGGATTTACATTCTATTGAAGTGAATACGAGGTATACATGACACTTCGCAATGAATATTATATCTTATCATGAAACAGAGAAACGAGATGCGACATCTCGTTTTAAGAAGCATTAGAAATCTATTGCTACAATGCGTAGACATCTGCAAACGCTATTTCCTAGGAAGGATATGTCGCATTTACATTCTTGTGAAGTGAATACGAGGTATAAATGACACTTCGCAATGAATATTATACCCTACCATGAAACAGAGAAACGAGATGCGACATCTCGTTTTAAGAAGCATTAGAACCCTATTGCTTCGATACGCAGACATCTCGAAACGCATTTCCTATGCAACGAAGTCTGACATTTACATTCTTTAGATGTGTGGACGAGGTATACATAACACTACGCAATATATATCATATCTTATCATGAAACGTAGAAATGAGATGCGATATCGCGATATAAGGAGCATTAGAACTCTATTGCTTCGATAAGTAGACATCTGCAAACGCTAATTCGTAGCAGGGAAGTGTCGCTTTTACAATGTTTTGAAGCGAATACGAGGTATACATAACACTCCAAAATGAATATTGTATCTTACAATGAAACATAGAAGTGAGATGCGATATCTCGTTATAGGAAGCATTAGAACTCTATTGCTACGATACGTAGGCATCTGGAAACGCTATTTCCTAGCATGGAAGTGTCGCTTTTACAATGTTTTGAAGTGAATACAAGGTATACATAACACTCCAAAATGAATATAATATCTTATCATGAAACATAGAAATGAGATGCGATATCTCGTTTTAAGAAACATTAGAAGTCTATTGCTTCGATACGTAGATATCTGCAAACGCTATTTCCTAGCAAGGAAGTGTCGCATTTACATTCATTTGAGGTATATGCGAGGTATACGTAACACTTCGCAATGAATATTATATCTAATCATGAAACGTAGGATCGGGATTCGATATCGCGTTTTGAGAAGCATTAGAACTCTATTGCCACGATACGTAGACATCTGCAGACGATATTTCCTAGCAAGGAAGTGTCGCATTTGCACTCATTTGAAGTGTACACGAGATATACATGACACTTCGCAATGAATATTATATCTTATCATGAAACATAGAAGTGAGATGCTATTTGTCGTTTTCTGAAGCATTAGAACACTATTGCTTCGAAACGTAGACTTCCGCAAACGCTAATTCCTAGCAGGGAAGTGTCTCATTGACATTCATTTGGAGTGTATGCGAGGTATACATGACACTTCGCAATGAATATTATATCATATCATGAAACATAGGAATGAGATGCCGTACCTCGTTTTAAGAAGCATTATAACACTATTGCTTCGATACGTAGACATCCGCCAACGCTACTTCCTAGCAAGGAAGTATCGCATTTACATTCCTTTGAAGTGAATGCGAGGTATACATGACACTTCGCAATGAATATTATATTTTATCACGAAGAATGGAAATGAGATGCGACATCGCGTTCTGAGAAGCATTAGAACGTTATTGCTACGATACATAGACGTCTGCAAACGCTATTTCCTAGCATGGAAGTGTCGCACTTACATTCTTTTGAAGTGAATACGAGGTGTACATGACACTTCGCGATGAATATTATATCTTATCACGAAACATATAAGTGAGATGCGATATCGCGATATAAGCAGCATTAGAACTCAATTTCTACGATACGTAGGCATCTGCAAACGCTATGTCCTAGCAAGCAATAGTCGCATTTACTTTCTTTTGAAGTGAATACGAGGTGTACATGACACTTCGCAATGAATATTATATCTTATCACGAAACATAGAAGAGTGATGCGATATCGCGTTTTAAGTAGCATTAGAACTCTATTGCTACGACACGTAGACATCTGCAAACGCTATTTCCTAGCAAGCAATAGTCTCATTTTCATTCTTCTGAAGTGAATACGAGGTGTACATGACACTTCGCAATGAATATTATATCTTCTCACGAAACATAGAAATGAGATGCGATATCGCGATTTAAGTAGCATTAGAACTCTATTGCTACGATACGTAGACATCTGCAAACGCTATTTCCTAGCAAGGAATAGTCGCATTTACATTCTTCTGAAGTGAATGCGACGTATACATAACACTTCGCAATGAATATTATATCTTATCATGAAACGTAGAAGAGAGATGCGATATCGCGTTTTAAGAAGCATTAGAACTCTATTGCATCGATGCGGAGACATCAGCAAACGCTATTTCCTAGCATGGAAGTGACGCACTTACATTCTCTTGAAGTGAATATGAGGTACTCATGACACTTCGCATTGAATATTATATCTTATAATGAATCATAGGAATGAGATGCGATATCGCGATCTAAGAAGCATTAGAACCCTATTGCCTCGACGCGTAGACATCTGCAGACGCTATTTCCTAGCATGGAAGTGTCGCATTTTCATTCTTTTGTAGTGAATGCGAGGTATACATGACACTTTGCAATGAATATTATATCTTATCATGAAACATAGAAGAGAGATGCGATATCGAGTTTTAAGAAGCATTAGAACTCTATGGCATCGAAGCAGAGACATCAGCAAACGCTGTTTCCTAGCATGGAAGTGTCGCACTTACATTCTTTTGAAGTGAATACGAGGTGTACATGACACTTCGCGATGAATATTATATCTTATCACGAAACATATAAATGAGATGCGATATCGCGATCTAAGCAGCATTAGAACTCAATTTCTACGATACGTAGGCATCTGCAAACGCTATTTCCTAGCAAGGAATAGTCGCATTGACATTCTTTTGAAGTGAATACGAGGTATACATAACACTTCGCAATGAATATTATATCTTATCACGAAACATAGAAATGAGATGCGATATCGCGATCTAAGCAGCACTAGAACTCTATTTCTACGATACGTCGGCATCTGCAAACGCTATTTCCTAGCAAGGAATAGTCGCATTTACATTCTTTTGAAGTGAATACGAGGTATACATGACACTTCGCAATGAATATTATATCTTATCATGAATCATAGAAGTGAGATGCGATATCGCGTTTTAAGAAGCATTAGAAACTTATTGCCTCGACGCGTAGACATCTGCAGACGCTATTTGCTAGCATGGAAGTGTCGCATTTACATTCTTTTGAAGTGAATACGAGGTATACATGACACTTCGCAATGAATATTATATCTTATCATGAAGCATAGAAATGAGATGCGATATCGCGTTTTGAGATGCATTAGAACACTATTGCTATGAAACGTAGACATCTGCAAGCGCTATTTCCTAGCAAGGGAGAAACGCATTTACATTCTTTTGAACTGAATACGAGGTATACATGACACATCGCAATGTATAGTATATCTTATCATGAAGCATAGAAATGAGATGTGATATCGCGTTTTGAGAAGAATTAGAACTCCATTGCTACGATACGTAGACATCTGCAAACGCTATTTCCTAGCAAGCAATAGTCGCATTTACTTTCTTTTGAAGTGAATACGAGGTGTACATGACTCTTCGCAATGAATATTACATCTTATCACGAAACACAGATATGAGAAGCGATATCGCGATTTAAGTAGCATTAGAACTCTATTGCTACGATACGTAGACATCTGCAAACGCTATTTCCTAGCAAGGAATAGTCGCATTTACATTATTTTGAAGTGAATACGAGGTATACATGACACTTCGCAATGAATATTATATCTTATCATGAAACACAGAAGAGGGATGCGATATCGCGTTTTAAGAAGCATTATCACTCTACGCTCTCGATGCGCAGGCATCTGCAAACGCTATTTCCTAGCAAGCAGTAGTCGCATTCACATTCCTTTGTAGTGAATACGAGGTATACATGACACTTTGCAATGAATATTATATCTTATCATGAAACACAGAGGAGGGATGCGATATCGCGTTTTAAGAAGAATTAGAAGTCTATGGCCTCGATGCGGAGACATCTGCAAACGCTATCTCCTAGCATGGAAGTGTCGCACTTACATTCTTTTGAAGTGAGTACGAGGTACACATGACATTTCGCAATGAATATTATATCTTATCACGAAACATATAAGTGGGATGCTATATCGCGGTTTAAGTAGGATTAGAACACTATTGCTACGATACGTAGACATCTGCAAACGCTATTTCCTAGCAAGCAATAGTCGCATTTACTTTCTTTTGAAGTGAATACGAGGTATACATGACACGTCGCAATGAATACTATATCTTATCACGAAACATATAAATGAGGTGTCATGTCGCGATTGAAGTAGCATTAGAACGCTATTGCTACGATACCTAGACATCTGCAAACGCTATTTCCTAGCAAGCAATAGTCGCATTTACATACTTTTGAAGTGAATACAAGGTATACATGACCATTCGCAATGAATATTCTTTCTTATTACGAAACATAGAAATGAGATGCGATATCGCTATTTAAGTAGCATTAGAACTCTATTGCTACGATACGTAGACATCTGAATACGCTATTTCCTAGTAAGGAAGTGTCGCATTTACATTCGTTTGGAGTGAATACGAGGTATACATGACACTTTGCAATGAATATTATATCTTATCATGAAGCATAGAAATGAGATGCGATATCGCGTTTTGAGAACCATTAGAACACCATTACTACGATACGTAGGCATCTGCAAACGCTATTTCCTAGGAAGGAAGATTCGCATTTACATTCTTTTGAAGTGAATACGAGGTATACATGACACTTCGCAAAGAACATTATATCTTATCATGAATCATAGAAGTGAGATGCGATATCGCGTTTTAAGAAGCATTAGAACCCTATTGCTTCGATACGCAGACATCTCGAAACGCATTTCCTATGCAACGAAGTCTGACATTTACATTCTTTAGATGTGTGGACGAGGTATACATAACACTACGCAATATATATCATATCTTATCATGAAACGTAGAAATGAGATGCGATATCGCGATATAAGGAGCATTAGAACTCTATTGCTTCGATAAGTAGACATCTGCAAACGCTAATTCGTAGCAGGGAAGTGTCGCTTTTACAATGTTTTGAAGCGAATACGAGGTATACATAACACTCCAAAATGAATATTGTATCTTACAATGAAACATAGAAGTGAGATGCGATATCTCGTTATAGGAAGCGTTAGAACTCTATTGCTACGATACGTAGGCATCTGGAAACGCTATTTCCTAGCATGGAAGTGTCGCTTTTACAATGTTTTGAAGTGAATACAAGGTATACATAACACTCCAAAATGAATATAATATCTTATCATGAAACATAGAAATGAGATGCGATATCTCGTTTTAAGAAACATTAGAAGTCTATTGCTTCGATACGTAGATATCTGCAAACGCTATTTCCTAGCAAGGAAGTGTCGCATTTACATTCATTTGAAGTATATGCGAGGTATACGTAACACTTCGCAATGAATATTATATCTAATCATGAAACGTAGGATCGGGATTCGATATCGCGTTTTGAGAAGCATTAGAACTCTATTGCCACGATACGTAGACATCTGCAGACGATATTTCCTAGCAAGGAAGTGTCGCATTTGCACTCATTTGAAGTGTACACGAGATACACATGACACTTCGCAATGAATATTATATCTTATCATGAAACATAGAAGTGAGATGCTATTTGTCGTTTTCTGAAGCATTAGAACACTATTGCTTCGAAACGTAGACTTCCGTAAACGCTAATTCCTAGCAGGGAAGTGTCTCATTGACATTCATTTGGAGTGTATGCGAGGTATACATGACACTTCGCAATGAATATTATATCATATCATGAAACATAGGAATGAGATGCCGTACCTCGTTTTAAGAAGCATTATAACACTATTGCTTCGATACGTAGACATCCGCCAACGCTACTTCCTAGCAAGGAAGTATCGCATTTACATTCCTTTGAAGTGAATGCGAGGTATACATGACACTTCGCAATGAATATTATATTTTATCACGAAGAATGGAAATGAGATGCGACATCGCGTTCTGAGAAGCATTAGAACGTTATTGCTACGATACATAGACGTCTGCAAACGCTATTTCCTAGCAAGGAAGATTCGCATTTACATTCTTTTGAAGTGAATACGATGTATACACGACACTTCGCAATGAATATTATATCTTATCATGAAACACAGAAGAGAGATGCGATTTCGCAATTTATGAAGCATTAGAACTCTATGGCCTCGATGCGTAGACATCTGCAGACGCTATATTCTAACAAGGAAGTGTCGCAGATACATTCATTTGATGTGCATGCGAGGTATAAGTGACACTTCGCAATGAATATTATATCTTATCATGAAACATAGAAGTGAGATGCGACATCTCGTTTTAAGAAGTATTAGAAATCTATTGCTTCGATACGTAGACATCTTCAAACGCTATTTCCTAGCATGGAAGTATCGCATTTACATTCATTTGAAGTGTAGACGAGGAATACATAACACTTCGCAATGAATATTATATCTTATCATGAAACATAGAAATGTGATGAGATATCCCGTTTAAGAAGCATTAGAACTCTATTGCTACGATACGTAGACATCTGCAAACGCTACTTCCTAGCAAGGTAGTGTTGCATTTACATTCATTTGAAGTGAATACGAGATATACATGACACTTCGCAATGAATATTATATCCTATCATGAAGCATAGAAATGAGCTGCGATACCGCGATTTAAAAAGCATTAGAACTCCATTGCTAAGATACGTAGACATCTGCAATCGCTATTTCCTAGCACGTAAGTGTCGCATTTACATTCTTTAGTAGTGAGTACGAAGTACACGCGACACTTCGCAATGAATATTATATCTTATCATGAAACATAGAAATGAGATGCGATATCGCGATATAAAAAGCATTAGTACTCTATAGCTACGATACGTAGACACCAACAAACTCCATTTAATAGCAAGGAAGTATCGCATTTACATTCTTTTGAAGAGAATACGAGGTATACATGACACTTCGTAATGAATATTATATCTTATCATGAAACATAGAAATGTGATGCGATATCGCGTTTTAAGAAGCATTAGAAATCTATTGCTTCGATACGTAGACATCTGCAAACGATATTTCCTAGCAAGCAATAGTCGCATTTACATTCTTTTGAAGTGAATACGAGGTATACATGACGCTATTTAAGAAGCGTTTTAAGAAGCATTAGAACTCCATTGCTTCGATACGGAGACATCTGCAAAACCTATTTCCTAGAAAGGAAGTGTCGCATTTACATTCTTTTGAAGTGAATACGAGGTATACCTAAGTCTCCACAATGAATATTATATCTTATCATGAAACATAGAAGTGATATGCTTTATCGCGATTTAAATAGCATTAGATCTCTATTGCTTCGATACGGAGACATCCGCAAACGCTATTTCCTTGCAAGGAAGTGTCGCATTTACATTCTAATGAAGGGAATACGAGGCATACATGACACCTCGCATCGAATTTTATATCTTATCAGGAAACATGGAAATGAAATGAGATATCGCGCTTTAAGAAGCGTTAGAAGTCTAATGCTGCGACACGTAGACATCTGCAAACGCTATTTCCTAGCAAGGAAGTGTCGCATTCACATTCTTTTGAAGTGAATACGAAGTATACATAACACTCCACAATGAATATTATATCTTATTACGAAACATAGAAATGAAATGCGACATCTCGTTTTAAGAAGCATTAGAACACTATAGCTACGATACGTAGACATCTGCAAACTCCATTTAATAGCAAGGTAGTATCGCATTTGCATTCTTTTGAAGAGAATACGAGGTATACATGACACTTCGCAATGAATATTATATCTTAACTCGAAACATAGAAGTGAGATGCCATATCGCCATTTAAGATGCACGAGAACTCTATTGCTACGATGCGTAGACATCTGCAAATGTTATTACCTAGCAAGGAAGTGTCGCATTTACATTCTTTCGTAGTGAATACGAGGTATACATGACACTTCGCAATGAATATTATATCTCATCATGAAACATAGAAATGAGATGCGATATCGCGATATAAGATGCATTAGAACACTATTGCTTCGATACGGAGACATCTGCAAACGCTATTTCCTAGCAAGAAAGTGTGGCATTTCCATTCTTTTGAACTGTAGACTAGCTATACATAACACTTCGCGATGAATATTATATCTTATCATGAAACAAAGAAATGAGATGCGATATCGCGTTTGAAGAATCAGTAGAACTCCATTGCTTCTATACGTAGACATCTGGAAACGCTATTTCCTAGCAAGAAAGTGTGGCACTTTCATTCTTTTGAAGTGCAGACGAGGTATACATAGCACATCGCAATGAATATTATATCTTATCATGAAACATAGATCTGGCATGCGATTTCGCGTTTTAAGAAGCATGAGAACTTCATTGCTTCGACACGTGGACATCTGCAAACGCCTTTTCTAGCAAGGAAGTGTGGCAGTTACATTCTTTTGAATTGCAGACGTGGTATACATTACACTTTGCAATGAACATTATATCTTATCATGAAACATAGAAATGAGATGCGATATCGCGTTTTAAGAAGCATTACAACTCTATTGTTTGGACACGTAGACATCTGGAAACTCATTTCCTGGCAACGAAATGTGGCATTTACATTTTTTTGAAGTATAGACGATGTACACATGACACTTCGCTATGAATATTATATCTTATCATGAAACATAGAACTGCGATGCGATTTCGCGTTTTACGAAGCATTAGAACTCCATTGCATCGATACGTAGACATCTAAAAACGCATTTCCGAACAAGGAAGTGTGGCATTTACATTCTTTTGAAGTGTAGGCGAGGTATACATGACACTTCGCAATGAATATTATAGCTTATCATGGAACATAGAAGCGAGAAGCGATATCGCGTTTGAACAAGCATTAGGTCTCTATTGCTACGATACGTAGACATCTGTAAACTCTATTTCCAAGCATGGAAGTGTCGCATTTACATTCCTTTGAGGTGAATACGAGGTATACTTGACACCTCGCAATGAATAATATATCTTATCATGAGACATAGAGATGAGTTGCGGTATCGCGTTTTAAGGAGAATTTGAACTCTATAGCTTCGATACAGTGATATCTGGGAACGTAATTACCTAGAAAGGAAGTGTCGCATTTTGTGACGTAAGGCGTACCGCCTGCCACCCATCAACCTCTTCGCACCCCCCAGCATCAACCCCTGGACGCATGCAACCAGCCAAACTCGCTTGCAGAACCAGCAACTGGAAGTGCTCGCGCGACCATACCTGCACGCGCTCACTCACACCGAGTTCCGCTGCCTCACTCGCACCGCCGAGTATACCTGTCTCGCTCGTACCGGACACCAGTGTCTCACTCGCACCACCGAGTACACCTGTCTCGCCCGCACCAAGGACGGGCAGCCCTATCTCCCTCGCACCGAGGATTCCGTCCTGCAGGAAGACGTAGCCGCAGCGCATCACCTGAATGGGGTCTTTTCCAATTCCGGGAACAGGATCTGCTAGAACCTATATATTACTTCTAAGCTAGGACATTCATACCATATCATGACGCATATATAAGAATTCCTAGATCTAAGTTACACTAAGTAAGATGCGTCCGACCAGCGGCATGCGCCGCTAGTCCCACCACGAGCCGCGAGTCCCCACTCGCTGGACCGCGCGCTCTCCGCCTCGAGACGCGAGTCCCCCACTCGCGGGACCGCGATCTCCCTACCACGAGCCTCCGCGACCGTAGCGCCCCGCGAACCGAGGAGGTCAGAGACGCGTCTCCAGAGCACACACTCTGACTCGAGATCTCCTACCGAGGAGTCGAAACCTCTAGTTCTAGAACGTTAGCCACCTCAATGTGGGGTTCAGGCATCGTATTTCTATTCCTATTTTATCTTAGTCTTAGTCTTAGAATAATTCCAGTTCTTGTATACTTTAAACCTAGAATATACTTTATTTTTACTTTTACTATATCCAAGTACAAGTTCTTTTACCAAGTCTACTATTTCCACATCCATTAATTTTATCAAGTGTTTATAATTCTAGTTCTACTTTTAACATTACATTTAACTACGAATTCTTCCACGGGTTCTTCCATACAACTGGGGTTGCTCTTCATCAAATTGAAGGAGTATAGAAATCGGCTTTGTGACGTTGAGACCGCCGCTTATCCTTCACATCTTAGTCGAAAGTACAGAAAAACCTGGTGAATGAATCGTGCTTCCGGTTTGCGAAGAACGCGACGTGCGACTAGGAAGAATTTCATACGATCACTTGTGCGTGAATATTTGGAGGGCGTTCCGAGAGTCCTCGTATACCAACGACCTGCCTTCGCACCAGCCCAGACGCCGCATTCCGAAGCGACCGTCGACGCTTCCGATCCAGACACCACGACGCATCACGCCGATTATGCCACATTCAGCATCAACGCTGAATTCCGACCGCCGTCCTCCTCTTCGCTGGCGACTGATCGAGATTTCCGTAGCAGCCAACAGAACGAAATCCGCTACGATCCCAGCAAACGATCCTCCACGCCGTTTCTACGTACAAATCGAGAGAGAAGTCATCGAAAGGTAGGGTCATTCCCTTATTATCGCAAGTGTTTTCGCTAGTGTCGCGTCAGCCGAATTGTCGGACCCGGTCTTAACGCGTTCCCGCGGACCGAATTACCGAAAAATAGGCTCTTGTCGTAAATCCTCTGGAGCAACGGAAAATAGTTTCACCGGACGTGATACCTCGTATTCACCTCAAAAGAATGTAAATGCGACACTTCCTTGCTAGGAAATAAGGTTTCCAGATATCTACGTATCGAAGAAATAGAGCCCTAATGCTTCTTGAATCGCCATATCGCATCTCATTTCTATGTTTCATCATAAGATATAACATTCATTGCGAAGTGTCATGTATACATCGTATTCCTCTCAAGAGAATGTAACTGCGAAACTTCCTTTCTAGGAAACTACGTTTGTCGTAGGAACTACGACAGATGTCTACGTTACGTAGCAATGGAGTTCTAATGCTTTTTATATCGCGATATCGCATCTCATTTCTATGCTTCATGATAAGATATAATATCCATTGCGAAGTGTCATGTATACTTCGTATTCACTTCAATGGAATGTAAATGCGACACTTCCTTGCTAGGAAATAGCGTTTGCAGATGTCTACGTATCGTAGCAATAGAGTTCTAATGCTTCTTAAAATGAGATGTCGCATTTCATTTCTATGTTTCGTGATAAGATGTAATATTCATTGCGGAGTGTTATGTATACCTCGTATTCACTTCAAAAGAATGTAAATGCGACACTTGCATGCTAGGAAATAGCGTTTGCAGATGTCTACGTATCGTAGCAAGAGAGTTCTAATGCTTCCTAAAACGCGATATCGCGTCTCACTTCTCTGTTTCATGATAAGATATAATATTCATTACGAAGTGTCGTGTATACCTCGTATTCACTTTAAAAGAATGTAATTGCGACACTTCCCTGCTAGGAGGTAGAGTTTGCAGATGTCTACGTATCGAAGCAATAGGGTTCTAATGCTTCTCAAAACGCGATGTTGCATCTCATTTCTATGTTTCATGACCAGATATAATATTCATTGCGAAGTGTCATGTATACCTCGATTTCACTTCACAAGAATGTAAATGCGACACTTCCTTGCTAGGAAATATTGTTTGCTGATGTCTACGTATCACAGCAATAGAGTACTAATGCTTCTTAATACGAGATGTCGTATTTCATTTCTATGTTCCGTAATAAGATATAATATTCATTGTGTAATGTTATGTATACCTCGTATTCACTTCAGTGGAATGTAAGTGCGACATTTCCTTGCTAGGAAATAAAGTTTTCAGATGTCTACGTATATTAGCATTAGAGTTCTAATGCTTCTCAAAACGCGATGTTGCCTCCCATTTCTATGTTTCATGATCAGATATAATATTCATTGCGAATTGTCATGTATACCTCGTATTCACTTCAAATGAATGTAAATGCGACACTTCCATGCTAGGAAATAGCGTTTGCAGATGTCTACGTATCGTAGCAATAGAGTTCTAATGCTTCTTAAAATGAGATGTCGCATTTCATTTCTATGTTTCGTGATAAGATATATTATTCATTGTGGAGTGTTATGTATACCTCGTATTCACTTCAAAAGAATGTAAATGCGACACTTCCTTGCTAGGAAATATTGTATGCAGATGTCTACGTATCGTAGCAATAGAGTTCTAATGCTTCTTAAAACGCGATATCGCATCTCACTTCTATGTTTCATGATAAGATATAATATTCATTACGAAGTGTCGTGTATACCTCGTATTCACTTTAAAAGAATGTAATTGCGACACATCCCTGCTAGGAAGTAGAGTTTGCAGATGTCTACGTATCGAAGCAATAGGGTTCTAATGCTTCTCAAAACGCGATGTTGCATCTCATTTCTATGTTTCATGATCAGATATAATATTCACTGCGAAGTGTCATGTATACCTCGTATTCACTTCAAATGAATGTAAATGCGACAGTTCCATGCTAGGAAATAGCGTTTGCAGATGTCTACGTATCGTAGCAATAGAGTTCTGATGCTTCTTAAAACGAGACGTCGCATTTCATTTCTATGTTTCGTGATAAGATGTAATATTCATTGTGGAGTGTTATGTATACCTCGTATTCACTTCAAAAGAATGTAAATGCGACACTTGCATGCTAGGAAATAGCGTTTGCAGATGTCTACGTATCGTAGCAATAGAGTTCTAATGCTTCCTAAAACGCGATATCGCGTCTCACTTCTATGTTTCATGATAAGATATAATATTCATTACGAAGTGTCGTGTATACCTCGTATTCACTTTAAAAGAATGTAATTGCGACACTTCCCTGCTAGGAAGTAGAGTTTGCAGATGTCTACGTATCGAAGCAATAGGGTTCTAATGCTTCTCAAAACGCGATGTTGCATCTCATTTCTATGTTTCATGACCAGATATAATATTCATTGCGAAGTGTCATGTATACCTCGATTTCACTTCACAAGAATGTAAATGCGACACTTCCTTGCTAGGAAATATTGTTTGCTGATGTCTACGTATCACAGCAATAGAGTACTAATGCTTCTTAATACGAGATGTCGTATTTCATTTCTATGTTCCGCAATAAGATATAATATTCATTGTGTAATGTTATGTATACCTCGTATTCACTTCAGTGGAATGTAAGTGCGACATTTCCTTGCTAGGATATAAAGTTTGCAGATGTCTACGTATATTAGCATTAGAGTTCTAATGCTTCTCAAAACGCGATGTTGCCTCCCATTTCTACGTTTCATGATCAGATATAATATTCATTGCGAATTGTCATGTATACCTCGTATTCATTTCAAATGAATGTAAATGCGACACTTCCATGCTAGGAAATAGCGTTTGCAGATGTCTACGTATCGTAGCAATAGAGTTCTAATGCTTCTTAAAACGAGAAGTCGCATTTCATTTCTATGTTTCGTGATAAGATATAATATTCATTGTAGAGTGTTATGTATACTTCGTATTCACTTCAAAAGAATGTAAACTAGACACTTCCATGCTAGTAAATAGCGTTTGCAGATGTCTACGTATCGTAGCAATAGAGTTCTAATGCTTCTTAAAGAGCGATATCGCGTCCCATTTCAATGTTTCATGATAAGATGTAATATCCATTGCGAAGTGTCATGTATACCTCGTATTCACTTCAAAAGAATGTAAATGCGACACTTCCTTGCTAGGAAATAGCGTTTGCAGATGTCTGCGTATCGTAGCAATAGAGTTCTAATGCTTCTTAAAATGCGATATCGTATGTCACTTCTATGTTTCATGATAAGATATAATATTCATTGCGAAGTGTAATGTATATCTCCTATTCACTACAGAAGAATGTAAAAGCGGTACTTTCTTGCTAGGAAGTAGCGCTTGCAGATGTCTACGTATCGAAGCAACAGTGTTCTAATGCTTCTCAAAACGCGATATCGCAACTCGTTCCTATGTTTCATGATAAGATATAATATTCATTCCGTTGTGTCATGTATATCTCGTATTCACTTCAAAAGAATGTAAATGCGAAACTTCCATGCTAGGAAATTGCGTTTGCAGATGTCTACGTATCGTAGCAATAGAGTTCTAATGCTTCTTAAAACGCGATATCGCATCTCACTTCTATGTATCATGATAAGATATAATATTCATTGCGAAGTGTCATGTATATCTCGTATTCACTTCAAAAGAATGTAAATGCGAAACTTCCATGCTAGCAAATAGCGTTAGCAGATGTCTACGTATCCTAGCAATAGAGTTCTAATGCTTCTTAAAACGAGATGTCGCATTTCATTTCTATGTTTCGTGATAAGATATAATATTCATTGTAGAGTGTTACGTATACTTCGCATTCACTTCAAAACAATGTAAATGTGACACTTCCTTGCTAGGAAATATTGTTTGCAGATGTCTACGTTTCGTAGCAATAGAGTTCTAATGCTTCTTAAAACGCGATATCGCATCTCACTTCTATGTTTCATGATAAGATATAATATTCATTGCGAAGTGTCATGTATATCTCGTATTCACTTCAAAAGAATGTAAATGCGAAACTTCCACGCTAGCAAATAGCGTTAGCAGATGTCTACGTATCCTAGCAATAGAGTTCTAATGCTTCTTAAAACGAGATGTCGCATTTCATTTCTATGTTTTGTGATAAGATATAATATTCATTGTAGAGTGTTATGTATACTTCGTATTCACTTCAAAACAATGTAAATGCGACACTTCCCTGCTAGGAAGTAGAGTTTGCAGATGTCCACGTATCGAAGCAATAGGGTTCTAATGCTTCTCAAAACGCGATGTTGCATCTCATTTCTATGTTTCATGATCAGATATAATATTCACTGCGAAGTGACATGTATACCTCGTATTCACTTCAAATGAATGTAAATGCGACAGTTCCATGCTAGGAAATAGCGTTTGCAGATGTCTACGTATCGTAGCAATAGAGTTCTGATGCTTCTTAAAACGAGACGTCGCATTTCATTTCTATGTTTCGTGATAAGATATATTATTCATTGTTTAGTGTTATGTATACCTCGTATTCACATCAAAAGAATGTAAACGCGACACATCGTTGCTAGGAAATATGGTTTGCAGATGTCTTCGTATCGTAGAAATAGGGTTCTAATGCTTCTTCAAACGCGATATCGCATCTCACTCCTATGTCTCATGATAAGATATAATATTCATTGCGGAGTGTCATGTATACCTCGTATTCACTTCAAAAGACTGTAAATGAGACACTTCCATGCTAGGAAATAGCGTTTGCAGATGTCTACGTATCGTAGCAATAGAGTTCTAATGCTTCTTAAAACGAGATGTCGCATCTCATTTCTATGTTTCTTGACCAGATATAATATTCATTGCGAAGTGTCATGTATACCTCGATTTCACTTCACAAGAATGTAAATGCGACACTTCCTTGCTAGGAAATATTGTTTGCAGATGTCTACGTATCACAGCAATAGAGTACTAATGCTTCTTAATACGAGATGTCGTATTTCATTTCTATGTTTCGTAATAAGATATAATATTCATTGTGTAATGTTATGTATACCTCGTATTCACTTCAGTGGAATGTAAGTGCGACATTTCCTTGCTAGGAAATAAAGTTTGCAGATGTCTACGTATATTAGCATTCGAGTTCTAATGCTTCTCAAAACGCGATGTTGCCTCCCATTTCTATGTTTCGTGATCAGATATAATATTCATTGCGAATTGTCATGTATACCTCGTATTCACTTCAAATGAATGTAAATGCGACACTTCCATACTAGGAAATAGCGTTTGCAGATGTCTACGTATCGTAGCAATAGAGTTCTAATGCTTCTTAAAACGAGAAGTCGCATTTCATTACTATGTTTCGTGATAAGATATAATATTCATTGTAGAGTGTTATGTATACTTCGTATTCACTTCAATAGAATGTAAATTAGACACTTCCATGCTAGGAAATAGCGTTTGCAGATGTCTACGTATCGTAGCAATAGAGTTCTAATGCTTCTTAAAACGAGATGCCGCATTTCATTTCTATGCTTCGTGATAAGATATATTATTCATTGTGGAGTGTTATGTGTACCTCGTATTCACTTCAATAGAATGTAAATGCGACATTTCCTTGGTAGGGAATAGAGTTTGCAGACGTCTACGTATATTAGCAATAGAGTTCTGATGCTTCTCAAAACGCAATATAGCACCTCATTCCTATGTTTCATGTTAAGATATAATATTCATTGTGGAGTGTTATGTATACCTCGTATTCACTTCAAAAGAATGTAAATGCGACACTTCCATGCTATGAAATAGCGTTTGCAGATGTCTACGTATCGTAGCAATAGAGTTCTAATGCTTCTTAAAAAGCGATATCGCATTTCATTTCTATGTTTCGTGATAAGATATAATATTCATTGTGGAGTGTTATGTATACCTCGTATTCACTTCAAAAGAATGTAAATGCGACGCTTCCTTGCTAGGAAATAACATTTGCAGATGTCTACGCATCGTAGCAATAGAGTTCTAGCGCTTCTTAAATCGCGATATCGCATCTCACTTCTATGTTTCGAGATAAGATATGATATTCATTGCGAAGTGTCATGTATACCTCGTATTCACTTCAAAAGAATGTAAATGCGACACTTACATGCTAGGAAATAGCGTTTGCAGATGTCTACGTATCGTAGCAATAGAGTTCTAATGCTTCTTAAAATGAGATGTCGCATTTCATTTCTATGTTTCGTGATAAGATGTAATATTCATTGTGGAGTGTTATGTATACCTCGTATTCACTTCAAAAGAATGTAAATGCGACACTTGCATGCTAGGAAATAGCGTTTGCAGATGTCTACGTATCGTAGCAAGAGAGTTCTAATGCTTCCTAAAACGCGATATCGCGTCTCACTTCTCTGTTTCATGATAAGATATAATATTCATTACGAAGTGTCGTGTATACCTCGTATTCACTTTAAAAGAATGTAATTGCGACACTTCCCTGCTAGGAGGTAGAGTTTGCAGATGTCTACGTATCGAAGCAATAGGGTTCTAATGCTTCTCAAAACGCGATGTTGCATCTCATTTCTATGTTTCATGACCAGATATAATATTCATTGCGAAGTGTCATGTATACCTCGATTTCACTTCACAAGAATGTAAATGCGACACTTCCTTGCTAGGAAATATTGTTTGCTGATGTCTACGTATCACAGCAATAGAGTACTAATGCTTCTTAATACGAGATGTCGTATTTCATTTCTATGTTCCGTAATAAGATATAATATTCATTGTGTAATGTTATGTATACCTCGTATTCACTTCAAAAGAATGTAAATGCGACACTTCCTTGCTAGGAAATATTGTATGCAGATGTCTACGTATCGTAGCAATAGAGTTCTAATGCTTCTTAAAACGCGATATCGCATCTCACTTCTATGTTTCATGATAAGATATAATATTCATTACGAAGTGTCGTGTATACCTCGTATTCACTTTAAAAGAATGTAATTGCGACACTTCCCTGCTAGGAAGTAGAGTTTGCAGATGTCTACGTATCGAAGCAATAGGGTTCTAATGCTTCTCAAAACGCGATGTTGCATCTCATTTCTATGTTTCATGATCAGATATAATATTCACTGCGAAGTGTCATGTATACCTCGTATTCACTTCAAATGAATGTAAATGCGACAGTTCCATGCTAGGAAATAGCGTTTGCAGATGTCTACGTATCGTAGCAATAGAGTTCTGATGCTTCTTAAAACGAGACGTCGCATTTCATTTCTATGTTTCGTGATAAGATATATTATTCATTGTTTAGTGTTATGTATACCTCGTATTCACATCAAAAGAATGTAAACGCGACACTTCGTTGCTTGGAAATATGGTTTGCAGATGTCTACGTATCGTAGAAATAGGGTTCTAATGCTTCTTCAAACGCGATATCGCATCTCACTCCTATGTCTCATGATAAGATATAATATTCATTGCGGAGTGTCATGTATACCTCGTATTCACTTCAAAAGAATGTAAATGAGACACTTCCATACTAGGAAATAGCGTTTGCAGATGTCTACGTATCGTAGCAGTAGAGTTCTAATGCTTCTTAAAACGCGATATCGCATCTCACTGCTATGTTTCATGACAAGATATAATATTCGTTATGGAGTGTTATGTATACCTCGTACTCACTTCAAAAGAATATAAATGCGACCCTTCCATGCTAGGAAATAGCGTTTGCAGATGTCTACGTAACGTAGCAATAGAATTCTAATGCTTCTTAGAACACGATATCGCATCTCACTTCTGTGTTTCATGATGAGATATAATATTCACTGCGAAGTGACATATATACCTCGTATTCACTTCAAAAGAATGTAAATAAGACACTACCATGCTAGGAAATAGCGTTTGCAGATGTCTACGTATCGTAGCAATAGAGTTCTAATGCTTCTCAAAACGCGATATAGCACCTCATTCCTATGTTTCATGATAAGATATAATATTCATTGCGAAGTGTCATGTATATCTCGTATTCACTTCAAACGAATGTAAATGCGACATTTCCATGCTAGGAAATAGCGTTTGCAGATGTCTACGTATCGTAGCAATAGAGTTCTAATGCTTCTTAAAACGCGATATCGCATCTCACTGCTATGTTTCATGACAAGATATAATATTCATTATGGAGTGTTATGTATACCTCGTACTCACTTCAAAAGAATGTAAATGCGACCCTTCCATGCTAGGAAATAGGCTTTGCAGATGTCTACGTATCGTAGCAAAAGTGTTCTAATGCTTCCTAAAACGCGATATCGCATCTAACTATTATGTTTCATGAGAAGATATAATATTCATTATGGAGTGTTATGTATACCTCGTACTCACTCCAAAAGAATGTAAATGCGACCCTTCCATCCTAGGAAATAGCGTTTGCAGATGTCTACGTATCGTAGCAAAAGAGTTCTAATGCTTCTTAGAAAGCGATATCGCATCTCACTTCTATGTTTCATGATAATATATAATATTCATTGCGAAGTGTCATGTATGTCTCGTATTCACTTCAAAAGAATGTAAATGCGACACTTCCATGCTAGGAAATAGCGTTTGCAGATGTCTACGTATCGTAGCAATAGATTTCTAATGCTTCTTAAGACGCGATATCGCATCTCACTGCTATGTTTCATTAGAAGATATAATATTCATTATGGAGTGTTATGTATACTTCGTACTCACTTCAAAAGAATATAAATGCGACCCTTCCATGCTAGGAAATAGCGTTTGCAGATGTCTACGTATCGTAGCAATAGAATTCTAATGCTTCTTAGAACGCGATATCGCATCTCACTTCTGTGTTTCATGATAAGATATAATATTCATTGCGAAGTGACATGTATACCTCGTATTCACTTCAAAAGAATGTAAATGCGACACTTCCATGCTAGGAAATAGCGTTTGCAGATGTCTACGTATTGCAGCAATAGAGTTCTAATGCTTCTTAAAACGCGATATAGCATCTCACTTCTATGTTTCATGATAAGGTATAATATTCATTGCGAAGTGTCATGTATACCTCGTATTACCTTCAAGTGAATGTAAATGCGACACTTCCATGCTAGGAAATAGCGTTTGCAGATATCTACGTATCGTAGCAATAGGGTTCTAATGCTTCTTAAAACGCGATATCGCATCTCACTTCTATGTTTCATGATAAGATGTAATATCCATTGCGAAGTGTCATGCATACCTCGTACTCACTTCAAAAGAATGTGAATGCGACCCTTCCATGCTAGGAAATAACGTTTGCAGATGTCTACGTATCGCAGCAATAGAGTTCCAATGCTTCTTAAAACGAGATGTCGTATTTCATTTCTATGTTTCGTAATAAGATATAATATTCATTGTGTAATGTTATGTATACCTCGTATTCACTTCAGTGAAATGTAAGTGCGACATGTCCATGCTAGGAAATGGAGTTTGCAGATGTCTACGTATCGTAGCAATAGAGATCTAATGCTTCTTAAAACGCGATATCGCATCTCACTTCTATGTTTCATGATAAGATATAATATTCATTGCGAAATGTCATGTATGTCTCGTATTCACTTCAAAAGAATGTAAATGCGACACTTCCATGCTAGGAAATAGCGTTTGCAGATGTCTACGTATCGTAGCAATAGATTTCTAATGCTTCTTAAGACGCGATATCGCATCTCACTGCTATGTTTCATTAGAAGATATAATATTCATTATGGAGTGTTATGTATACCTCGTACTCACTTCAAAAGAATGTAAATGCGACCCTTCCATGCTAGGAAATAGCGTTTGCAGATGTCTACGTATCGTAGCAATAGAATTCTAATGCTTCTTAGAACGCGATATCGCATCTCACTTCTGTGTTTCATGATAAGATATAATATTCATTGCGAAGTGACATGTATACCTCGTATTCACTTCAAAAGAATGTAAATGCGACACTTCCATGCTAGGAAATAGCGTTTGCAGATGTCTACGTATTGCAGCAATAGAGTTCTAATGCTTCTTAAAACGCGATATAGCATCTCACTTCTATGTTTCATGATAAGATATAATATTCATTGCGAAGTGTCATGTATACCTCGTATTACCTTCAAGTGAATGTAAATGCGACACTTCCATGCTAGGATATAGCGTTTGCAGATATCTACGTATCGTAGCAATAGGGTTCTAATGCTTCTTAAAACGCGATATCGCATCTCACTTCTATGTTTCATGATAAGATGTAATATCCATTGCGAAGTGTCATGCATACCTCGTATTCACTTCAATGGAATGTAAATGCGACACTTCCATGCTAGGAAATAGGGTTTGCAGATGTCTACGTATCGTAGCAATAGAGTTCTAATGCTTCTTAATACGCGATATCGCATCTCACTTTTATGTTTCATGATGAGATACAATATTCATTGCGAAGTGTCATTTATACATCGTATTCACTTCAAAAAAATGTAAATGCGACACTTTCCTGCTAGGAAATAGCGTTTGCAGATGTCCACGTATCGTAGCAATAGCGTTCTAATGCTTCCTAAAACGAGATGTCGCATTTCATTTTTATGTTTCGTGATAAGATATAATATTCATTGTGGAGTGTTATGTGTACATCGCATTCACTTCAAAAGAATGTAAATGCGACACTTCCTTGCTAGGAAACAACATTTGCAGATGTTTACGCATCGTAGCAATGGAGTGCTAGCGCTTCTTAAACCGCAATATCGCATCTCACTTCTGTGTTTCGAGATAAGATATAATATTCATTGCGAGGTGTCATGTATACCTCGTATTCACTTCAATGGAATGTAAATGCGACACTTCCTTGCTAGGAAATAGCGTTTCCAGATGACCACGTATCGTAAGAATGGAGAACTAATACTTCTTAAAACGAGAAATCGCATCTCATTTCTATGTTTCACGATAAGATATAATATCCATTGCGAAGTGTCATGCATACCTCGTATTCACTTCAATGGAATGTAAATGCGACACTTCCATGCTGGGAAATAGGGTTTGCAGATGTCTACGTATCGTAGCAATAGAGTTCTAATGCTTCTTAAAACGCGATATCGCATCTCACTTCTATGTTTCATGATGAGATATAATATTCATTGCGAAGTGTCATTTATACATCGTATTCACTTCAAAAAAATGTAAATGCGACACTTTCCTGCTAGGAAATAGCGTTTGCAGATGTCTACGTATCGTAGCAATAGAGTTCTAATGCTTCCTAAAACGAGATGTCGCATTTCATTTCTATGTATCGTAATAAGATATAATATTCATTGTGTAATGTTATGTATACCTCCTATTCACTTCAAAAGAATGTAAATGCGACACTTCCATCCTAGGAAATAGCGTTTGCAGATGTCTGCGTATCGTAGCAATAGAGTTCTAATGCTTCCTAAAACGAGATGTCGCATTTCATTTCTATGCTTCGTGATCAGATATAATATTCATTGTGGAGTGTTATGTGTACCTCGCATTCACTTCAAAAGAATGTAAATGCGACACTTCCTTGCTAGGAAACAACATTTGCAGATGTTTACGCATCGTAGCAATGGAGTTCTAGCGCTTCTTAAACCGCAATATCGCATCTCACTTCTATGTTTCGAGATAAGATATAATATTCATTGCGAGGTGTCATGTATACCTCGTATTCACTTCAAAGGAATGTAAATGCGACACTTCCTTGCTAGGAAATAGCGTTTCCAGATGACCACGTATCGTAAGAATGGAGAACTAATACTTCTTAAAACCAGAAATCGCATCTCATTTCTATGCTTCACGATAAGATATAATATCCATTGCGAAGTGTCATGCATACCTCGTATTCACTTCAATGGAATGTAAATTCGACATTTCCATTATAGGAAATAGGGTTTGCAGATGTCTACGTATCGTAGCAATAGAGTTCTAATGCTTCTTAAAACGCGATATCGCATAGCACTTCTATGTTTCATGATAAGATATAATATTCATTGCGAAATGTCATGTATACCTCGTATTCACTTCAAAAGAATGTAAATGCGACACTTCCTTGCTAGGAAATGGCGTTTCCAGATGACCACGTATCGAAAGAATAGAGTTCTAATACTTATTAAAACGAGATGTCGCATCTCATTTCTATGTTTCATGATCAGATATAATATTCATTGCGAAGTGTCATGCATACCTCGTATTCACTTCAAAAGGATGTAAATGCGACACTTCCTTGCTAGGAAATTGCGTTTCCAGATGACTTCGTGTCGAAACAATAGAGTTCTAATGATTCGTAAAACGCGATATCGCATCTCACCTCTATGTTTCATGATAAGATATGATATTCATTGCGAAGTGTCATGTATACCCTGCATTCACTTCAAAAGAATGTAAATGCGACACTTGCATGCTAGGAAATGGCGTTTGCAGATGTCTACGTATCGCAGCAATAGAGTTATAATGCTTCTAAAAACGCGATATCGCATCTCACTTCTATGTTTCATGACAAGATATAGTATTCATTGCGAAGTGTCATGTATACCTCGTTTTCACTTCAAAAGAATGTAAATGCGACACTTCCTTGCTAGGAAATAACATTTCCAGATGTCTACGCATCGTAGCAATAGAGTTCTAGCGCTTCTCAAATAGCGATATCGCATCTCACTTCTATGTTTAGTGATATGATATAATATTCATTGTAGAGTGTTATGTATACCTCGTATTCACTTCAAAAGAATGTAAATGCGAAACTTCTATGCTAGGAAGTAGCGTTTGCAGATGTCTACGTATCGTAGCAATAGGGTTCTAATGCTTCTTAAAACGCGATATCGCATCTCACTTCTATGTTCCATGATAAGATATAATATTCATTGCGAAGTGTCATGTATACCTCGATTTGACTTCACAAGAATGTAAATGCGAGACTTCCATGCTAGGAAATAGCGTTTGCAGATGTCTACGTATCGTAGCAATAGTGTTCTAATGCTTCTTAAAACGCGATATCGCATCTCACTGCTATGTTTCATGATAAGATATATTATTCATTGCGAAGTGTCATGTATAAATCGTATTCACTTCAAAAGAATGTAAATAAGACACTTCCATGCTAGGAAATAGCGTTTGCAGATGTCTACGTATCGTAGCAATAGAGTTCTAATGCCTCTTAGAACGCGATATCGCATCTCACTGCTATGTTTCATGATAAGATATAATATTCATTGCGAAGTGACATGTATACCTCGTATTCACTTCAAAAGAATGTAAATGCGACACTTCCATGCTAGGAAATAGCGTTTGCAGATATCTACGTATCGTAGCAATAGGGTTCTAATGCTTCTTAAAACGCGATATCGTATCTCACTTCTATGTTCCATGATAAGATATAATATTCATTGCGAAGTGTCATGTATACCTCGATTTCACTTCACAAGAATGTAAATGCGACACTTCCATGCTAGGAAATATTGTTTGCAGATGTCTACGTATCACAGCAATTGAGTACTATTGATTCTTAAAACGAGATGTCGTATTTCATTTCTATGTTTCGTAATAAGATATAATATTCATTGTGTAATGTTATGTATACCTCGTATTCACTTCAGTGGAATGTAAATGCGACACTTCCATGCTAGGAAATAGCGTTTGCAGATGTCTACGTATCGTAGCAATAGGGTTCTAATGCTTCTTAAAACGCGATATCGCATCTCACTTCTATGTTTCATGATAAGATATAATATTCATTGCGAAGTGTCATGTATACCTCGTACTCACTTCAAATGAATGTAAATGCGACACTTCCATGCTAGGAAATAGCGTTTGCAGATGTCTACGTATCGTAGCAATAGAGTTCTAATGCTTCTTAAAACGAGATGTCGCATCTCATTTCTATGTTTCATGATCAGATAAAATATTCATTGCGAAGTGTCATGTATACCTCGTATTCACTTCAAAAGTATGTAAATGCGACACTTCCTTGCTAGGAAATAGCGTTTCCAGATGACCACGTATCGTAAGAATGGAGAACTAATCCTTCTTAAAACGAGAAATCGCATCTCATTTCTATGTCTCACGATAAGATATAATATCCATTGCGAAGTGTCATGCATACTTCGTATTCACTTCAATGGAATGTAAATGCGACACTTCCATGCTAGGAAATAGGGTTTGCAGATGTCTACGTATCGTAGCAATAGATTTCTAATGCTTCTTAAGACGCGATATCGCATCTCACTGCCTATGTTTCATTAGAAGATATAATATTCATTATGGAGTGTTATGTATACCTCGTACTCACTTCAAAAGAATGTAAATGCGACCCTTCCATGCTAGGAAATAGCGTTTGCAGATGTCTACGTATCGTAGCAATAGAATTCTAATGCTTCTTAGAACGCGATATCGCATCTCACTTCTGTGTTTCATGATAAGATATAATATTCATTGCGAAGTGACATGTATACCTCGTATTCACTTCAAAAGAATGTAAATGCGACACTTCCATGCTAGGAAATAGCGTTTGCAGATGTCTACGTATTGCAGCAATAGAGTTCTAATGCTTCTTAAAACGCGATATAGCATCTCACTTCTATGTTTCATGATAAGATATAATATTCATTGCGAAGTGTCATGTATACCTCGTATTACCTTCAAGTGAATGTAAATGCGACACTTCCATGCTAGGAAATAGCGTTTGCAGATATCTACGTATCGTAGCAATAGGGTTCTAATGCTTCTTAAAACGCGATATCGCATCTCACTTCTATGTTTCATGATAAGATGTAATATCCATTGCGAAGTGTCATGCATACCTCGTATTCACTTCAATGGAATGTAAATGCGACACTTCCATGCTAGGAAGTAGGGTTTGCAGATGTCTACGTATCGTAGCAATAGAGTTCTAATGCTTCTTAATACGCGATATCGCATCTCACTTCTATGTTTCATGATGAGATACAATATTCATTGCGAAGTGTCATTTATACATCGTATTCACTTCAAAAAAATGTAAATGCGACACTTTCCTGCTAGGAAATAGCGTTTGCAGATGTCCACGTATCGTAGCAGTAGCGTTCTAATGCTTCCTAAAACGAGATGTCGCATTTCATTTTTATGTTTCGTGATAAGATATAATATTCATTGTGGAGTGTTATGTGTACCTCGCATTCACTTCAAAAGAATGTAAATGCGACACTTCCTTGCTAGGAAACAACATTTGCAGATGTCTACGCATCGTAGCAATGGAGTTCTAGCGCTTCTTAATCCGCGATATCGCATCTCACTTCTATGTTTCGAGATAAGATATAATATTCATTGCGAGGTGTCATGTATACCTCGTATTCACTTCAAAGGAATGTAAATGCGACACTTCCTTGCTAGGAAATAGCGTTTCCAGATGACCACGTATCGTAAGAATGGAGAACTAATACTTCTTAAAACCAGAAATCGCATCTCATTTCTATGCTTCACGATAAGATATAATATCCATTGCGAAGTGTCATGCATACCTCGTATTCACTTCAATGGAATGTAAATGCGACATTTCCATTATAGGAAATAGGGTTTGCAGATGCCTACGTATCGTAGCAATAGAGCTCTAATGCTTCTTAAAACGCGATATCGCATCTCACTTCTATGTTTCATGATAAGATATAATATTCATTGCGAAGTGTCATGTATAAATCGTATTCACTTCAAAAGAATGTAAATAAGACACTTCCATGCTAGGAAATATCGTTTGCAGATGTCTACGTATCGTAGCAATAGAGTTCTAATGCCTCTTAGAACGCGATATCGCATCTCACTGCTATGTTTCATGATAAGATATAATATTCATTATGGAGTGTTATGTATACCTCGTACTCACTCCAAAAGAATGTAAATGCGACCCTTCCATCCTAGGAAATAGCGTTTGCAGATGTCTACGTATCGTAGCAAAAGAGTTCTAATGCTTCTTAGAAAGCGATATCGCATCTCACTTCTATGTTTCATGATAATATATAATATTCATTGCGAAGTGTCATGTATACCTCGTATTCACTTCAAAAGAATGTAAATGCGACACTTCCATGCTAGGAAGTGGAGTTTGCAGATGTCTACGTATCGTAGCAATAGAGATCTAATGCTTCTTAAAACGCGATATCGCATCTCACTTCTATGTTTCATGATAAGATATAATATTCATTGCGAAGTGTCATGTATGTCTCGTATTCACTTCGAAAGAATGTAAATGCGACACTTCCATGCTAGGAAATAGCGTTTGCAGATGTCTACGTATCGTAGCAATAGATTTCTAATGCTTCTTAAGACGCGATATCGCATCTCACTGCTATGTTTCATTAGAAGATATAATATTCATTATGGAGTGTTATGTATACTTCGTACTCACTTCAAAAGAATATAAATGCGACCCTTCCATGCTAGGAAATAGCGTTTGCAGATGTCTACGTATCGTAGCAATAGAATTCTAATGCTTCTTAGAACGCGATATCGCATCTCACTTCTGTGTTTCATGATAAGATATAATATTCATTGCGAAGTGACATGTATACCTCGTATTCACTTCAAAAGAATGTAAATGCGACACTTCCATGCTAGGAAATAGCGTTTGCAGATGTCTACGTATTGCAGCAATAGAGTTCTAATGCTTCTTAAAACGCGATATAGCATCTCACTTCTATGTTTCATGATAGGATATAATATTCATTGCGAAGTGTCATGTATACCTCGTATTACCTTCAAGTGAATGTAAATGCGACACTTCCATGCTAGGAAATAGCGTTTGCAGATATCTACGTATCGTAGCAATAGGGTTCTAATGCTTCTTAAAACGCGATATCGCATCTCACTTCTATGTTTCATGATAAGATGTAATATCCATTGCGAAGTGTCATGCATACCTCGTATTCACTTCAATGGAATGTAAATGCGACACTTCCATGCTAGGAAATAGGGTTTGCAGATGTCTACGTATCGTAGCAATAGAGTTCTAATGCTTCTTAATACGCGATATCGCATCTCACTTTTATGTTTCATGATGAGATACAATATTCATTGCGAAGTGTCATTTATACATCGTATTCACTTCAAAAAAATGTAAATGCGACACTTTCCTGCTAGGAAATAGCGTTTGCAGATGTCCACGTATCGTAGCAATAGCGTTCTAATGCTTCCTAAAACGAGATGTCGCATTTCATTTTTATGTTTCGTGATAAGATATAATATTCATTGTGGAGTGTTATGTGTACATCGCATTCACTTCAAAAGAATGTAAATGCGACACTTCCTTGCTAGGAAACAACATTTGCAGATGTTTACGCATCGTAGCAATGGAGTGCTAGCGCTTCTTAAACCGCAATATCGCATCTCACTTCTGTGTTTCGAGATAAGATATAATATTCATTGCGAGGTGTCATGTATACCTCGTATTCACTTCAATGGAATGTAAATGCGACACTTCCTTGCTAGGAAATAGCGTTTCCAGATGACCACGTATCGTAAGAATGGAGAACTAATACTTCTTAAAACGAGAAATCGCATCTCATTTCTATGTTTCACGATAAGATATAATATCCATTGCGAAGTGTCATGCATACCTCGTATTCACTTCAATGGAATGTAAATGCGACACTTCCATGCTGGGAAATAGGGTTTGCAGATGTCTACGTATCGTAGCAATAGAGTTCTAATGCTTCTTAAAACGCGATATCGCATCTCACTTCTATGTTTCATGATGAGATATAATATTCATTGCGAAGTGTCATTTATACATCGTATTCACTTCAAAAAAATGTAAATGCGACACTTTCCTGCTAGGAAATAGCGTTTGCAGATGTCTACGTATCGTAGCAATAGAGTTCTAATGCTTCCTAAAACGAGATGTCGCATTTCATTTCTATGTATCGTAATAAGATATAATATTCATTGTGTAATGTTATGTATACCTCCTATTCACTTCAAAAGAATGTAAATGCGACACTTCCATCCTAGGAAATAGCGTTTGCAGATGTCTACGTATCGTAGCAATAGAGTTCTAATGCTTCCTAAAACGAGATGTCGCATTTCATTTCTATGTTTCGTAATAAGATATAATATTCATTGTGTAATGTTATGTATACCTCCTATTCACTTCAAAAGAATGTAAATGCGACACTTCCATCCTAGGAAATAGCGTTTGCAGATGTCTGCGTATCGTAGCAATAGAGTTCTAATGCTTCCTAAAACGAGATGTCGCATTTCATTTCTATGCTTCGTGATCAGATATAATATTCATTGTGGAGTGTTATGTGTACCTCGCATTCACTTCAAAAGAATGTAAATGCGACACTTCCTTGCTAGGAAACAACATTTGCAGATGTTTACGCATCGTAGCAATGGAGTTCTAGCGCTTCTTAAACCGCAATATCGCATCTCACTTCTATGTTTCGAGATAAGATATAATATTCATTGCGAGGTGTCATGTATACCTCGTATTCACTTCAAAGGAATGTAAATGCGACACTTCCTTGCTAGGAAATGGCGTTTCCAGATGACCACGTATCGAAAGAATAGAGTTCTAATACTTATTAAAACGAGATGTCGCATCTCATTTCTATGTTTCATGATCAGATATAATATTCATTGCGAAGTGTCATGCATACCTCGTATTCACTTCAAAAGGATGTAAATGCGACACTTCCTTGCTAGGAAATTGCGTTTCCAGATGACTTCGTGTCGAAACAATAGAGTTCTAATGATTCGTAAAACGCGATATCGCATCTCACCTCTATGTTTCATGATAAGATATGATATTCATTGCGAAGTGTCATGTATACCCTGCATTCACTTCAAAAGAATGTAAATGCGACACTTGCATGCTAGGAAATGGCGTTTGCAGATGTCTACGTATCGCAGCAATAGAGTTATAATGCTTCTAAAAACGCGATATCGCATCTCACTTCTATGTTTCATGACAAGATATAGTATTCATTGCGAAGTGTCATGTATACCTCGTTTTCACTTCAAAAGAATGTAAATGCGACACTTCCTTGCTAGGAAATAACATTTCCAGATGTCTACGCATCGTAGCAATAGAGTTCTAGCGCTTCTCAAATAGCGATATCGCATCTCACTTCTATGTTTAGTGATATGATATAATATTCATTGTAGAGTGTTATGTATACCTCGTATTCACTTCAAAAGAATGTAAATGCGAAACTTCTATGCTAGGAAGTAGCGTTTGCAGATGTCTACGTATCGTAGCAATAGGGTTCTAATGCTTCTTAAAACGCGATATCGCATCTCACTTCTATGTTCCATGATAAGATATAATATTCATTGCGAAGTGTCATGTATACCTCGATTTCACTTCACAAGAATGTAAATGCGAGACTTCCATGCTAGGAAATAGCGTTTGCAGATGTCTACGTATCGTAGCAATAGAGTTCTAATGCTTCTTAAAACGCGATATCGCATCTCACTGCTATGTTTCATGATAAGATATATTATTCATTGCGAAGTGTCATGTATAAATCGTATTCACTTCAAAAGAATGTAAATAAGACACTTCCATGCTAGGAAATAGCGTTTGCAGATGTCTACGTATCGTAGCAATAGAGTTCTAATGCCTCTTAGAACGCGATATCGCATCTCACTGCTATGTTTCATGATAAGATATAATATTCATTGCGAAGTGACATGTATACCTCGTATTCACTTCAAAAGAATGTAAATGCGACACTTCCATGCTAGGAAATAGCGTTTGCAGATATCTACGTATCGTAGCAATAGGGTTCTAATGCTTCTTAAAACGCGATATCGTATCTCACTTCTATGTTCCATGATAAGATATAATATTCATTGCGAAGTGTCATGTATACCTCGCTTTCACTTCACAAGAATGTAAATGCGACACTTCCATGCTAGGAAATATTGTTTGCAGATGTCTACGTATCACAGCAATTGAGTACTATTGATTCTTAAAACGAGATGTCGTATTTCATTTCTATGTTTCGTAATAAGATATAATATTCATTGTGTAATGTTATGTATACCTCGTATTCACTTCAATGGAATGTAAATGCGACACTTCCATGCTAGGAAATAGCGTTTGCAGATGTCTACGTATCGTAGCAATAGGGTTCTAATGCTTCTTAAAACGCGATATCGCATCTCACTTCTATGTTTCATGATAAGATATAATATTCATTGCGAAGTGTCATGTATACCTCGTACTCACTTCAAATGAATGTAAATGCGACACTTCCATGCTAGGAAATAGCGTTTGCAGATGTCTACGTATCGTAGCAATAGAGTTCTAATGCTTCTTAAAACGAGATGTCGCATCTCATTTCTATGTTTCATGATCAGATAAAATATTCATTGCGAAGTGTCATGTATACCTCGTATTCACTTCAAAAGTATGTAAATGCGACACTTCCTTGCTAGGAAATAGCGTTTCCAGATGACCACGTATCGTAAGAATGGAGAACTAATCCTTCTTAAAACGAGAAATCGCATCTCATTTCTATGTTTCACGATAAGATATAATATCCATTGCGAAGTGTCATGCATACTTCGTATTCACTTCAATGGAATGTAAATGCGACACTTCCATGCTAGGAAATAGGGTTTGCAGATGTCTACGTATCGTAGCAATAGAGTTCTAATGCTTCTTAATACGCGATATCGCATCTCACTTCTATGTTTCATGATGAGATACAATATTCATTGCGAAGTGTCATTTATACATCGTATTCACTTCAAAAAAATGTAAATGCGACACTTTCCTGCTAGGAAATAGCGTTTGCAGATGTCCACGTATCGTAGCAATAGCGTTCTAATGCTTCCTAAAACGAGATGTCGCATTTCATTTTTATGTTTCGTGATAAGATATAATATTCATTGTGGAGTGTTATGTGTACCTCGCATTCACTTCAAAAGAATGTAAATGCGACACTTCCTTGCTAGGAAACAACATTTGCAGATGTCTACGCATCGTAGCAATGGAGATCTAGCGCTTCTTAATCCGCGATATCGCATCTCACTTCTATGTTTCATGATAAGATATAATATTCATTGCGAAGTGTCATGTATAAATCGTATTCACTTCAAAAGAATGTAAATAAGACACTTCCATGCTAGGAAATATCTTTTGCAGATGTCTACGTATCGTAGCAATAGAGTTCTAATGCCTCTTAGAACGCGATATCGCATCTCACTGCTATGTTTCATGATAAGATATAATATTCATTATGGAGTGTTATGTATACCTCGTACTCACTTCAAAAGAATACAAATGCGACCCTTCCATGCTAGGAAATAGCGTTTACAGATGTCTACGTATCACAGCAGTAGAGTTCTAATGCTTCTTAAAATGCCATATCGCACCTCACTTCTATGTTTCATGATAAGATATAATATTCATTGCGAAGTGTCATGTATACCTCGTATTCACTTCAAAAGAATGTAAATGCGACACTTCCATGCTAGGAAGTGGAGTTTGCAGATGTCTACGTATCGTAGCAATAGGGTTCTAATGCTCCTCAAAACGCGATATAGCATCTCATTCCTATGTTTCATGATAAGATATAATATTCATTGCGAAGTGTCATGTATACCTCGTATTCACTTCAAAAGAATGTAAATGCGACACTTCCATGCTAGGAAATATTGTTTGCAGATGTCTACGTATCACAGCAATAGGGTTCTAATGATTCTTAAAACGCGATATCGCATCTCACCTCTATGTTTCATGATAAGATATGATATTCATTGCGAAGTGTCATGCATACCTCGTATTCACTTCAAATGAATGTAAATGCGACACTTCCATGCTAGGAAATAGCGTTTGCAGATGTCTACGTATCGTAGCAATAGAGTTCTAATGCTTCTTAAAACGAGATGTCGCATCTCATTTCTATGTTTCATGATCAGATATAATATTCATTGCGAAGTGTCATGTATACCTCGTATTCACTTCAAAAGTATGTAAATGCGACACTTCCTTGCTAGGAAATAGCGTTTCCAGATGACCACGTATCGTAAGAATGGAGAACTAATACTTCTTAAAACGAGAAATCGCATCTCATTTCTATGTTTCACGATAAGATATAATATCCATTGCGAAGTGTCATGCATACTTCGTATTCACTTCAATGGAATGTAAATGCGACACTTCCATGCTAGGAAATAGGGTTTGCAGATGTCTACGTATCGTAGCAATAGAGTTCTAATGCTTCTTAATACGCGATATCGCATCTCACTTCTATGTTTCATGATGAGATACAATATTCATTGCGAAGTGTCATTTATACATCGTATTCACTTCAAAAAAATGTAAATGCGACACTTTCCTGCTAGGAAATAGCGTTTGCAGATGTCCACGTATCGTAGCAGTAGCGTTCTAATGCTTCCTAAAACGAGATGTCGCATTTCATTTTTATGTTTCGTGATAAGATATAATATTCATTGTGGAGTGTTATGTGTACCTCGCATTCACTTCAAAAGAATGTAAATGCGACACTTCCTTGCTAGGAAACAACATTTGCAGATGTCTACGCATCGTAGCAATGGAGTTCTAGCGCTTCTTAATCCGCGATATCGCATCTCACTTCTATGTTTCGAGATAAGATATAATATTCATTGCGAGGTGTCATGTATACCTCGTATTCACTTCAAAGGAATGTAAATGCGACACTTCCTTGCTAGGAAATAGCGTTTCCAGATGACCACGTATCGTAAGAATGGAGAACTAATACTTCTTAAAACCAGAAATCGCATCTCATTTCTATGCTTCACGATAAGATATAATATCCATTGCGAAGTGTCATGCATACCTCGTATTCACTTCAATGGAATGTAAATGCGACATTTCCATTATAGGAAATAGGGTTTGCAGATGCCTACGTATCGTAGCAATAGAGCTCTAATGCTTCTTAAAACGCGATATCGCATCTCACTTCTATGTTTCATGATAAGATATAATATTCATTGCGAAGTGTCATGTATAAATCGTATTCACTTCAAAAGAATGTAAATAAGACACTTCCATGCTAGGAAATATCGTTTGCAGATGTCTACGTATCGTAGCAATAGAGTTCTAATGCCTCTTAGAACGCGATATCGCATCTCACTGCTATGTTTCATGATAAGATATAATATTCATTATGGAGTGTTATGTATACCTCGTACTCACTTCAAAAGAATATAAATGCGACCCTTCCATGCTAGGAAATAGCGTTTACAGATGTCTACGTATCACAGCAGTAGAGTTCTAATGCTTCTTAAAATGCCATATCGCACCTCACTTCTGTGTTTCATGATAAGATATAATATTCATTGCGAAGTGTCATGTATACCTCGTATTCACTTCAAAAGAATGTAAATGCGACACTTCCATGCTAGGAAGTGGAGTTTGCAGATGTCTACGTATCGTAGCAATAGGGTTCTAATGCTCCTCAAAACGCGATATAGCATCTCATTCCTATGTTTCATGATAAGATATAATATTCATTGCGAAGTGTCATGTATACCTCGTATTCACTTCAAAAGAATGTAAATGCGACACTTCCATGCTAGGAAATATTGTTTGCAGATGTCTACGTATCACAGCAATAGAGTACTATTGATTCTTAAAACGAGATGTCGTATTTCATTTCTATGTTTCGTAATAAGATATAATATTCATTGTGTAATGTTATGTATACCTCGTATTCACTTCAGTGGAATGTAAATGCGACACTTCCATGCTAGGAAATAGCGTTTGCAGATGTCTGCGTATCGTAGCAATAGAGTTCTAATGCTCCTCAAAACGCGATATAGCATCTCATTCCTATGTTTCATGATAAGATATAATATTCATTGCTAAGTGTCATGTATACCTCGTATTCACTTCAAAAGAATGTAAATGCGACACTTCCATGCTAGGAAATAGCGTTTGCAGATGTCTACGTATCGTAGCAATAGAGTTCTAATGCTTCTCAAAACGCGATATAGCACCTCATTCCTATGTTTCATGATAAGATATAATATTCATTGCGAAGTGTCATGTATATCGCGTATTCACTTCAAACGAATGTAAATGCGACACTTCCATGCTAGGAAATAGCGTTTGCAGATGTCTACGTATCGCAGCAATAGAGTTATAATGCTTCTAAAAACGCGATATCGCATCTCACTTCTATGTTTCATGATAAGATATAATATTCATTGCGAAGTGTCATGTATACCTCGTATACACTTCAAAAGAATGTAAATGCGACACTTCCTTGCTAGGAAATAACATTTCCAGATGTCTACGCATCGTAGCAATAGAGTTCTAGCGCTTCTCAAATAGCGATATCGCATCTCACTTTTATGTTTAGTGATATGATATAATATTCATTGTAGAGTGTTATGTATACCTCGTATTCACTTCAAAATAATGTAAATGCGACCCTTCCATGCTAGGAAATAGCGTTTGCAGATGTCTACGTATCGTAGCAATAGAGTTCTAATGCTTCTCAAAACGCGATATAGCACCTCATTCCTATGTTTCATGATAAGATATAATATTCATTGCGAAGTGTCATGTATATCTCGTATTCACTTCAGAAGAATGTACATGCGACACTTACATGCTAGGAAATAGCGTTTGCAGATGTCTACGTATCGTAGCAATAGGGTTCTGATGCTTCTTAGAACGCGATATCGCATCTCACTTCTATGTTCCATGATAAGATATAATATTCACTGCGAAGTGTCATGTATACCTCGATTTCACGTCACAAGAATGTAAATGCGACACTTCCATGCTAGGAAATATTGTTTGCAGATGTCTACGTATCACAGCAATAGAGTACTAATGATTCTTAAAACGAGATGTCGTATTTCACTTCTATGTTTCGTAATAAGATATAATATTCATTGTGTAATGTTATGTATACCTCGTATTCACTTCAGTGGAATGTAAGTGCGAAATTTCCTTGCTAGAAAATAGAGTTTGCAGATGTCTACGTATATTAGCAATAGAGTTCTAATGCTTCTCAAATCGCGATATAGCACCTCATTCCTATGTTTCATGATAAGATATAATATTCATTGCGAAGTGTCATGTATATCTCGTATTCACTTCAAAAGAATGTAAATGCGACACTTCCATGCTAGGAAATAGCGTTTGCAGATGTCTACGTATCGCAGCAAAAGTGTTCTAATGCTTCCTAAAACGCGATATCGCATCTAACTATTATGTTTCATGAGAAGATATAATATTCATTATGGAGTGTTATGTATACCTCGTACTCACTCCAAAAGAATGTAAATGCGACCCTTCCATCCTAGGAAATAGCGTTTGCAGATGTCTACGTATCGTAGCAAAAGAGTTCTAATGCTTCTTAGAAAGCGATATCGCATCTCACTTCTATGTTTCATGATAATATATAATATTCATTGCGAAGTGTCATGTATACCTCGTATTCACATCAAAAGAATGTAAATAAGACACTTCCATGCTAGGAAATAGCGTTTGCAGATGTCTACGTGTCGTAGCAATAGAGTTCTAATGCTTCTTAAAACGCGATATCGCATCTCACTGCTATGTTTCATGATAAGATATAATATTCATTATGGAGTGTTATGTACACCTCGTACTCACTTCAAAAGAATGTGAATGCGACCCTTCCATGCTAGGAAATAACGTTTGCAGATGTCTACGTATCGCAGCAATAGAGTTCCAATGCTTCTTAAAACGAGATGTCGTATTTCATTTCTATGTTTCGTAATAAGATATAATATTCATTGTGTAATGTTATGTATACCTCGTATTCACTTCAGTGAAATGTAAGTGCGACATGTCCATGCTAGGAAATGGAGTTTGCAGATGTCTACGTATCGTAGCAATAGAGATCTAATGCTTCTTAAAACGCGATATCGCATCTCACTTCTATGTTTCATGATAAGATATAATATTCATTGCGAAGTGTCATGTATGTCTCGTATTCACTTCGAAAGAATGTAAATGCGACACTTCCATGCTAGGAAATAGCGTTTGCAGATGTCTACGTATCGTAGCAATAGATTTCTAATGCTTCTTAAGACGCGATATCGCATCTCACTGCTATGTTTCATTAGAAGATATAATATTCATTATGGAGTGTTATGTATACTTCGTACTCACTTCAAAAGAATATAAATGCGACCCTTCCATGCTAGGAAATAGCGTTTGCAGATGTCTACGTATCGTAGCAATAGAATTCTAATGCTTCTTAGAACGCGATATCGCATCTCACTTCTGTGTTTCATGATAAGATATAATATTCATTGCGAAGTGACATGTATACCTCGTATTCACTTCAAAAGAATGTAAATGCGACACTTCCATGCTAGGAAATAGCGTTTGCAGATGTCTACGTATTGCAGCAATAGAGTTCTAATGCTTCTTAAAACGCGATATAGCATCTCACTTCTATGTTTCATGATAGGATATAATATTCATTGCGAAGTGTCATGTATACCTCGTATTACCTTCAAGTGAATGTAAATGCGACACTTCCATGCTAGGAAATAGCGTTTGCAGATATCTACGTATCGTAGCAATAGGGTTCTAATGCTTCTTAAAACGCGATATCGCATCTCACTTCTATGTTTCATGATAAGATGTAATATCCATTGCGAAGTGTCATGCGTACCTCGTACTCACTTCAAAAGAATGTGAATGCGACCCTTCCATGCTAGGAAATAACGTTTGCAGATGTCTACGTATCGCAGCAATAGAGTTCCAATGCTTCTTAAAACGAGATGTCGTATTTCATTTCTATGTTTCGTAATAGGATATAATATTCATTGTGTAATGTTATGTATACCTCGTATTCACTTCAGTGAAATGTAAGTGCGACATGTCCATGCTAGGAAATGGAGTTTGCAGATGTCTACGTATCGTAGCAATAGAGATCTAATGCTTCTTAAAACGCGATATCGCATCTCACTTCTACGTTTCATGATAAGATATAATATTCATTGCGAAATGTCATGTATGTCTCGTATTCACTTCAAAAGAATGTAAATGCGACACTTCCATGCTAGGAAATAGCGTTTGCAGATGTCTACGTATCGTAGCAATAGATTTCTAATGCTTCTTAAGACGCGATATCGCATCTCACTGCTATGTTTCATTAGAAGATATAATATTCATTATGGAGTGTTATGTATACCTCGTACTCACTTCAAAAGAATATAAATGCGACCCTTCCATGCTAGGAAGTAGCGTTTGCAGATGTCTACGTATCGTAGCAATAGAATTCTAATGCTTCTTAGAACGCGATATCGCATCTCACTTCTGTGTTTCATGATAAGATATAATATTCATTGCGAAGTGACATGTATACCTCGTATTCACTTCAAAAGAATGTAAATGCGACACTTCCATGCTAGGAAATAGCGTTTGCAGATGTCTACGTATTGCAGCAATAGAGTTCTAATGCTTCTTAAAACGCGATATAGCATCTCACTTCTATGTTTCATGATAAGATATAATATTCATTGCGAAGTGTCATGTATACCTCGTATTACCTTCAAGTGAATGTAAATGCGACACTTCCATGCTAGGAAATAGCGTTTGCAGATATCTACGTATCGTAGCAATAGGGTTCTAATGCTTCTTAAAACGCGATATCGCATCTCACTTCTATGTTTCATGATAAGATGTAATATCCATTGCGAAGTGTCATGCATACCTCGTATTCACTTCAATGGAATGTAAATGCGACACATCCATGCTAGGAAATAGGGTTTGCAGATGTCTACGTATCGTAGCAATAGAGTTCTAATGCTTCTTAATACGCGATATCGCATCTCACTTTTATGTTTCATGATGAGATACAATATTCATTGCGAAGTGTCATTTATACATCGTATTCACTTCAAAAAAATGTAAATGCGACACTTTCCTGCTAGGAAATAGCGTTTGCAGATGTCCACGTATCGTAGCAATAGCGTTCTAATGCTTCCTAAAGCGAGATGTCGCATTTCATTTTTATGTTTCGTGATAAGATATAATATTCATTGTGGAGTGTTATGTGTACCTCGCATTCACTTCAAAAGAATGTAAATGCGACACTTCCTTGCTAGGAAACAACATTTGCAGGTGTCTACGCATCGTAGCAATGGAGTTCTAGCGCTTCTTAAATCGCGATATCGCATCTCACTTCTATGTTTCGAGATAAGATATAATATTCATTGTGAGGTGTCATGTATACCTCGTATTCACATCAAAAGAATGTAAATTCGACACTTCCTTGCTAGGAAATAGCGTTTCCAGATGACCACGTATCGTAAGAATGGAGAACTAATACTTCTTAAAACGAGAAATCGCATCTCATTTCTATGTTTCACGATAAGATATAATATCCATTGCGAAGTGTCATGCATACCTCGTATTCACTTCAATGGAATGTAAATGCGACATTTCCATTATAGGAAATAGGGTTTGCAGATGTCTACGTATCGTAGCAATAGAGTTCTAATGCTTCTTAAAACGCGATATCGCATCTCACTTCTATGTTTCTTGATGAGATATAATATTCATTGCGAAGTGTCACTTATACATCGTATTCACTTCAAAAAAATGTAAATGCGACACTTTCCTGCTAGGAAATAGCGTTTGCAGATGTCTACGTATCGTAGCAATAGAGTTCTAATGCTTCCTAAAACGAGATGTCGCATTTCATTTCTATGTATCGTAATAAGATATAATATTCATTGTGTAATGTTATGTATACCTCCTATTCACTTCAAAAGAATGTAAATGCGACACTTCCATCCTAGGAAATAGCGTTTGCAGATGTCTACCTATCGTAGCAATAGAGTTCTAATGCTTCCTAAAACGAGATGTCGCATTTCATTTCTATGTTTCGTAATAAGATATAATATTCATTGTGTAATGTTATGTATACCTCCTATTCACTTCAAAAGAATGTAAATGCGACACTTCCATCCTAGGAAATAGCGTTTGCAGATGTCTACGTATCGTAGCAATAGAGTTCTAATGCTTCTCAAAACGCGATATAGCACCTCATTCCTATGTTTCATGATAAGATATAATATTCATTGCGAAGTGTCATGTATATCGCGTATTCACTTCAAACGAATGTAAATGCGACACTTCCATGCTAGGAAATAGCGTTTGCAGATGTCTACGTATCGCAGCAATAGAGTTATAATGCTTCTAAAACGCGATATCGCATCTCACTTCTGTGTTTCATGATAAGATATAATATTCATTGCGAAGTGTCATGTATACCTCGTATACACTTCAAAAGAATGTAAATGCGACACTTCCTTGCTAGGAAATAACATTTCCAGATGTCTACGCATCGTAGCAATAGAGTTCTAGCGCTTCTCAAATAGCGATATCGCATCTCACTTTTATGTTTAGTGATATGATATAATATTCATTGTAGAGTGTTATGTATACCTCGTATTCACTTCAAAATAATGTAAATGCGACCCTTCCATGCTAGGAAATAGCGTTTGCAGATGTCTACGTATCGTAGCAATAGAGTTCTAATGCTTCTCAAAACGCGATATAGCACCTCATTCCTATGTTTCATGATAAGATATAATATTCATTGCGAAGTGTCATGTATATCTCGTATTCACTTCAGAAGAATGTACATGCGACACTTACATGCTAGGAAATAGCGTTTGCAGATGTCTACGTATCGTAGCAATAGGGTTCTGATGCTTCTTAGAACGCGATATCGCATCTCACTTCTATGTTCCATGATAAGATATAATATTCACTGCGAAGTGTCATGTATACCTCGATTTCACGTCACAAGAATGTAAATGCGACACTTCCATGCTAGGAAATATTGTTTGCAGATGTCTACGTATCACAGCAATAGAGTACTAATGATTCTTAAAACGAGATGTCGTATTTCACTTCTATGTTTCGTAATAAGATATAATATTCATTGTGTAATGTTATGTATACCTCGTATTCACTTCAGTGGAATGTAAGTGCGAAATTTCCTTGCTAGAAAATAGAGTTTGCAGATGTCTACGTATATTAGCAATAGAGTTCTAATGCTTCTCAAATCGCGATATAGCACCTCATTCCTATGTTTCATGATAAGATATAATATTCATTGCGAAGTGTCATGTATATCTCGTATTCACTTCAAAAGAATGTAAATGCGACACTTCCATGCTAGGAAATAGCGTTTGCAGATGTCTACGTATCGCAGCAAAAGTGTTCTAATGCTTCCTAAAACGCGATATCGCATCTAACTATTATGTTTCATGAGAAGATATAATATTCATTATGGAGTGTTATGTATACCTCGTACTCACTCCAAAAGAATGTAAATGCGACCCTTCCATCCTAGGAAATAGCGTTTGCAGATGTCTACGTATCGTAGCAAAAGAGTTCTAAAGCTTCTTAGAAAGCGATATCGCATCTCACTTCTATGTTTCATGATAATATATAATATTCATTGCGAAGTGTCATGTATACCTCGTATTCACATCAAAAGAATGTAAATAAGACACTTCCATGCTAGGAAATAGCGTTTGCAGATGTCTACGTGTCGTAGCAATAGAGTTCTAATGCTTCTTAAAACGCGATATCGCATCTCACTGCTATGTTTCATGATAAGATATAATATTCATTATGGAGTGTTATGTACACCTCGTACTCACTTCAAAAGAATGTGAATGCGACCCTTCCATGCTAGGAAATAACGTTTGCAGATGTCTACGTATCGCAGCAATAGAGTTCCAATGCTTCTTAAAACGAGATGTCGTATTTCATTTCTATGTTTCGTAATAAGATATAATATTCATTGTGTAATGTTATGTATACCTCGTATTCACTTCAGTGAAATGTAAGTGCGACATGTCCATGCTAGGAAATGGAGTTTGCAGATGTCTACGTATCGTAGCAATAGAGATCTAATGCTTCTTAAAACGCGATATCGCATCTCACTTCTATGTTTCATGATAAGATATAATATTCATTGCGAAGTGTCATGTATGTCTCGTATTCACTTCGAAAGAATGTAAATGCGACACTTCCATGCTAGGAAATAGCGTTTGCAGATGTCTACGTATCGTAGCAATAGATTTCTAATGCTTCTTAAGACGCGATATCGCATCTCACTGCTATGTTTCATTAGAAGATATAATATTCATTATGGAGTGTTATGTATACTTCGTACTCACTTCAAAAGAATATAAATGCGACCCTTCCATGCTAGGAAATAGCGTTTGCAGATGTCTACGTATCGTAGCAATAGAATTCTAATGCTTCTTAGAACGCGATATCGCATCTCACTTCTGTGTTTCATGATAAGATATAATATTCATTGCGAAGTGACATGTATACCTCGTATTCACTTCAAAAGAATGTAAATGCGACACTTCCATGCTAGGAAATAGCGTTTGCAGATGTCTACGTATTGCAGCAATAGAGTTCTAATGCTTCTTAAAACGCGATATAGCATCTCACTTCTATGTTTCATGATAGGATATAATATTCATTGCGAAGTGTCATGTATACCTCGTATTACCTTCAAGTGAATGTAAATGCGACACTTCCATGCTAGGAAATAGCGTTTGCAGATATCTACGTATCGTAGCAATAGGGTTCTAATGCTTCTTAAAACGCGATATCGCATCTCACTTCTATGTTTCATGATAAGATGTAATATCCATTGCGAAGTGTCATGCGTACCTCGTACTCACTTCAAAAGAATGTGAATGCGACCCTTCCATGCTAGGAAATAACGTTTGCAGATGTCTACGTATCGCAGCAATAGAGTTCCAATGCTTCTTAAAACGAGATGTCGTATTTCATTTCTATGTTTCGTAATAGGATATAATATTCATTGTGTAATGTTATGTATACCTCGTATTCACTTCAGTGAAATGTAAGTGCGACATGTCCATGCTAGGAAATGGAGTTTGCAGATGTCTACGTATCGTAGCAATAGAGATCTAATGCTTCTTAAAACGCGATATCGCATCTCACTTCTACGTTTCATGATAAGATATAATATTCATTGCGAAATGTCATGTATGTCTCGTATTCACTTCAAAAGAATGTAAATGCGACACTTCCATGCTAGGAAATAGCGTTTGCAGATGTCTACGTATCGTAGCAATAGATTTCTAATGCTTCTTAAGACGCGATATCGCATCTCACTGCTATGTTTCATTAGAAGATATAATATTCATTATGGAGTGTTATGTATACCTCGTACTCACTTCAAAAGAATATAAATGCGACCCTTCCATGCTAGGAAGTAGCGTTTGCAGATGTCTACGTATCGTAGCAATAGAATTCTAATGCTTCTTAGAACGCGATATCGCATCTCACTTCTGTGTTTCATGATAAGATATAATATTCATTGCGAAGTGACATGTATACCTCGTATTCACTTCAAAAGAATGTAAATGCGACACTTCCATGCTAGGAAATAGCGTTTGCAGATGTCTACGTATTGCAGCAATAGAGTTCTAATGCTTCTTAAAACGCGTTATAGCATCTCACTTCTATGTTTCATGATAAGATATAATATTCATTGCGAAGTGTCATGTATACCTCGTATTACCTTCAAGTGAATGTAAATGCGACACTTCCATGCTAGGAAATAGCGTTTGCAGATATCTACGTATCGTAGCAATAGGGTTCTAATGCTTCTTAAAACGCGATATCGCATCTCACTTCTATGTTTCATGATAAGATGTAATATCCATTGCGAAGTGTCATGCATACCTCGTATTCACTTCAATGGAATGTAAATGCGACACATCCATGCTAGGAAATAGGGTTTGCAGATGTCTACGTATCGTAGCAATAGAGTTCTAATGCTTCTTAATACGCGATATCGCATCTCACTTTTATGTTTCATGATGAGATACAATATTCATTGCGAAGTGTCATTTATACATCGTATTCACTTCAAAAAAATGTAAATGCGACACTTTCCTGCTAGGAAATAGCGTTTGCAGATGTCCACGTATCGTAGCAATAGCGTTCTAATGCTTCCTAAAGCGAGATGTCGCATTTCATTTTTATGTTTCGTGATAAGATATAATATTCATTGTGGAGTGTTATGTGTACCTCGCATTCACTTCAAAAGAATGTAAATGCGACACTTCCTTGCTAGGAAACAACATTTGCAGGTGTCTACGCATCGTAGCAATGGAGTTCTAGCGCTTCTTAAATCGCGATATCGCATCTCACTTCTATGTTTCGAGATAAGATATAATATTCATTGTGAGGTGTCATGTATACCTCGTATTCACATCAAAAGAATGTAAATTCGACACTTCCTTGCTAGGAAATAGCGTTTCCAGATGACCACGTATCGTAAGAATGGAGAACTAATACTTCTTAAAACGAGAAATCGCATCTCATTTCTATGTTTCACGATAAGATATAATATCCATTGCGAAGTGTCATGCATACCTCGTATTCACTTCAATGGAATGTAAATGCGACATTTCCATTATAGGAAATAGGGTTTGCAGATGTCTACGTATCGTAGCAATAGAGTTCTAATGCTTCTTAAAACGCGATATCGCATCTCACTTCTATGTTTCTTGATGAGATATAATATTCATTGCGAAGTGTCACTTATACATCGTATTCACTTCAAAAAAATGTAAATGCGACACTTTCCTGCTAGGAAATAGCGTTTGCAGATGTCTACGTATCGTAGCAATAGAGTTCTAATGCTTCCTAAAACGAGATGTCGCATTTCATTTCTATGTATCGTAATAAGATATAATATTCATTGTGTAATGTTATGTATACCTCCTATTCACTTCAAAAGAATGTAAATGCGACACTTCCATCCTAGGAAATAGCGTTTGCAGATGTCTACCTATCGTAGCAATAGAGTTCTAATGCTTCCTAAAACGAGATGTCGCATTTCATTTCTATGTTTCGTAATAAGATATAATATTCATTGTGTAATGTTATGTATACCTCCTATTCACTTCAAAAGAATGTAAATGCGACACTTCCATCCTAGGAAATAGCATTTGCAGATGTCTACGTATCGTAGCAATAGAGTTCTAATGCTTCCCAAAACGAGATGTCGCATTTCATTTCTATGTTTCGTGATCAGATATAATATTCATTGTGGAGTGTTATGTGTACCTCGCATTCACTTCAAAAGAATGTAAATGCGACACTTCCTTGCTAGGAAACAACGTTTGCAGATGTTTACGCATCGTAGCAATGGAGTGCTAGCGCTTCTTAAACCGCAATATCGCATCTCACTTCTGTGTTTCGAGATAAGATATAATATTCATTGCGAGGTGTCATGTATACCTCGTATTCACTTCAAAGGAATGTAAATGCGACACTTCCTTGCTAGGAAATAGCGTTTCCAGATGACCACGTATCGTAAGAATGGAGAACTAATACTTCTTAAAACGAGAAATCGCATCTCATTTCTATGTTTCACGATAAGATATAATATCCATTGCGAAGTGTCATGCATACCTCGTATTCACTTCAATGGAATGTAAATTCGACATTTCCATTATAGGAAATAGGGTTTGCAGATGTCTACGTATCGTAGCAATAGAGTTCTAATGCTTCTTAAAACGCGATATCGCATAGCACTTCTATGTTTCATGATAAGATATAATATTCATTGCGAAATGTCATGTATACCTCGTATTCACTTCAAAAGAATGTAAATGCGACACTTCCTTGCTAGGAAATGGCGTTTCCAGATGACCACGTATCGAAAGAATAGAGTTCTAATACTTATTAAAACGAGATGTCGCATCTCATTTCTATGTTTCATGATCAGATATAATATTCATTGCGAAGTGTCATGTATACCTCGTATTCACTTCAAAAGGATGTAAATGCGACACTTCCTTGCTAGGAAATTGCGTTTCCAGATGACTTCGTGTCGAAACAATAGAGTTCTAATGATTCGTAAAACGCGATATCGCATCTCACCTCTATGTTTCATGATAAGATATGATATTCATTGCGAAGTGTCATGTATACCCTGCATTCACTTCAAAAGAATGTAAATGCGACACTTGCATGCTAGGAAATGGCGTTTGCAGATGTCTACGTATCGCAGCAATAGAGTTATAATGCTTCTAGAAACGCGATATCGCATCTCACTTCTATGTTTCATGATAAGATATAGTATTCATTGCGAAGTGTCATGTATACCTCGTATTCACTTCAAAGGAATGTAAATGCGACACTTCCTTGCTAGGAAATAACATTTCCAGATGTCTACGCATCGTAGCAATAGAGTTCTAGCGCTTCTCAAATAGCGATATCGCATCTCACTTCTATGTTTAGTGATATGATATAATATTCATTGTAGAGTGTTATGTATACCTCGTATTCACTTCAAAAGAATGTAAATGCGAAACTTCTATGCTAGGAAATAGCGTTTGCAGATGTCTACGTATCGTAGCAATAGGGTTCTAATGCTTCTTAAAACGCGATATCGCATCTCACTTCTATGTTCCATGATAAGATATAATATTCATTGCGAAGTGTCATGTATACCTCGATTTCACTTCACAAGAATGTAAATGCGACACTTCCATGCTAGGAAATAGCGTTTGCAGATGTCTACGTATCGTAGCAATAGAGTTCTAATGCTTCTTAAAACGCGATATCGCATCTCACTGCTATGTTTCATGATAAGATATATTATTCATTGCGAAGTGTCATGTATAAATCGTATTCACTTCAAAAGAATGTAAATAAGACACTTCCATGCTAGGAAATAGCGTTTGCAGATGTCTACGTATCGTAGCAATAGAGTTCTAATGCCTCTTAGAACGCGATATCGCATCTCACTGCTATGTTTCATGATAAGATATAATATTCATTGCGAAGTGACATGTATACCTCGTATTCACTTCAAAAGAATGTAAATGCGACACTTCCATGCTAGGAAATAGCGTTTGCAGATATCTACGTATCGTAGCAATAGGGTTCTAATGCTTCTTAAAACGCGATATCGTATCTCACTTCTATGTTCCATGATAAGATATAATATTCATTGCGAAGTGTCATGTATACCTCGATTTCACTTCACAAGAATGTAAATGCGACACTTCCATGCTAGGAAATATTGTTTGCAGGTGTCTACGTATCACAGCAATTGAGTACTATTGATTCTTAAAACGAGATGTCGTATTTCATTTCTATGTTTCGTAATAAGATATAATATTCATTGTGTAATGTTATGTATACCTCGTATTCACTTCAGTGGAATGTAAATGCGACACTTCCATGCTAGGAAATAGGGTTTGCAGATGTCTACGTATCGTAGCAATAGAGTTCTAATGCTTCTTAATACGCGATATCGCATCTCACTTCTATGTTTCATGATGAGATACAATATTCATTGCGAAGTGTCATTTATACATCGTATTCACTTCAAAAAAATGTAAATGCGACACTTTCCTGCTAGGAAATAGCGTTTGCAGATGTCCACGTATCGTAGCAATAGCGTTCTAATGCTTCCTAAAACGAGATGTCGCATTTCATTTTTATGTTTCGTGATAAGATATAATATTCATTGTGGAGTGTTATGTGTACCTCGCATTCACTTCAAAAGAATGTAAATGCGACACTTCCTTGCTAGGAAACAACATTTGCAGATGTCTACGCATCGTAGCAATGGAGTTCTAGCGCTTCTTAATCCGCGATATCGCACCTCACTTCTATGTTTCGAGATAAGATATAATATTCATTGCGAGGTGTCATGTATACCTCGTATTCACTTCAAAGGAATGTAAATGCGACACTTCCTTGCTAGGAAATAGCGTTTCCAGATGACCACGTATCGTAAGAATGGAGAACTAATACTTCTTAAAACCAGAAATCGCATCTCATTTCTATGCTTCACGATAAGATATAATATCCATTGCGAAGTGTCATGCATACCTCGTATTCACTTCAATGGAATGTAAATGCGACATTTCCATTATAGGAAATAGGGTTTGCAGATGCCTACGTATCGTAGCAATAGAGCTCTAATGCTTCTTAAAACGCGATATCGCATCTCATTTCTATGTTTCATGATCAGATATAATATTCATTGCGAAGTGTCATGTATACCTCGTATTCACTTCAAAAGGATGTAAATGCGACACTTCCTTGCTAGGAAATAGCGTTTCCAGATGACTTCGTGTCGAAACAATAGAGTTCTAATGATTCTTAAAACGCGATATCGCATCTCACCTCTATGTTTCATGATAAGATATGATATTCATTGCGAAGTGTCATGTATACCCTGCATTCACTTCAAAAGAATGTAAATGCGACACTTGCATGCTAGGAAATGGCGTTTGCAGATGTCTACGTATCGCAGCAATAGAGTTATAATGCTTCTAAAAACGCGATATCGCATCTCACTTCTATGTTTCATGATAAGATATAATATTCATTATGGAGTGTTATGTATACCTCGTACTCACTTCAAAAGAATGTAAATGCGACCCTTCCATGCTAGGAAATAGCGTTTGCAGATGTCTACGTATCGTAGCAATAGAGTTCTAATGCTTCTTAAAACGAGATGTCGCATCTCATTTCTATGTTTCATGATCAGATATAATATTCATTGCGAAGTGTCATGTATACCTCGTATTCACTTCAAAAGTATGTAAATGCGACACTTCCTTGCTAGGAAATAGCGTTTCCAGATGACCACGTATCGTAAGAATGGAGAACTAATACTTCTTAAAACGAGAAATCGCATCTCATTTCTATGTTTCACGATAAGATATAATATCCATTGCGAAGTGTCATGCATACTTCGTATTCACTTCAATGGAATGTAAATGCGACACTTCCATGCTAGGAAATAGGGTTTGCAGATGTCTACGTATCGTAGCAATAGAGTTCTAATGCTTCTTAATACGCGATATCGCATCTCACTTCTATGTTTCATGATGAGATACAATATTCATTGCGAAGTGTCATTTATACATCGTATTTACTTCAAAAAAATGTAAATGCGACACTTTCCTGCTAGGAAATAGCGTTTGCAGATGTCCACGTATCGTAGCAGTAGCGTTCTAATGCTTCCTAAAACGAGATGTCGCATTTCATTTTTATGTTTCGTGATAAGATATAATATTCATTGTGGAGTGTTATGTGTACCTCGCATTCACTTCAAAAGAATGTAAATGCGACACTTCCTTGCTAGGAAACAACATTTGCAGATGTCTACGCATCGTAGCAATGGAGTTCTAGCGCTTCCTAATCCGCGATATCGCATCTCATTCCTATGTTTCATGATAAGATATAATATTCATTGCGAAGTGTCATGTATACCTCGTATTCACTTCAAAAGAATGTAAATGCGACACTTCCATGCTAGGAAATATTGTTTGCAGATGTCTACGTATCACAGCAATAGGGTTCTAATGCTTCTTAAAACGAGATGTCGCATCTCATTTCTATGTTTTATGATCAGATATAATATTCATTGCGAAGTGTCATGTATACCTCGTATTCACTTCAAAAGTATGTAAATGCGACACTTCCTTGCTAGGAAATAGCGTTTCCAGATGACCACGTATCGTAAGAATGGAGAACTAATACTTCTTAAAACGAGAAATCGCATCTCATTTCTATGTTTCACGATAAGATATAATATCCATTGCGAAGTGTCATGCATACTTCGTATTCACTTCAATGGAATGTAAATGCGACACTTCCATGCTAGGAAATAGGGTTTGCAGATGTCTACGTATCGTAGCAATAGAGTTCTAATGCTTCTTAATACGCGATATCGCATCTCACTTCTATGTTTCATGATGAGATACAATATTCATTGCGAAGTGTCATTTATACATCGTATTCACTTCAAAAAAATGTAAATGCGACACCTTCCTGCTAGGAAATAGCGTTTGCAGATGTCCACGTATCGTAGCAGTAGCGTTCTAATGCTTCCTAAAACGAGATGTCGCATTTCATTTTTATGTTTCGTGATAAGATATAATATTCATTGTGGAGTGTTATGTGTACCTCGCATTCACCTCAAAAGAATGTAAATGCGACACTTCCTTGCTAGGAAACAACATTTGCAGATGTCTACGTATCGTAGCAATAGAATTCTAATGCTTCCTAGAACGCGATATCGCATCTCACTTCTATGTTTCATGATAAGATATAATATTCATTGCGAAGTGTCATGTATAAATCGTATTCACTTCAAAAGAATGTAAATAAGACACTTCCATGCTAGGAAATATCGTTTGCAGATGTCTACGTATCGTAGCAATAGAGTTCTAATGCCTCTTAGAACATGATATCGCATCTCACTGCTATGTTTCATGATAAGATATAATATTCATTATGGAGTGTTATGTATACCTCGTACTCACTTCAAAAGAATATAAATGCGACCCTTCCATGCTAGGAAATAGCGTTTACATATGTCTACGTATCACAGCAGTAGAGTTCTAATGCTTCTTAAAATGCCATATCGCACCTCACTTCTATGTTTCATGATAAGATATAATATTCATTGCGAAGTGTCATGTATACCTCGTATTCACTTCAAAAGAATGTAAATGCGACACTTCCATGCTAGGAAGTGGAGTTTGCAGATGTCTACGTATCGTAGCAATAGGGTTCTAATGCTCCTCAAAACGCGATATAGCATCTCATTCCTATGTTTCATGATAAGATATAATATTCATTGCGAAGTGTCATGTATACCTCGTATTCACTTCAAAAGAATGTAAATGCGACACTTCCATGCTAGGAAATATTGTTTGCAGATGTCTACGTATCACAGCAATAGAGTACTATTGATTCTTAAAACGAGATGTCGTATTTCATTTCTATGTTTCGTAATAAGATATAATATTCATTGTGTAATGTTATGTATACCTCGTATTCACTTCAGTGGAATGTAAATGCGACACTTCCATGCTAGGAAATAGCGTTTGCAGATGTCTGCGTATCGTAGCAATAGAGTTCAAATGCTCCTCAAAACGCGATATAGCATCTCATTCCTATGTTTCATGATAAGATATAATATTCATTGCGAAGTGTCATGTATATCTCGTATTCACTTCAAACGAATGTAAATGCGACACTTCCATGCTAGGAAATAGCGTTTGCAGATGTCTACGTATCGCAGCAATAGAGTTATAATGCTTCTAAAAACGCGATATCGCATCTCACTTCTATGTTTCATGATAAGATATAATATTCATTGCGAAGTGTCATGTATACCTCGTATACACTTCAAAAGAATGTAAATGCGACACTTCCTTGCTAGGAAATAACATTTCCAGATGTCTACGCATCGTAGCAATAGAGTTCTAACGCTTCTCAAATAGCGATATCGCATCTCACTTTTATGTTTATTGATATGATATAATATTCATTGTAGAGTGTTATGTATACCTCGTATTCACTTCAAAATAATGTAAATGCGACCCTTCCATGCTAGGAAATAGCGTTTGCAGATGTCTACGTATCGTAGCAATAGAGTTCTAATGCTTCTCAAAACGCGATATAGCACCTCATTCCTATGTTTCATGATAAGATATAATATTCATTGCGAAGTGTCATGTATATCTCGTATTCACTTCAGAAGAATGTGCATGCGACACTTACATGCTAGGAAATAGCGTTTGCAGATGTCTACGTATCGTAGCAATAGGGTTCTGATGCTTCTTAGAACGCGATATCGCATCTCACTTCTATGTTCCATGATAAGATATAATATTCACTGCGAAGTGTCATGTATACCTCGATTTCACGTGACAAGAATGTAAATGCGACACTTCCATGCTAGGAAATATTGTTTGCAGATGTCTACGTATCACAGCAATAGAGTACTAATGATTCTTAAAACGAGATGTCGTATTTCACTTCTATGTTTCGTAATAAGATATAATATTCATTGTGTAATGTTATGTATACCTCGTATTCACTTCAGTGGAATGTAAGTGCGAAATTTCCTTGCTAGGAAATAGAGTTTGCAGATGTCTACGTATATTAGCAATAGAGTTCTAATGCTTCTCAAATCGCGATATAGCACCTCATTCCTATGTTTCATGATAAGATATAATATTCATTGCGAAGTGTCATGTATATCTCGTATTCACTTCAAAAGAATGTAAATGCGACACTTCCATGCTAGGAAATAGCGTTTGCAGATGTCTACGTATCGCAGCAAAAGTGTTCTAATGCTTCCTAAAACGCGATATCGCATCTAACTATTATGTTTCATGAGAAGATATAATATTCATTATGGAGTGTTATGTATACCTCGTACTCACTCCAAAAGAATGTAAATGCGACCCTTCCATCCTAGGAAATAGCGTTTGCAGATGTCTACGTATCGTAGCAAAAGAGTTCTAATGCTTCTTAGAAAGCGATATCGCATCTCACTTCTATGTTTCATGATAATATATAATATTCATTGCGAAGTGTCATGTATACCTCGTATTCACATCAAAAGAATGTAAATAAGACACTTCCATGCTAGGAAATAGCGTTTGCAGATGTCTACGTGTCGTAGCAATAGAGTTCTAATGCTTCTTAAAACGCGATATCGCATCTCACTGCTATGTTTCATGATAAGATATAATATTCATTATGGAGTGTTATGTATACCTCGTACTCACTTCAAAAGAATGTGAATGCGACCCTTCCATGCTAGGAAATAACGTTTGCAGATGTCTACGTATCGCAGCAATAGAGTTCCAATGCTTCTTAAAACGAGATGTCGTATTTCATTTCTATGTTTCGTAATAAGATATAATATTCATTGTGTAATGTTATGTATACCTCGTATTCACTTCAGTGAAATGTAAGTGCGACATGTCCATGCTAGGAAATGGAGTTTGCAGATGTCTACGTATCGTAGCAATAGAGATCTAATGCTTCTTAATACGCGATATCGCATCTCACTTCTATGTTTCATGATGAGATACAATATTCATTGCGAAGTGTCATTTATACATCGTATTCACTTCAAAAAAATGTAAATGCGACACTTTCCTGCTAGGAAATAGCGTTTGCAGATGTCCACGTATCGTAGCAGTAGCGTTCTAATGCTTCCTAAAACGAGATGTCGCATTTCATTTTTATGTTTCGTGATAAGATATAATATTCATTGTGGAGTGTTATGTGTACCTCGCATTCACCTCAAAAGAATGTAAATGCGACACTTCCTTGCTAGGAAACAACATTTGCAGATGTCTACGTATCGTAGCAATAGAATTCTAATGCTTCCTAGAACGCGATATCGCATCTCACTTCTATGTTTCATGATAAGATATAATATTCATTGCGAAGTGTCATGTATAAATCTTATTCACTTCAAAAGAATGTAAATAAGACACTTCCATGCTAGGAAATATCGTTTGCAGATGTCTACGTATCGTAGCAATAGAGTTCTAATGCCTCTTAGAACGCGATATCGCATCTCACTGCTATGTTTCATGATAAGATATAATATTCATTATGGAGTGTTGTGTATACCTCGTACTCACTTCAAAAGAATATAAATGCGACCCTTCCATGCTAGGAAATAGCGTTTACATATGTCTACGTATCACAGCAGTAGAGTTCTAATGCTTCTTAAAATGCCATATCGCACCTCACTTCTATGTTTCATGATAAGATATAATATTCATTGCGAAGTGCCATGTATACCTCGTATTCACTTCAAAAGAATGTAAATGCGACACTTCCATGCTAGGAAGTGGAGTTTGCAGATGTCTACGTATCGTAGCAATAGGGTTCTAATGCTCCTCAAAACGCGATATAGCATCTCATTCCTATGTTTCATGATAAGATATAATATTCATTGCGAAGTGTCATGTATACCTCGTATTCACTTCAAAAGAATGTAAATGCGACACTTCCATGCTAGGAAATATTGTTTGCAGATGTCTACGTATCACAGCAATAGAGTACTATTGATTCTTAAAACGAGATGTCGTATTTCATTTCTATGTTTCGTAATAAGATATAATATTCATTGTGTAATGTTATGTATACCTCGTATTCACTTCAGTGGAATGTAAATGCGACACTTCCATGCTAGGAAATAGCGTTTGCAGATGTCTGCGTATCGTAGCAATAGAGTTCTAATGCTCCTCAAAACGCGATATAGCATCTCATTCCTATGTTTCATGATAAGATATAATATTCATTGCTAAGTGTCATGTATACCTCGTATTCACTTCAAAAGAATGTAAATGCGACACTTCCATGCTAGGAAATAGCGTTTGCAGATGTCTACGTATCGTAGCAATAGAGTTCTAATGCTTCTCAAAACGCGATATAGCACCTCATTCCTATGTTTCATGATAAGATATAATATTCATTGCGAAGTGTCATGTATATCTCGTATTCACTTCAAACGAATGTAAATGCGACACTTCCATGCTAGGAAATAGCGTTTGCAGATGTCTACGTATCGCAGCAATAGAGTTATAATGCTTCTAAAAACGCGATATCGCATCTCACTTCTATGTTTCATGATAAGATATAATATTCATTGCGAAGTGTCATGTATACCTCGTATACACTTCAAAAGAATGTAAATGCGACACTTCCTTGCTAGGAAATAACATTTCCAGATGTCTACGCATCGTAGCAATAGAGTTCTAACGCTTCTCAAATAGCGATATCGCATCTCACTTTTATGTTTAGTGATATGATATAATATTCATTGTAGAGTGTTATGTATACCTCGTATTCACTTCAAAATAATGTAAATGCGACCCTTCCATGCTAGGAAATAGCGTTTGCAGATGTCTACGTATCGTAGCAATAGAGTTCTAATGCTTCTCAAAACGCGATATAGCACCTCATTCCTATGTTTCGTAATAAGATATAATATTCATTGTGTAATGTTATGTATACCTCGTATTCACTTCAGTGAAATGTAAGTGCGACATGTCCATGCTAGGAAATGGAGTTTGCAGATGTCTACGTATCGTAGCAATAGAGATCTAATGCTTCTTAAAACGCGATATCGCATCTCACTTCTATGTTTCATGATAAGATATAATATTCATTGCGAAGTGTCATGTATGTCTCGTATTCACTTCAAAAGAATGTAAATGCGACACTTCCATGCTAGGAAATAGCGTTTGCAGATGTCTACGTATCGTAGCAATAGATTTCTAATGCTTCTTAAGACGCGATATCGCATCTCACTGCTATGTTTCATTAGAAGATATAATATTCATTATGGAGTGTTATGTATACTTCGTACTCACTTCAAAAGAATATAAATGCGACCCTTCCATGCTAGGAAATAGCGTTTGCAGATGTCTACGTATCGTAGCAATAGAATTCTAATGCTTCTTAGAACGCGATATCGCATCTCACTTCTGTGTTTCATGATAAGATATAATATTCATTGCGAAGTGACATGTATACCTCGTATTCACTTCAAAAGAATGTAAATGCGACACTTCCATGCTAGGAAATAGCGTTTGCAGATGTCTACGTATTGCAGCAATAGAGTTCTAATGCTTCTTAAAACGCGATATAGCATCTCACTTCTATGTTTCATGATAAGATATAATATTCATTGCAAAGTGTCATGTATACCTCGTATTACCTTCAAGTGAATGTAAATGCGACACTTCCATGCTAGGAAATAGCGTTTGCAGATATCTACGTATCGTAGCAATAGGGTTCTAATGCTTCTTAAAACGCGATATCGCATCTCACTTCTATGTTTCATGATAAGATGTAATATCCATTGCGAAGTGTCATGCATACCTCGTACTCACTTCAAAAGAATGTGAATGCGACCCTTCCATGCTAGGAAATAACGTTTGCAGATGTCTACGTATCGCAGCAATAGAGTTCCAATGCTTCTTAAAACGAGATGTCGTATTTCATTTCTATGTTTCGTAATAAGATATAATATTCATTGTGTAATGTTATGTATACCTCGTATTCACTTCAGTGAAATGTAAGTGCGACATGTCCATGCTAGGAAATGGAGTTTGCAGATGTCTACGTATCGTAGCAATAGAGATCTAATGCTTCTTAAAACGCGATATCGCATCTCACTTCTATGTTTCATGATAAGATATAATATTCATTGCGAAATGTCATGTATGTCTCGTATTCACTTCAAAAGAATGTAAATGCGACACTTCCATGCTAGGAAATAGCGTTTGCAGATGTCTACGTATCGTAGCAATAGATTTCTAATGCTTCTTAAGACGCGATATCGCATCTCACTGCTATGTTTCATTAGAAGATATAATATTCATTATGGAGTGTTATGTATACCTCGTACTCACTTCAAAAGAATATAAATGCGACCCTTCCATGCTAGGAAATAGCGTTTGCAGATGTCTACGTATCGTAGCAATAGAATTCTAATGCTTCTTAGAACGCGATATCGCATCTCACTTCTGTGTTTCATGATAAGATATAATATTCATTGCGAAGTGACATGTATACCTCGTATTCACTTCAAAAGAATGTAAATGCGACACTTCCATGCTAGGAAATAGCGTTTGCAGATGTCTACGTATTGCAGCAATAGAGTTCTAATGCTTCTTAAAACGCGATATAGCATCTCACTTCTATGTTTCATGATAAGATATAATATTCATTGCGAAGTGTCATGTATACCTCGTATTACCTTCAAGTGAATGTAAATGCGACACTTCCATGCTAGGAAATAGGGTTTGCAGATGTCTACGTATCGTAGCAATAGAGTTCTAATGCTTCTTAATACGCGATATCGCATCTCACTTTTATGTTTCATGATGAGATACAATATTCATTGCGAAGTGTCATTTATACATCGTATTCACTTCAAAAAAATGTAAATGCGACACTTTCCTGCTAGGAAATAGCGTTTGCAGATGTCCACGAATCGTAGCAATAGCGTTCTAATGCTTCCTAAAACGAGATGTCGCATTTCATTTTTATGTTTCGTGATAAGATATAATATTCATTGTGGAGTGTTATGTGTACCTCGCATTCACTTCAAAAGAATGTAAATGCGACACTTCCTTGCTAGGAAACAACATTTGCAGACGTTTACGCATCGTAGCAATGGAGTGCTAGCGCTTCTTAAACCGCAATATCGCATCTCACTTCTGTGTTTCGAGATAAGATATAATATTCATTGGGAGGTGTCATGTATACCTCGTATTCACTTCAAAGGAATGTAAATGCGACACTTCCTTGCTAGGAAATAGCGTTTCCAGATGACCACGTATCGTAAGAATGGAGAACTAATACTTCTTAAAACGAGAAATCGCATCTCATTTCTATGTTTCACGATAAGATATAATATCCATTGCGAAGTGTCATGCATACCTCGTTTTCACTTCAATGGAATGTAAATGCGACACTTCCATGCTGGGAAATAGGGTTTGCAGATGTCTACGTATCGTAGCAATAGAGTTCTAATGCTTCTTAAAACGCGATATCGCATCTCACTTCTATGTTTCATGATGAGATATAATATTCATTGCGAAGTGTCATTTATACATCGTATTCACTTCAAAAAAATGTAAATGCGACACTTTCCTGCTAGGAAATAGCGTTTGCAGATGTCTACGTATCGTAGCAATAGAGTTCTAATGCTTCCTAAAACGAGATGTCGCATTTCATTTCTATGCATCGTAATAAGATATAATATTCATTGTGTAATGTTATGTATACCTCCTATTCACTTCAAAAGAATGTAAATGCGACACTTCCATCCTAGGAAATAGCGTTTGCAGATGTCTGCGTATCGTAGCAATAGAGTTCTAATGCTTCCTAAAACGAGATGTCGCATTTCATTTCTATGTTTCGTGATCAGATATAATATTCATTGTGGAGTGTTATGTGTACCTCGCATTCACTTCAAAAGAATGTAAATGCGACACTTCCTTGCTAGGAAACAACATTTGCAGATGTTTACGCATCGTAGCAATGGAGTTCTAGCGCTTCTTAAACCGCAATATCGCATCTCACTTCTATGTTTCGAGATAAGATATAATATTCATTGCGAGGTGTCATGTATACCTCGTATTCACTTCAAAGGAATGTAAATGCGACACTTCCTTGCTAGGAAATAGCGTTTCCAGATGACCACGTATCGTAAGAATGGAGAACTAATACTTCTTAAAACCAGAAATCGCATCTCATTTCTATGCTTCACGATAAGATATAATATCCATTGCGAAGTGTCATGCATACCTCGTATTCACTTCAATGGAATGTAAATTCGACATTTCCATTATAGGAAATAGGGTTTGCAGATGTCTACGTATCGTAGCAATAGAGTTCTAATGCTTCTTAAAACGCGATATGGCATAGCACTTCTATGTTTCATGATAAGATATAATATTCATTGCGAAATGTCATGTATACCTCGTATTCACATCAAAAGAATGTAAATGCGACACTTCCTTGCTAGGAAATGGCGTTTCCAGATGACCACGTATCGAAAGAATAGAGTTCTAATACTTATTAAAACGAGATGTCGCATCTCATTTCTAGGTTTCATGATCAGATATAATATTCATTGCGAAGTGTCATGTATACCTCGTATTCACTTCAAAAGGATGTAAATGCGACACTTCCTTGCTAGGAAATTGCGTTTCCAGATGACTTCGTGTCGAAACAATAGAGTTCTAATGATTCGTAAAACGCGATATCGCATCTCACCTCTATGTTTCATGATAAGATATGATATTCATTGCGAAGTGTCATGTATACCCTGCATTCACTTCAAAAGAATGTAAATGCGACACTTGCATGCTAGGAAATGGCGTTTGCAGATGTCTACGTATCGCAGCAATAGAGTTATAATGCTTCTAAAAACGCGATATCGCATCTCACTTCTATGTTTCATGATAAGATATAGTATTCATTGCGAAGTGTCATGTATACCTCGTATTCACTTCAAAAGAATGTAAATGCGACACTTCCTTGCTAGGAAATAACATTTCCAGATGTCTACGCATCGTAGCAATAGAGTTCTAGCGCTTCTCAAATAGCGATATCGCATCTCACTTCTATGTTTAGTGATATGATATAATATTCATTGTAGAGTGTTATGTATACCTCGTATTCACTTCAAAAGAATGTAAATGCGAAACTTCTATGCTAGGAAGTAGCGTTTGCAGATGTCTACGTATCGTAGCAATAGGGTTCTAATGCTTCTTAAAACGCGAATATCGCATCTCACTTCTATGTTCCATGATAAGATATAATATTCATTGCGAAGTGTCATGTATACCTCGATTTCACTTCACAAGAATGTAAATGCGACACTTCCATGCTAGGAAATAGCGTTTGCAGATGTCTACGTATCGTAGCAATAGAGTTCTAATGCTTCTTAAAACGCGATATCGCATCTCACTGCTATGTTTCATGATAAGATATATTATTCATTGCGAAGTGTCATGTATAAATCGTATTCACTTCAAAAGAATGTAAATAAGACACTTCCATGCTAGGAAATAGCGTTTGCAGATGTCTACGTATCGTAGCAATAGAGTTCTAATGCCTCTTAGAACGCGATATCGCATCTCACTGCTATGTTTCATGATAAGATATAATATTCATTGCGAAGTGACATGTATACCTCGTATTCACTTCAAAAGAATGTAAATGCGACACTTCCATGCTAGGAAATAGCGTTTGCAGATATCTACGTATCGTAGCAATAGGGTTCTAATGCTTCTTAAAACGCGATATCGTATCTCACTTCTATGTTCCATGATAAGATATAATATTCATTGCGAAGTGTCATGTATACCTCGATTTCACTTCACAAGAATGTAAATGCGACACTTCCATGCTAGGAAATATTGTTTGCAGATGTCTACGTATCACAGCAATTGAGTACTATTGATTCTTAAAACGAGATGTCGTATTTCATTTCTATGTTTCGTAATAAGATATAATATTCATTGTGTAATGTTATGTATACCTCGTATTCACTTCAGTGGAATGTAAATGCGACACTTCCATGCTAGGAAATAGCGTTTGCAGATGTCTACGTATCGTAGCAATAGGGTTCTAATGCTTCTTAAAACGCGATATCGCATCTCACTTCTATGTTTCATGATAAGATATAATATTCATTGCGAAGTGTCATGTATACCTCGTATTCACTTCAAATGAATGTAAATGCGACACTTTCATGCTAGGAAATAGCGTTTGCAGATGTCTACGTATCGTAGCAATAGAGTTCTAATGCTTCTTAAAACGAGATGTCGCATCTCATTTCTATGTTTCATGATCAGATAAAATATTCATTGCGAAGTGTCATGTATACCTCGTATTCACTTCAAAAGTATGTAAATGCGACAGTTCCTTGCTAGGAAATAGCGTTTCCAGATGACCACGTATCGTAAGAATGGAGAACTAATCCTTCTTAAAACGAGAAATCGCATCTCATTTCTATGTTTCACGATAAGATATAATATCCATTGCGAAGTGTCATGTATATCACGTATTGACTTCAAAAGAATGTAAGTGCGACACTTCCATGCTAGGAAATAGCGTTTGCAGATGTCTACGTATCGTAGCAATAGATTTCTAATGCTTCTTAAAACGCGATATCGCATCTCACTGCTATGTTTCATGAGAAGATATAATATTCATTATGGAGTGTTATGTATACCTCGTACTCACTTCAAAAGAATGTAAATGCGACCCTTCCATGCTAGGAAATAGCGTTTGCAGATGTCTACGTATCGTAGCAATAGAGTTCTAATGCTTCTTAGAACGCGATATCGCATCACACTCCTATGTTTCATGATAAGATATAATATTCATTGCGAAGTGTCATGTATACCTCCCATTCACTTCAATAGAATGTAAATGCGACACTTCCTTGATGGGGAATAGCGTTTCCAGATGACTACGTATCACAGCAATAGAGTACTAATGCTTCTTAAAACGAGATGTCGTATTTCATTTCTATGTTTCGTAATAAGATATAATATTCATTGTGTAATGTTATGTATACCTCCTATTCATTTCAGTGGAATGTAAGTGCGAAATTTCCATGCTAGGAAATAGAGTTTGCAGATGTCTACGTATATTAGCAATAGAGTTCTAATGCTTCTCAAAACGCGATATAGCACCTCATTCCTATGTTTCATGATAAGATATAATATTCATTGCGAAGTGTCATGTATACCTCGTATTCGCTTCAAAGGAATGTAAATGCGAAACTTCCTTGCTAGGAAATAGCGTTTCCAGATGACCACGTATCGTGTGAATGGAGAACTATTACTTCTTAAAACCAGAAATCGCATCTCATTTCTATGTTTCACGATAAGATATAATATCCATTGCGAAGTGTCATGCATACCTCGTATTCACTTCAATGGAATGTAAATGCGACACTTCCATTATAGGAAATAGGGTTTGCAGATGTCTACGTATCGTAGCAACAGTGTTCTAATGCTTCTTAAAACGCGATATCGCATCTCACTTCTATGTTTCATGATAAGATATAATATTCATTGCGAAATGTCATGTATACCTCGTATTCACTTCAAAAGCATGTAAATGCGACACTTCCTTGCTAGGAAATAGCGTTTCCAGATGACTTCGTGTCGTATTAATAGAGCTCTAATGCTTCTTAGAACGCGATATCGCATCTCACTTCTATGTTTCATGATAAGATATAATATCCATTGCGAAGTGCCATGTATACCTCGTATTCACTTCAATGGAATGTAAATGCGACATTTCCTTGCTAGGAAATAGAGTTTGCAGATGTCTACGTATATTAGCAATAGAGTTCTAATGCTTCTCAAAACGCGGTATAGCACCTCATTCCTATGTTTCATGACAAGATATAGTATTCATTGCGAAGTGTCATGTATACCTCGTATTCACTTCAAAAGAATGTAAATGCGTCACTTGCATGCTAGGAAATAGCGTTTCCAGATGACCACGTATCGAAAGAATAGAGTTCTAATACTTATGAAAACGAGATGTCGCATCTCATTTCTATGTTTCATGATAAGATACAATATCCATTGCGATGTGCCATGTATACCTCGTATTCACTTCAATGGAATGTAAATGCGACACTTCCTTGCTAGGAAATATCGTTTCCAGATGACCACGTATCGTAAGAATGGAGTCCTAATACTCCTTGAAACGAGATATCGCATCTCATTTCTATGTTTCATGATAAGATATAATATCCATTACGAAGTGACATGCACACCTCGTATTCATTTCAATGGAATGTAAATGCGACACTTGCATGCTAGGAAATAGCGTTTGCAGATGTCTACGTATCGTAGCAATAGAATTCTAGTGCAACTTAAAACGAGATGTCGCATTTCATTTCTATGTTTCGTGTTAAGACATAATATTCATTGCGAAGTGACATGCACACCTCGTATTCACTTCAATGGATTGTAAATGCGACACTTGCATGCTAGGAAATAGCGTTTGCAGATGTCTACGTATCGTAGCAATAGAGTTCTAATGCTCCTTAAAACGCGATATCGCATCTCACTTCTATGTTTCATGATTAGGTATAACAATCATAGCGAAGTGTCACGTATACCTCGTATTCACTTCAAAAGGTTGTAAATGCGACACTTCCTTGCTAGGAAATAGCGTTTGCAGATGTCAACGTATCGTAGCAATAGAGTTCTAATGTTTCTTAAAACGAGATGTCGGATTTCATTTCTATGTTTCATGATGAGATATAATATTCATTGCGAAGTGTCATGTATTGCTCGTATTCACTTCAAATGAATGTAAATGCGAAACTTCCATGCTAGGAAATAGCGTTTCCAGGTGACCACGTATGGTAAGAATGGAGTACTAATACTTCCTAAAACGAGAGATCGCATCTCACTGCTATGTTTCGAGATAAGATATAATATTCATTGCGAAGTGTCATGTATACCTCGTATTAACTTCAAAAGAATGTAAATGCGACACTTCCTTGCTAGGAAATAGCGTTTGCAGATTTCTACGTATATTAGCAATAGAGTTCTAATGCTTCTTAAAACGCGATATAGCTCCTCATTTCTATGTTTCATGATAAGATATAATATTCATTGTGGAGTGTTATGTATACCTCGTATTCACTTCAAAAGAATGTAAATGCGACACTTCCGTGCTAGGAAATAGCGTTTCCAGACCACGTATCGAAAGAATATTGTTCTAATACTTCTTGAAACGAGATGTCGCATCTCATTTCTATGTTTCATGATAAGATATAATATCCAGTGCGAAGTGTCATGCATACCTCGTATTCACTTCAAAGAAATGTAAATGCGACACTGGCATGCTAGGAAATAGCGTTTGCAGATGTCTACGTATCGTAGCAATAGAGTTCTAATGCTTCCTAAAACGCGATATCGCATCTCACTTCTATGTTTCATGATAAAATATAATATTCATTGCGAAGTGTCATGTACACCTCGTATTCACTTCAAAAGAATGTAAATGCTATACTATTGCTTGCTAGGAAATAGCGTTTGCAGATGTCTACGTATCGTAGCAATAGAGTTCTAATGCTTCTTAAAACACGATATCGCATCTCATTTATATGTTTCATGATAAGATATAATATTCATGGCGAAGTGTCTTGTATACCTCGCATTCACTCCAAAAGAATGTAAATGCGACTACTGCTTGCTAGGAAATAGCGTTTGCAGATGTCTACGTATCGTAGCAATAAAGATCTAATGCTACTTAAATCGCGATGTCGCATCTCATCTATATGTTTCGTGATAAGATATAATATTCATTGCGAAGTCTCATGTATACCTCGTATTCACTTGAAAAGAATGTAAGTGCGACACTTCCATGCTAGGAAATAGCGTTTGCAGATGTCTCCGCATCGAGGCGACAGAGTTCTAATGCTTCTTAAAACGGGATAACGCATCTCATCTATATGTTTGGTGATTAGATATAATATTCATTGCGGAGTATCATGTATACCTCGTATTCACTTCAAAAGAATGTAAATACGAATCTTCCTTGCTAGGAAATAGCGTTTGCAGATGTCTTCGCATCGAGGCCATAGAGTTCTAATGCTTCTTACAACGCGATATCGCATCTCTCTTCTATGTTTCATGATAAGATATAACATTCATTGCGAAGTGTCATGTATACGTCGTATTCACTTCAAAAGAATGTAAATGCGACTATTGCTTGCTAGGAAATAGCGTTTGCAGATATCTACGTATCGTAGCAATAGAGTTCTAATGCTACTTATATCGCGATATCGCATCTCATTTATATGATTCGTGATAATATATAATTTTCATTGCGAAGTGTCATGTATACCTCGTATTCACTTCAAAAGAATGTAAGTGCGACACTTCCATGCTAGGAAATAGCGTTTGCAGATGTCTCCGCATCGAGGCCATAGTGTTCTGATGCTTCTTACAACGCGATATCGCATCTCTCTTCTATGTTTCATGATAAGATATAATATTCATTGCGAAGTGTCATGTATACCCCGTATTCACTTCAAAAGGATGTAAATGCGACTATTGCTTGCTAGGAAATAGCGTTTGCAGATGTCTACGTATCGTAGCAATAGAGTTCTAATGCTTCTCAAAACGCGATATCGCATCTCATTTCTATGCATCATGATAAGATATAATATTCATTGCGAAGTGTCATGTATACCTCGTCTTCTCTCCAAACGAATGTAAATGCGACGCTTCCTTCCCAGGAAATAGCGTATTCAGATGTCTACGTATCGTAGCAAAAGGGTTCTAATGCTACTTAAATCGCGATATCGCATCTCATTTCTATGTTTCGTGATAGGATATAATATTCATTGCGAAGTGTCATGTATACCTCGTATCCACTTCATAAGAATGTAAATGCGACTATTGCTTGTTAGGAAGTGGCGATTGCAGATGTCTACGCATCGTAGCAATAGAGTTCTAATGCTACTTAAATCGCGATATCGCATCTCATTTATATGTATCGTGATAAGATATAATATTCATTGCGAAGTCTCACGTATACCTCGTATTCACTTCAAAAGAATGTAAGTATCTGCAGATCTCTACGCGTCGAGGCAATAGAGTTCTAATGCTTCTTAGAACGCGATATCGCATCTCACTTCTATGTTTCACGAGAAGATATAATGTTCTTTGCGAAGTGTCATCTATACCTCGTATTCACTTCAAATGAATGAAAATGCGAATCTTCCTTGCTAGGAAGTAACGTTTGCAAGTGCCTACGTATCGTAGCAAAAGAGTCCTAATGCTTCTCAAAACGCGATATCGCATCTGATTTCAATGTTTCGTGATAAGATATAATATTCATTGCGAAGTGTCATGTATTCTCGTTTACACGTCAGAAGAATGTAAATGCAACACTTCCTTGCTAGGGAATAGCGTTTCCAGATGTCTACGTATCGAAGCAATAGAGTTCTAATGCGGAGGGGTATAGGTCCTTCTCACACCCGAGAACCATCCTGTTTGTCTCCATGGACTATGGCAGCGGTCTTATCGTTGCAGAGCTCTGGATCCTATCCTTCGGGCTTCAGGGTCTCTTCTTGCTCACTTCCCGACTCCTCCACCGTCGAGCCCGTCACGCTACCTCGGCGCACAGCCCTTCCGCGAACCTGCGGTCTTATTATCCGCCGAAGAGGCGTCTTATGGGTCGCTTCTTCCATCAGCTCGCCAGTCTAATCCGTAGAACGGAGAGAGAGAAATGAACGGGGGGGGGGGGGGGGGGGAAGGTTCTACCATCGTGTATTTCACGCTCCTCGCAAATACAGCTATCGCGATGGTCCGTGTCGCGCTTCTCGCTTGGGTGGTGATCTGCGAGATAGTCTAACCGAAGCAGGGGGGGGGGGCGAGCCTTGTGACTTCACCACGTCACAGTACATACAAATTAGCGATTAAGTAGCTATGTGTTCAAATTCAATTCCGAATAATGCACTAAAAAGCATCCCAGATAACAAACGGCAAGATGGTAGCGACACCATGCCGGCACTATATTGCCACTTCCGAGAAGTGTCAACTGATTCCTAGTCATCTGTGACCGGATTCGTTGACTAAAATGCCAGAACGTGTTACCAGCACGATCTAGACAAGCGAATCGCGCAGCACCAGCACCATGGTGACACGCGTATCATCGCTCCATTCATGAATCTCCTCAGCAATGACGTAGGATCACATTTGGCAATGGGGAACCTGTGCTTTCATACAAATTAGAACCGTTAGATGTCAGTAGATGTTCAGCATATGAGTATTGATAGACATTTTGATGGTCGTTTTCCTATATTTATAGTTATTGAGCGAGTCGTATATATTTCTTTCAATCCATCATAGACTAAAAATATTATTTATAAAAAAAATATTACTTATAAAACAAAAATTCATGCTGTTGCGTCCCTAACTTCGCCTTGTGTAATTTTTGAAATAACATGCTGTCATCGTATTTAATGTAACCCTCAATTGCATGAATTTGTAACAATAAATTGAAGAAAATATATATAAAATAAGTGTATATATTTTTATGACAAAGTAATTATCGACTTTATGGAAAAAATCGCCGTATCGAGCTAGTTTATAGAAAATAATAAAATCGAGTTCTAATATCTTTGTTTTGTGCCGGTGTATCTATTTTGGAATCAAAATAAATAAATTGCACAGTTTAGTCATTTTCATATTTGCTTATAATTTTTATGGAAACAGCTTCCCCATTAGTAAATGTCAGCCTACGCCACAACCACGCGTGTAGCTATGGTGAGCTGATAGTGTCATTGTCACGGCCGTGTAGCCCGTGTGCTATATCTCGGTGCTTTAATAGTGCCGTGATACGAATGCCGCCCCAGTACTAACCGTATGCCATTTCGAAAGCTGAGTAGGAGCACTTTGTTAGCACAGTTCTGTCACGGAATTCGTTCCATCCGTTGTCATTGGCGTGCCAATCGCAGGCTGTTTGGGATATTGTAGTGCATGAGGCAGACTTGTTCCTTATCATCGTCAAGGAGATGGATTTTCACTCTCCCCTTTTTGAATTTTTTAAATTATTGTTTGGAATTTTTGCCGTTTCTGTATCTCTATGACCGCATTGTGGATTCAGCTTATGTACGATCTTTTTGGTCTTCATCTTTTGTTACATGTAATATTATATATGTGATGCACGTTTGTTATGTAATGCTCCGATTTGTAAGCCTCAGATACTTTTATTCTTTGGTAAAGCAACTCATTCGATTAGTATATATTTATTAGACATAGATATAAACAATTAGAAAAATGTTATTAAAACGCTATTAAATATGTTGTTGAAATTATATATTTAAGGTCTGAAGATGTAGATGCAATTAATGTCCGATATTTTACGTGATCCAATCGACGTATCAAGTGAGGCTATGAAATATAAAATCTTTTACTATTCTTCGACCCCTTTACATGTTACATGAATGATAAGTTCTGCAAGACAAGAAGCCTGAATTAGTGAGATATCTAGGAACATAAGTAATTTGTAAGTAACACATCTTTTCTCTGTGAAATATTTGCCTTTGCATAGAATAGAACGTATAGATATAATTGCCTGTTTTGTACCCATTTCGTTCCAATTCTATTATAGCCTTTGAGCAGAAGTAATATTGATTATACTTGATTTTTGCAATAGTTCTTTAATTAACAGATTTTGTTAACCTAGAATCATCATTTGACGGATGTATCAATCTACTTTGTAGCTCCATCAGTTTCTTTTTCTGCTCGCTACTTTCCATTTTCAGTTCCGTATACTTATCCTTTATCACCATCATATATGTTGCGTAAAATTACAATAACCTTTTGTCCTCAAATTTTGCGGATATTTCAATAAAATTTCCTTTGATTAAATAAACGGAAATTAAAAAACAGTGGCACGTACCATTTCTTGGAAACGTTGTATCGTAATTTGCATCTGACTGTTTTGAAAGGCACGCACTTTACTTAACGTTTGCAATGATTCGGTTAGCGAAGTAAAGTAATATTCTACTTTCGAAATTGTTGGCTCTTGTAATTCTAAGGCAAATATATTCATCTGTCGACATCGTGAACATTGTTTTTTGGCAAAATTCCAGAAAAACAAATATACTATAAGTAAAATAATAAACATCATAATATTAAATTTAACTCTGTTCATCGTTGCTTTGTTGGACACATCCATAACAATATACAGGGTGGGGCAGTAGTAATTAGCACCTCAGATATCCACGAAACTATAAGTTTCATAGAAGTTTTTGCTAATATAAAATTGCATAGTACAAAGGGGCCATCCGTTGATGAAAATAGTTTTTTTGTAAGTGGAGTTATGTTGGACATATGAAGGCTACCTTCATTTTTTAAAATGAATTGGTATGTCCATTCTTCCGTAATACGATAAAGCATTTTAAAGCAAGTTTAACGATCTGTAAAATGAAGGCATTGAAGGTTACAAAAAGTAAAGAAAGGCGATAATACTCACGGTTTTGATAGTAAATGAAACATACGTATTGTAAACAGTGGTGGAAGGCGTAATACTTACCGTTTACTTCACTGTGAATAAACACTTTTCGAAGGGCATTTCAATAGTTTGCAGCATAAGTTAAACATGATAAGATTAGTATTGAGAAATCGGTTCGAATACGTTTGGTTAGGCTGTTCTTTGTGTCGTTCATTTTATAAGTACTGAGCTGCGGATTCCTGAGGACAGCTCACAAAATTGTTGAACTATGGAAGATTATCATTGTGAATTTGAATCAAAAGGTAATTAAATTCCATTAGATTGTAAACAGATCTCAATGTTTCATTTTAGATAGTAAGATTAAATACTCTTTACAACAAACTACAAGAATGGATACATACCTTTCTGTTATTATTACTTCATAAAGAATTATAATTGTAACTATATAGTTCATTACGACAAAAAATATTTCTCAGAAAATTCTAAATATTAAATAAAATAATCAAGTAAAACATTTTTAATAATTACGAATATGAAAAATACTTGAACATTCCAATAGAAAGATGTCTAAACAGGAGCTAGAAAAGTCAAACATTCAATTTCAATTCCAGAATTCATCTATAAGAGGTAAAATGTTTCGAAAGCTTTAGTTACAGTCTTTAATGCAAGCAGTTGGGCAGTATTTCAATTTTTAAGAAAATTGATGAAAGTCAACCATTTTGAAGTGGTCAGAATCTTTGTCGTTTGAGCAATAAGTGAATAACAAATAACTGCATAAATTCCAGGCTTAAAAACTTATGGATTAAATCCTATGCAGACTCTTTTATGAGCGAGATACTAAATAATAATCCACACTAAGTAATCATTTTAAAACTTAAACGATTACATCTCGCGAACTATCAAAGATATCAGAAGCGTGAAAAGTATGTGGTTTATCAAAAACTCTTCTAAAAGAACGGACGAAGCCAATAGAAATCTTTGTTGAAGTAAGCAAGTTCTAAAGTTCTAAGCAACGCGATGGCCCTTATCTGCCTATCTATCATAGCAAGTAAGTTCTGAATTTCTATGAAATTCGATGGAATTTCTCACTACTAACGTTTCAAAGTAAGTTCTCAAATTCTCAGTTCTACGTTTAAAACTATGTGTGTTCTATATATCTATGTAAAGTGATGGTTCCTATTAGTTGTGACGGAAACCTATATATAGTAAGTCAGGGAAGCTCGAAGGGGTTAATTATCTAAATGCTTTAAGGTGTAAAACGTACTTTAATCTAAAGCGATCTATCGTTCCAAGGTATCCGCTCACGTACAACTTTTCTTGGGCGCCAGCTGCTCAAAAAGTAGCAAAGGGATAGACTACACGACCCCGGGAACCCTGGGGCGGAACAACCCTTGAAACTCCGAAATGCTCCTCCTCTCGACTACGCCTAGCCAAGTGCACACACTCAGGTCGCGAGATACTGAAGTCACGGTATGTTTATTTATGGTCTTGAAGTGGGTTTAACTAAGAAGGGCTACGGGAAACTACGCAACACGCCGCAAATTACCGGGCATCATAACTCGTTTCATGATATAAGATACAATATACAATATGCGACACAAGAAATGGGACGCTTTAGCGAATGAGCTCTCACGTTCTCTTCTTCAGGTTCCTTGAATTCGCTGGTGGTCCTCGGGTCTCCTGCATCCTCCTCGGGGCTCCTTGGTGGAGTGGGCTGTAGGCTTCGGTATTGTTCGAGTCCATCGATCAGTGGATTTCGGCGATTTCCTCTTCTCGCCCCCTTGGGTGTCCCTGAGGGGATCCTCCTGATCATTTAAATAGCGTAGCGCCTCGCGCGCCGCGCTCCCATGGCCCACCTGCAGGGCCGCTGAACTTTTGACTTCTCTTTAGAGGGTTAAGGATGGTTGAGGACCTTCTCACATCCCAGAGCATTATAAAGCACAAAAGCAGATAAGCATAATGCGATGCATAGAGCTTTACAACCTTCTAACTTACTTTGAACTGTTTATATGAAATGCAATATTGAGGTGCATGAAGCATGACAAATTAAATGCTTCGGCACCTGGACATCTAGAAACGCTATCCCCGGGCAAGAAAGCATAGGGTTCACACTCAATTCATATGCAGAAGCAGATAAACATAACGCGATGCTATGAATATTACATCTTATCATGAAATATAGGAGTAAGATGCGCAGCCGCGTTTTACGAAGCATTAGAACTCTATTGCTTCTAAACCTTCAGATATAGAAACGATATTCCGTAGCAAGGAAATGATCCATTTACATTCATTTGAAGTGTAGAGGAGATATACATAACGCGTTGCATTGAAATTACATCTTATCATGTGACTTAGAATTGATATGCGATATCGCGTTTTATAAAGAGTTAGAAATCAATTGCTTCGATGCGTAGACATCTAGAAACGCAATTTCCTAGCCAAGAAGTGTGGCATTTGCATTCTTTTGAAGTGTAGACGAGGTATGCATAACACATCGCAATGAATATTATATCTTATCATGAAACATACATGAGATGCGATATCGCGTTCTAGGAAGTATTAGAACTCCATTGCTTCGATACGTAGACATCAGGAAACGCTATTTCCTAGCAAGGAAGCGTGATGTTTGCAATGTTTAGATGTGTAGTCGAGGTATACATAACACTTCCCAATGAATATTATAGCTTATCTTGAAACCCAGAAATGAGATGCGATATCGCGTTTTAAGAAGCATTGGAGCTCTATTGCTTCGATAAGCAGACATCTGGAAACGCTACGTCCTTGAAAGATGGTATGGTATTTACGTTCTTTTGAAGTGTAGACGCTGTATACATAACACTTCGCAATGAAAATTATATCTTATCATGAAACATAGAAATGAAATGCGATATCGCGTTTTAAAAAGCGTTAGAACTCTATTTCTACTATACGTAGACATCTGCAAACGCTACTTCCAAGCAAGGAAGTGTCGCATTAACACTGTTTTGAAGTGAATACGAGGTATACATCTCACTTCGCAATGAATATTATATCTTATCATGAAGCATAGAATTGAGATGCGATATCCCGTTTTGAGAAGCATTAGAACTCTATTGCATCGATACGTAGACATCTTCAAACGCTATTTCCTAGCATGGATGTGTCGCATTTACATTCTTTTGAAGTGAATACGCGGTATACTTGACTCTTCGCAATGAATTTTATATCTTATCATGAAACATAGAAGAGAGATGCGATATCGCGTTGTAAGAAGCATTAGAACTCTATGGCCTCGATGCGAAGACATCTACAAACGCTATTTCCTAGCAAGGAAGATTCGTATTTACATTCTTTTGAAGTGAATACGAGGTATACGTGATACTTCGCAATGAATTTTATATCTTATCATGAAACATAGAAATGAGTTGCGAAACGCGAATTAAAAAGCATTAGAAACCTTTTGCTACGATACGCAGACATCTGCAAACGCTATTTAATAGCAACCAAGTGTCGCATTTACATTCCATTGAAGTGAATACGAGGTAAACATAACACTCCACAATGAATATTATGCTTTATCATGAAACATAAAAATAAGTAGCGATATCGCGTTTTAACAAGCATTATAACTCTATTGCTATGATACGTAGACATCTGCAAACGCTACTTCCAAGCAAGGAAGTGTCGCATTAACACTGTTTTGAAATGAATACGCGGTATACGTGACACTTCGCAATGAATTTTATATCTTAACATGAAACATAGAAATGGGATGCGATATCCCGTTTTAGGGAGCATTACAATTCTATTGCTTCGATACGTAGACATCTGCAAACGCTATATTCTAACAAGGAAGTGTCGCAGTTATATTCATTTGATGTGTATGCGAGGTATAAGTGACATTTTGCAATGAATATTATATCTTATCATGAAACTTAGAAATGAAATGCGATATCGCGTTCGAAGAAGCGTTAGAAATCAGTTGCTCGATACGGTGACATCTGCAAACGCAATTTCCTAGCAAGGAAGTGTCGCATTTACATTCTTTTGAAGGGAATACGAGGTATACATGTCACTTCGCAATGAATATTATATCTTATCATGAAACATAGAAATGAGACGCGATATCGCGTTTTAAGAAGCATTAGAACACAATTGCCTCTATACTTAGACATCTGCAAGCGCTAATTCCTAGGAAGAAAGTGTCGCACTTACATTCATTTGAAGTGCATACGAGGTATACATGACACATCGCAATGAATATTATATCTTATCATGAAATATAGGAATGAGGTGCGATATCGCGTATTAAGAAGCATTAGAACTCTATTGCTACGATACGTAGACATCAGGAAACGCTACTTACTAGCAAGGAAGTGTCGCATTTACATTCTTTTGAAGTGAATACGAGGTATACATAACACTCCACAATGGAAATTTTACCTTATCATGTACCATAGAAATAAGTAGCGATATCGCGTTTTAAGAAGCATTAGAACTCTATTGCTACGATACGTAGACATCTGCAAACGCTATTTCCTACCAAGGAAGTGTCGCATTTACATTCCTCTGAAGTGAATACGAGGTATACGTGACACTTCGCAATGAATTTCATATCTTATCATGAAACATAGGAATGAGATGCGATATCGCGTCTTGAGAAGCACTAGAACTCTACTGCTACGATACGTAGACTTCTGGAAACGCTATTCCCTAGCAAGGAAGTGTCGCATTTACATTCCTTTGAAGCGAATACGAGGTATACCTACGTCTCCACAATGAATATTATATCTTATCATGAAACATAGAAATGAAATGCTATATCGCCTTTTAAAAAGCGTTAGAACTCTATTTCTACTATACGTAAACATCTGCAAACGCTACTTCCAAGCAAGGATGTGTCGCATTAACAATGTTTTGAAGTGAATGCGAGGTATACATCTGACTTCGCAATGAATATTATATCTTATCATGAAACATAGAACTGAGATGCGATATCCCGTTTTGAGAAGCATTAGAACTCTATTGCATCGATACGCAGACATCTTCAAACGCTATTTCCTAGCATGGAAGTGTCGCATTTACATTCTTTTGAAGTGAATACGAGATATACATTACACTTCGCAATGAATATTATATCTTATCATGAAACATAGGAATGAGGTGCTATATCGCGTTTTGAGAAGCATTAGAACCCTCTTGCTAATATACGTAGACATCTGCAAACTCTAGTTCCTAGCAAGGAAATGTCGCATTTACATTCCATTGAAGTGAATACGAGGTATACATGACACTTCGCAATAGATGTTATGTCTTATCATGAAACATAGAAATGAGATGCGACATCTCGTTTTAAGAAGTATTAGAACTCTATTCTTTCGATACGTGGTCATCTGGAAACGCTATTTCCTGGCAAGGAAGTGTCGGATTTACATTCTTTTGAAGTGAGTATGAGGTATACATAACACTCCACCATGAATGTTATATCTTTTCATGAAACATAACAGTGAGATGCGATATCGCGTATTGTAGCATTAGAACTCTATTGCTACGATACGTAGACATCTGCAAACGCTATTTCCGAGCATGGAAGTGTCGCATTTACATTCTTTTGAAGTGAATACGAGGTATACATGACACTTCGCAACGAATTTTATATCTTATCATGAAACATAGAAGTGAGATGCGATATCGCGTTTTAGGAAGCATTAGAACTCCATTGCTACGATACGTAGACATCTGCAAACGCTATTTCCTAGCAAGGATGTGTCGCATTAACATTCTTTTGAAATGAATACGAGGAATACATGACACTTCGCAATTAATATTATATCTTATCACGAAACAAAGATATGAGGAGCGATTTCGCGTCTTAAGAAGCATTAGAACTCTATTGCATCGGTACGTAGACATCTGCAAACGCTATTTCCTAGGAAGGAAGTATCGCATTTACATTCATTTGAAGTGTATACGAGATATACATAACACTGCACAATGAATATTATATCTTATCATGAAACATAGAAATGAGATGCGATATAGCGTTTTAAGAAACATTAGAACTCTATTGCTTCGATACGTAGACATCTGGAAACGTAATTTTCTAGAAAGAAAGTGTCGCATTTACATTCTGTTGAGAGGAATACGATGTATACATGACACTTCGCAATGAATATTATATCTTATGATGAAACATAGAAGTGAGATGCGATATGGCGTTTCAAGAAGCATTAGAGCTCTATTTCTTCGATACGTAGATATCTGCAAAGCTTATTTCCTAGCAAGGAAGTGTCGCATTTACATTCTTTTGAGGTGAATACGAGGTATCACGTCCGGTGAAACTATTTTCCGTTGCTCCGGAGGCTTTACGAAACGAGCCTATTTTTCGGTAATTCGTTCCGCGGGAACGCGTTAAGACCGGGTCCGACAATTTCGGCTGACGCGACACTAGCGAAAACACTCGCGATAATAAGGGAATGACCCTACCTTTCGATGACTTCCCTCTCGATTTGTACGTAGAAACGGCGTGGAGCATCTTTCGCTGGGATCGTAGCGGATTTCGTTCTGTTGGCTGCTACGAAAATATCGATCAGTCGCCAGCGAAGAGGAGGACGGCGGTCGGAATTCAGCGATAATGCTGAATGTGGCAGAATCGGCGTGATGCGTCGTGGTGTCTGGATCGGAAGCGTCGACGGTCGCTTCGGAAAGCGGCGTCTGGGCTGGTGCGAAGGCAGGTCGCTGGTATACGAGGACTCTCGGAACGCCCTCCAAATATTCACGCACAGGTGATCGTATGAATTTCTTCCTAGTCGCACGTCGCGTTCTTCGCAAACCGGAAGCACGATTCATTCACCAGGTTTTTCTGTACTTTCGACTAAGATCTGAAGGATAAGCGGCGGTCTCAACGTCACGAAGTCGATTTCTATACTCCTTCAATTTGATGAAGAGCAACCCCAGTTGTATGGAAGAACCCGTGGAAGAATTCGTAGTTAAATGTAATGTTAAAAGTAGAACTAGAATTATAAACACTTGATAAAATTAATGGATGTGGAAATAGTAGACTTGGTAAAAGAACTTGTACTTGGATATAGTAAAAGTAAAAATAAAATATGTTCTAGGTTTAAAGTATACAAGAACTGGAATTATTCTAAGATTAAGACTAAGTTAAAATGGAAATAGAAATACGATGCCTGAACCCCACATTGAGGTGGCTAACGATCTAGAACTAGAGGTTTCGACTCCTCGGTAGGAGATCACGAGTCAAAGTATGTGCTCTGGAGACGCGTCTCTCACCTCCTCGGTTCGCGGGGCGCTACGGTCGCGGACGCTCGTGGTAGGGAGATCGCGGTCCCGCGAGTGGGGGACTCGCGTCTCGAGGCGGAGAGCGCGCGGTCCAGCGAGTGGGGACTCGCGGCTCGTGGTGGGGCTAGCAGCGCATGCCGCTGGCGTCATGATATGGTATGTATGTCCTACCTTAGAAGTAATATATAGGTTCGAGCAGATCCTGTTCCCGGAATTGGAAAAGACCCCATTCAGGTGATGGGCTGCGGCTACGTCTTCCTGCAGGACGGAATCCTCGGTGCGAGGGAGATAGGGCTGCCCCTCCTTGGTGCGGGCGAGAAAGGTATACTCGGTGGTGCGAGTGAGGCAGCGGAACTCGGTGTGAGTGAGTGCGTGCAGGTATGCACGCGAACATTTCCAGTTGCTGGTTCTACAGGCGAGTTTGGCTGGTTGCATGCGTCCAGGGGTTGATGCTGGGGGGTGCGAGGAGGTTGATGGGTGGCAGGCGGTACGCCTGACGTCACAAAATGCGACACTTCCTTTCTAGGAAATTACGTTCCCAGATATCTCTGTATCGAAGCCATAGATTTCTAATTCTCCTTAAAACGCGATATCGCACCTCATCTCTATGATAAGATATAATATTCATTGCGAGGTGTTATGTATTCCTCGTCTACACATCTAAAGAATGTAAAAGCGACACTTCCTTGCTAGGAAATAGCGTCTCCAGATATCTACGTATCGCAGCAATGGAGTTCTAATGCTTCTTATAACGCGATAACGCATCTCATTTCAATGTTTCATAAAAAGATATAATATCCATTGCGAAGTGTCACTTATATCTCGCATACACTTCATATTAATGTAAATGCGACACTTCCTTGCTAGGAAATAGCGTTTGCAGATGTCTCCGTATCGAAGCAATAGAGTTCTAATGCCTCTTAAATCGCGATATCGCATCTCATTTCTATCTTTCGTGATAAGGTATAATATTCAGTGTGGATTGTTATGTATACCCCTTATTCACTTCAAAAGAATGTAAATGCGGCACTTCGTTGCTATTAAATAGCGTTTGCAGATGTCTACGTATCGTAGCAATAGAGTTCTAGCGCTTCATAAAACGCGATATCGCATCTGATTTCGATGATTCATGATAAGGTATAATATTCATTGCGAAGTGTCAAGCCTACCTCGTATTCACTTCAAATGAATGTAAATGCGACACATCCTTGCTAGGAAATAGCGTATGCAGATGTATACGTATCGAAGCAATAGAGTTCTAATGCTTCTAAAAACGGGAAATCGCATCTCATTTCTATGTTTCATGATAAGATATAACACTCATTGCGGAGTGTCATGCATACATCGTATTCACTTCAAATCAATGTAAATGCGACACTTCCTTACTAGGAAATAGCGTTTGCAGATGTCTACGTATCGGAGCAATAGCGTTCTAATGCGTAAATGCGACACTTCTTTGCTAGGAATTAGCGTTTCCAGATGTCTACGTATCGAAACAGTAAAGTTCTAATGCATCTTAAAACGACATGTCGCATCTCGCTTCTATGTTTCATGATAAAATATAATATTCATTGCGAAGTGTCACTTATACCTCGTATTCACTTCAAACGAATGAAAATGCGACACTTCCTTGCTAGGAAATAGCGTATGCAGATGTCTCCGTACCGAAGCAATAGAATTCTATTACTTCTTAAAACGGGATATCGCATCTCATTTCTATGTTTCATGATAAGATCTATTATTCATTGCGAAGTGTCACATATACCTCGTATTCACTTCAAACAAATGTAAATGCGACACTTCCTTGCTAGGAAATAGCGTTTGCAGATGTCTCCGTACCGAAGCAATAGAATTCTATTACTTCTTAAAACGGGATATCGCATCTCATTTCTATGTTTCATGACAAGATATAATATCCATTGCGAAGTGTCACTAATTCCTCGTATTCACTTCAAATGAATGTAAATGCGCACTTCCTTGCTAGGAAATAGCGTTTGCAGATGTCTACGTATCGAAGCAATAGGGTTCTAAAGCTTCTTAAAACACGATATCGCATCTCATTTCTATGTGTCATGGTAAGATATAATATTCATTGCGAAGTGTCATGTATGCCTCGTATTCACTTCAAAAGAATGTAAATGCGACACTTCCTTGCTAGGAAATAGCGTTTCCAGATGACCATGTATCGAAGGATTAGTGTTCTACTGCTTCTTAAAACGCGATATCGCATCTCAATTTTATGATTCATGATGGGATATAATATCCTTAGCAAAGTGTTACGTATACCTCGTATTCACTTCAATAGAATGTAAGTGCGACACTTCCTTGCTAGGAAATAGCGTTTGCAGATGTCTACGTATCATAACAATAGAGTTCTAACGCTTCTTAAAACGCGAAATCACATCTCATTTCTATGTTTGTTGATAAGATATAATATTCATTGCGAAGTGTCATGTATGCCTCCCATTCACTTCAAAAGAATGTAAATGCGACACTTCCTTGCTAGGAAATGACGTTTGCAGATGTCTACGTATCGAAGCAATAGAGTTCTAAAGCTTCTTAAAACACGATATCGCATCTCATTTCTATGTTTCATGATAAGATCTATTATTCATTGCGAAGTGTCACTTATACCTCGTATTCACTTCAAATGAATGTAAATGCGACACTTCCTTGCGAGGAAATAGCGTTTGCAGATGTCTACGTATCGAAGCAATAGAGTTCTAATGCTTCTTAAAACGCGATATCGCCTCTCATTTCTGTGTTTCATGATAAGATATAATATCCATTGCGAAGTGTCACTTATTCCTCGTATTCACTTCAAATGAATGTAAATGCGCACTTCCTTGCTAGGAAATAGCGTTTGCAGATGTCTACGTATCGAAGCAATAGAGTTCTAATGCTTCTTAAAACGTGATGTCGCATTTTATTTCTATGTTTCATGATAAGACATAATATCCATTGCGATATGTCACGTATACCTCGTATTCACTTCAAAAGAATGTAAATGCGCACTTCCTTGCTAGGAAATAGCGTTTGCAGATGTCTACGTATCGAAGCAATAGGGTTCTAAAGCTTCTTAAAACACGATATCGCATCTCATTTCTATGTGTCATGATAAGATATAATATTCATTGCGAAGTGTCATGTATGCCTCGTATTCACTTCAAAAGAATGTAAATGCGACACTTCCTTGCTAGGAAATAGCGTTTCCAGATGACCATGTATCGAAGGATTAGTGTTCTACTGCTTCTTAAAACGCGATATCGCATCTCAATTTTATGATTCATGATGGGATATAATATCCTTAGCAAAGTGTTACGTATACCTCGTATTCACTTCAATAGAATGTAAGTGCGACACTTCCTTGCTAGGAAATAGCGTTTGCAGATGTCTACGTATCATAACAATAGAGTTCTAACGCTTCTTAAAACGCGAAATCACATCTCATTTCTATGTTTGTTGATAAGATATAATATTCATTGCGAAGTGTCATGTATGCCTCCCATTCACTTCAAAAGAATGTAAATGCGACACTTCCTTGCTAGGAAATGACGTTTGCAGATGTCTACGTATCGAAGCAATAGAGTTCTAAAGCTTCTTAAAACACGATATCGCATCTCATTTCTATGTTTCATGATAAGATCTATTATTCATTGCGAAGTGTCACTTATACCTCGTATTCACTTCAAATGAATGTAAATGCGACACTTCCTTGCGAGGAAATAGCGTTTGCAGATGTCTACGTATCGAAGCAATAGAGTTCTAATGCTTCTTAAAACGCGATATCGCCTCTCATTTCTGTGTTTCATGATAAGATATAATATCCATTGCGAAGTGTCACTTATTCCTCGTATTCACTTCAAATGAATGTAAATGCGCACTTCCTTGCTAGGAAATAGCGTTTGCAGATGTCTACGTATCGAAGCAATAGAGTTCTAATGCTTCTTAAAACGTGATGTCGCATTTTATTTCTATGTTTCATGATAAGACATAATATCCATTGCGATATGTCACGTATACCTCGTATTCACTTCAAAAGAATGTAAATGCGACACTTCCTTGCTAGGAAATAGCGTTTGCAGATGTCTATGTATCCAGGCAATAGTGCTCTAACGCTTCTTAAAACTCGATATCGCATCTCACTTCTATGTATCATGATAAGGTATAATATTCATTGCGAAGTGCCATGTACACCTCCTATTCACTCTAAAAGAATGTAAATTCCACACTTCCTTCCTAGGAAACGGCGTTTCCAGATGTCTACGTGTCGAAGCAATAGAGTTCAAATACTTCTTAAGACGCGATATCGCATCTCATTTCTATGTTTCATGATAAGATAAGATAGTCATTGCTAAGTGTTATGTATAACTCGTCTACAGATCAAAAGAATGTAAATGCCTCACTTCCTTGCTAGGAAATGCGTTTCCAGTTGTCTACGAATCGGAGCATTAGAGCTCCAATGATTCTTAAAACGTAATATCGCATCTCAGTTCTATGTTTCATTATATGATATAATATTCATTGCGAAGTGTTACGTATACCTCGACTACCCTTCAAAGGAATGTAAATGCCACACTTCCTTGCTAGGAAATAGCGTTTCCAGATGACCATGTATCGGAGGATTAGAGTTCTACTGCTTCTTAAAACGCGATATCGCATCTCAATTTTATGATTCATGATAGGATATAATATCCTTAGCAAAGTGTTACGTATACCTCGTATTCACTTCAATAGAATGTAAGTGCGACACTTCCTTGCTAGGAAATAGCGTTTGCAGATCTCTACGTATCGAAGCAATAAAGTTCTAACGCTCCTTAAAACGCGATATCGCATCCCATTTCTATGTTTCATGATAAGATATAATATTCATTGCGAAGTGTCATGTATACCTCGTATTCACTTCAAAAGAATGCAAATACGACACTTCCTTACTAGTAAATAGCGACTCCAGATGTCTCCGTATCGAAGCAACAGGGTCCTAATGATTCTTAAATCGCTATATCGCATCTCATTCCTATGTTTCGTGATAAGGTACAATATTCATTGTGAAGTGCCATGTATACCTCGTATTCACTTCAAAAGAATGTAAATGCGACTATTCGTTGCTATGAAATAGCGTTTGCAGATGTCTACGTATCGTAGCAATAGAGTTCTAATGCTTCTTCGATCGCGATATCGCATCTCACTTCTACGTTTCATGATAAGATATAATATTCATTACGAAGTGCTATGTATACCTCGTATTCACTTCAAATGAATGTAAATGCGACACTTCCTTGCCAGGAATTAGCGTTTCCAAATCTCTACGTATCGAAGCAATAGAGTTCTAATGCTTCTTAAGACGCGACATCGCATCTCATTTCTATGTTTCATGATAAGATATAATATTCAATGCGAAGTGTCATGTATACCTCGTACTCACTTCAAAAGTATGTAAATACGACACTTCCTTGCTAGGAAATAGCGTTTCCAGATATCTAAGTATCGAAAGAATAGAGTCTTAATGCTTCTTAAAACGCGACAACGCATCTCATTTCTACGTTTCATGATAAGATATAATATTCAATGCGAAGTGTCATGTATACCTCGTACTCACTTCAAAAGTATGTAAATACGACACTTCCTTGCTAGGAAATAGCGTTTCCAGATATCTAAGTATCGAAACAATAGAGTCTTAATGCTTCTTAAAACATGATGTCGCATCTCGTTTCTATGATTCATGATAAGATATAATATTCATTGCGAGGTGTCATGTATAGCTCGTATTCACTTCAACAGAATGTAAATGCGACACTTCCTTGCTAGGAAGTAGCGTTTGCAGATGTCTACGTATCGATGAAATAGAGTTCTAATTCTTCTTAAAACGCGATATCGCGTCTCATTACTATGCCTCATGATAAGATACAATATTCATTGCTATGTGTTATGTATTCCTCGTATGCACTATCGTATGCACACTTGAATTGAAGAGAAGAATGAGAAGTTTTTAAGCCTGGAATTTATGCAGTTATTTGTTATTCACTTATTGCTCAAACGACAAAGATTCTGACCACTTCAAAGTGGTTGACTTTCATCAATTTTCTTAAAAATTGAAATACTGCCCAACTGCTTGCATTAAAGACTGTAACTAAAGCTTTCGAAACATTTTACCTCTTATAGATGAATTCTGGAATTGAAATTGAATGTTTGACTTTTCTAGCTTCTGTTTAGACATCTTTCTATTGGAATGTTCAAGTATTTTTCATATTCGTACTTATTAAAAATGTTTTACTTGATTATTTTATTTAATATTTAGAATTTTCTGAGAAATATTTTTTGTCGTAATGAACTATATAATTACAATTATAATTCTTTATGAAGTAATAATAACAGAAAGGTATGTATCCATTCTTGTAGTTTGTTGTAAAGAGTATTTAATCTTACTATCTAAAATGAAACATTGAGATCTGTTTACAATCTAATGGAATTTAATTACCTTTTGATTCAAATTCACAATGATAATCTTCCATAGTTCAACAATTTTGTGAGCTGTCCTCAGGAATCCGCAGCTCAGTACTTATAAAATGAACGACACAAAGAACAGCCTAACCAAACGTATTCGAACCGATTTTTCAATACTAATCTTATCATGTTTAACTTATGCTGCAAACTATTGAAATGCCCTTCGAAAAGTGTTTATTCACAGTGAAGTAAACGGTAAGTATTACGCCTTCCACCACTGTTTACAATACGTATGTTTCAATTACTATCAAAACCGTGAGTATTATCGCCTTTCTTTACTTTTTGTAACCTTCAATGCCTTCATGTTACAGATAGTTAAACTTGCTTTAAAATGCTCTATCGTATTACGGAAGAATGGACATACCAATTCATTTCAAAAAATGAAGGTAACCTTCATATGTCCAACATAACTCCACTTACAAAGAAACTATTTTCATCAACGGATGGGCCCTTTGTACTATGCAATTTTATATTAGCAAAAACTTCTATGAAACTTATAGTTTCGTGGTGCTAATTATTACTGCCCCACCCTGTATATTGTTATGGATGTGTCCAACAAGGCAACGATGAACAGAGTTAAATTTAATATTATGATGTTTATTATTTTACTTATAGTATATTTGTTTTTCTGGAATTTTGCCAAAAAACAATGTTCACGATGTCGACAGATGAATATATTTGCTTTAAAATTACAAGAGCCAACAATTTCGAAAGTAGAATATTTCTTTACTTCGCTAACCGAATCATTGCAAACGTTAAGTAAAGTGCGTGCCTTTCAAAACAGTCAGATGCAAATTACGATACAACGTTTCCAAGAAATGGTACGTGCCACTGTTTTTTAATTTCCGTTTATTTAATCAAAGGAAATTTTAATTGAAATATCCGCAAAATTTGAGGACAAAAAGTTATTGTAATTTTACGCAGCATATATGATGATGATAAAGGATAAGTATACGGAACTGAAAATGGAAAGTAGCGAGCAGAAAAAGAAACTGATGGAGCTACAAAGTAGATTGATACATCCGTCAAATGATGATTCTAGGTTAATAAAATCTGTTAATCAAAGAACTATTGCAAAAATCAAGTATAATCAATATTACTTCTGCTCAAAAGCTATAATAGAATTGGACCGAAATGGGTACAAAACAGGCCATTATATCTATACGTTCTATTCTATGCAAAGGCAAATATTTCAAACAGAAAAGATGTGTTACTTACAAATTACTTATGTTCCTAGATATCTCACTAATTCAGGCTTCTTGTCTTGCAGAACTAATCATTCATTTAACATGTAAAGGGGTCGAAGAATAGTAAAAGATTTTTATATTTCATAGCCTCACTTGATACGTCGATTGGATCACGTAAAATATCGGACATTAATTGCATCTACATCTTCAGACCTTAAATATATAATTGCAACAACATATTTAATAGCGTTTTAATAACATTTTTCTAATTGTTTATATCTATGTCTAATAAATATATATTAATCGAATAAGTGGCTTTACCAACGAATAAAAGTATCTGAGGCTTACAAATCGGAGCATTACATAACAAACGTGCATCACATATATAATATTACATGTAAGGAAAGATGAAGACCAAAAGGTTCGTACATAAGTTGAATCCACAATGCGGTCATAGAGATACAGAAACGGCAAAAATTTCAAACAATAATTTAAAAAATTCAAAAAGGGGGGAGTGAAAATCCATCTCCTTGACGATGATAAGGAACAATTCTGCCTCATGCACTACAATATCTCAAACAGCCAGCGATTGGCACGCCAATGACAACGGATGGAACGAATTCCGTGATAGAACTGTGCTAACAAAGTGCTCCTACTCAGCTTTCGAAATGGTATACCGTTAGTACTGGAGCGGCATTCGTATAACGGCACTATTAAAGCACCGAGATATAGCACACGGGCTACACGGCCGTGACAATGACACTATCAGCTCACTATAGCTACACGCGTGGTTGTGGCGTAGGCTGACATTTACTAATGGGGAAGCTGTTTCCATAAAAATTATAAGCAAATATGAAAAATGACTAAACTGCGCAATTTATTTATTTTGATTCCAAATTAGATACACGGGCACAAAACAAAGGTATAAGAACTCGATTTTATTATTTTCTATAAACTAGCTCGATAGGGCGATTTTTCCATAAAGTCGATAATTACTTTGTCATAAAAATATATACACTTATTTTATATATATTTTCTTCAATTTATTGTTACAAATTCATGCAATTGAGGGTTACATTAAATACGATGACAGCATGTTGTTTCAAAAATTACACAAGGCGAAGTTTGGGACGCAACAGCATGAATTTTTATTTTATAAGTAATATTTTTTATATAAATAATATTTTTAGTCTATGATGGATTGAAAGAAATATATACGACTCGCTCAATAACTATAAATATAGGGAAACGACCATCAAAATGTCTATCAATACTCATATGCTGAACATCTACTGACATCTAACGGTTCTAATTTGTATGAAAGCACAGGTTCCCCATTGCCAAATGTGATCCTGCGTAATTGCTGAGGAGATTCATGAATGGAGCGATGATACGCGTCTCACCGTGGTGCTGGTACTGCGCGATTCGCTTGTCTAGAACGTGCTGGTAACCCGTTCTGGCATTTTAGTTAACGAATCCGGTCACAGATGACTACGAATCAGTTGACACTTCTTGGAAGTGGCAATTTAGTGCCGGCATGGTGTCGCTACCATCTTGCCGTTTGTTATCTGGGATGCTTTTTAGTGCATTATTCGGAATTGAATTTGAACACATAGCTACTTAATTGCGAATTTGTGTGTACTGTGACGTGGTGACGTCACAAGGCTCGCTCACGACCCCCCTCCCTGCTTCGGTTAGACTAGCTCGCAGATCACCTCCCTTGCCAGAAGCGCGACACGGACCATCGCGATAGCTGTATTTGCGAGGAGCATGGAATACACGATGGTAGAACCTCCCCCCCCCTTCTTTTCTCTCTCACCGTTCTAAGGATTAGACTGGCGAGCTGATGGAAGAAGACCGCAGGTTCACGGAAGAGCTGTGCGTCGAGGTAGCGTGACGGGCTCGACGGTGGAGGAGTCGGGAAGTGAGCAAGAAGAGACCCTGAAGCCCGAAGGATACGATCCAGAGCCCTGCAACGATAAGACTGCTGCTATAGTCCATGGAGACGAACAGGATGGTTCTCGGGTGTGAGAAGGACCTCCACCCCTCCCCTGAGCCCATGGAGAGGAAAACTCAAGATGCGCAGCGGAATTGCAAATGAGCCGTGGAAAGCGCTGCGCGGGACACGCGCCGCAGTTCAAATAATCCAGAGGACCCCCTCTAGACACACCAGAGAACGATTCGGAGGAGAGAGAGAGAGAGAGAGAGAGAGAGAGAGAGGGAGAGAGAGGTAGACGGACTGAACGAGATCCATACTTGTTGGAAACGAGAACGTGAGTTCTTATACGCTAAAGCTTCCCATTTGTTCCCTGCCGCAATTGTGATATCGCGTATTGTAATTTGTATTGTATAACGGGTGGTGATCCACGGTCATTCGCGGCGTGTCGTATACCCTTTTGTAATACCGCGTCGAGGCAATCTAGAAAGAAGCCGTGAGTTCAGTATCCCGCGACCCTAATTTGCGCACTCGGCTAGAAGCAGTCGAGCGATAGAGTATTTCGAAATTTCGAGGGTTATCTTGAGCCGGGTTTCCCCGGATTGCGTGGTTTACTAGTTTTTGCTACTTTTTGAGTAACTGGCGCCCAAAAAGTCCCAGCCTCGCAGCTTCGAAATACTCGCTGGATAGGAAATTTATTGTTCTGTACTTCGCGTTGCCGAATCACGCGGATATTCTGTACCCCGATATAACCCCGGATTAAACTTCTGGATACCCCGTTATTATTGGTTCTATATACCCTTTTCTTGCGGATTGAAACGGGAAAAACCGTCACAGTACATAATTATACATGACTGCATAAGAAGGATATCATATACTTTTATAATGAATGCGATATAAGAATATAAAACGAAGAACTATCCACTCCCATCAGGAGTAAAAATAATGTTTGGTACGCAAAGTTCATTGCAAAATATAATCAAGCAGTTAATATATCAAATCACAGCACACAATAAATCACAGAATGTATAATGATATGAATAGTAAGAAAAACATATTTACCTGTTAGATGTTTATAAATTCAAATTTAAAGTCCAAGTCACATTTAATATATTATTGTTTAACAAGGTGATTTAATGTTGTTTCAAATAGGCGTGCAGAACTAGCTCGTACTTCTGTCAATGTAATTTCATTCGAAAAATACAAAGGATAAGAGGAAATATTCTCCAATATATAACATATATAAATCAACGGATGCAAGAGAGAACACTCGATCTCGGTGTAACGAGACCGGGGCGTCATCCTGCAGTAATCGTATAACGCCTGTTCCGAGATGGTGTAGAGAGGGAATGTGGAGGGTGAAAAGCATAAAATAACAACAATGTAACTAAAGAGAAAGAGAAAGAAAATATGTGGAAGCATTGCATTTATTAAGAGGAAATCCTAGAAATATCAAACAACAGATTATATACCATACTGTAAGGGTAAGGTACAACGAAATAGACGATATCGTGAGAGAAACTAAAAAAATCGAAAAACTTAAGAAGAAAATAATAATTTAGATTGAGCGAATCAATATCACTGATCCCGGCAAGCTTAATGGAAAACGCATAACGATGAATCGGTTAGAGTATAAGATAGATGTTGTTCTCGGTTTGAGTGGCCCTGGGAATCCTTTGCCCGCATCAGGGCAGGCAGTAGGATGGTGGAGGGCCTGCCCTCCTGTTGCTTGGATCTATAGAATTCTCATTCTATTGTAGAGTAGAAGCAGATAATTATAATGCTTTTCATAGAAGATTACAGCTTACTTAATTCGAAACGTTGAAATGAGATGAGTAGACACTACGAAGGGCAATCCTGTTGCATGGAGCTGTAGAATTTACATTCTTATGAAGTTTTAAAGCAGATAAGCATAGAGCTATGCATAAGGGATTACAGCATTCTTACTTTGAAACAATGAAATGGGATGCGCCAGCGCATTGCATGGAGAATTCTAGCTCGATTGCTTTAACAGACAGACACTACGGAGCGCCATGCCGTTGCATGGAATTATATAGTTCACATTCTATTGAAGACCTCTAACAGTTAAGCATAATGATATGGATATATGATTACAGATTCTTTGCTTTGAAACGTTGAAATGAGATGCGACATCGCGCTGCATGAAGTATTAGAAATGTCTTGCTTGGACACGTAGAGATCTGGAAACGATATTCTGTTGCAAGTCAGTATAGGATTCACATCCTTCTAAGGTCTAGATGCAGACAAATGTAACATATTGCATAGAACATTGCAATTTACCATGAATCATTGAAAGGACTTGCGACATCGTGTTGAATGAAGCAATAGAACTCTATTGCTTCGAAAAGTAGACATCTAAGAACGCAATTCCCTTGCAAGGAAGTGTAGAAATCACAGTCTTTTGACGTGTATATGCAGACAAGCACAACGAGATGTGTAGAGCATTTTTATCTACTTACATACTTCGAACTGTTGATATAAAATGCGATATCGCGTTTTATATAGCATTAGAAATCTATTGCTTCAATACGTGCACATATAGAAACGCTACCTCCTGGCAAGATATTGTAGGATTTTTATACTGTTGACGTGTAGAAGCAGATAAGCGTAACGCGTTTCATTGAATATTACATCCCAACATGCGGCATTGAAATAAGATGCGACATCGATCTGAATAAAGTAATAGAACTTTATTGCTTCGACAAGTAGATATCTAAAAACGCTATCCCCCTGCAAGGGAGTGTAGGGTTCACATTCGTTAGGAGTGCTGAAGAGTTAAACGTAACGCGCTGCATTGAATATTACATCTTACATTACACATTGAAATGTGATGCGAGATCGCGATGAATGATGTATTAGAACTCTATTGCTTCGACACATTTACAACTAGAATCGCTATCCTCTTGTCAGGAAGTGTCGAAACCACACTTTTGGGGCGTAGAAGCAAATAAGCATAATGATATATATATAGTGCATTAAAATCTACAGACGTACCTCGAACTGTTGATATGAAACGCGATATTGCGAAGCATGAAGCATAGGAAATTAAATGCTTCGGCACCTGGACATCTAGAAACGATATTCCCGGGCATGGAAGTGTAGAGTTCACATTCAATTGATGTGCAGAAGCAGATAAACATAATGCGATACGATGAATATTACATCATATCATGCGGCATTGAAATGAGTTGCGACATCGCATTGAATGAAGTAAGAGAACTCTATTGCTTCTACGCGTAGATACCTAGAAGCGCCATCCCGTTGGAAGAAAGTGTGGGATTTATATTCTTTTTGTATGCAGATACACAAAGCGCGTTGCATTGAATACTATATCTTAACGTGGGACAATGAAATGAGATGCGACATCGCGCGGAATCAGGTAACAGAACGCTGTTGTTTTTACACGTTGACATCTAGAAACGCTATTCTCTTGCGAGGAAGTGTAGCATTACATTGTTTTGCAGTGTAGAAGCAGGTAAGCATAGTCTGATTTATAGATCATTAAAATCTACATACATACTTCGAACTCTTGATGTGAAATGCTATATCGCGTTCTATGAAGCATTAGAACTCCTCTGCCTCGATTCGTAGACATCTAGAAACACTGTTCCGCAGCAAGTAAGTGATGCATCCACTTTCATTTGAAGTGTGGACGAGGTATACATAACACTTCCCAGTGAATATTATATCCTCTCATGAAACATAGAATTGAGATGCGATATCGCGTTTTAAGAAGCATTAGATCTCTACTGCTTCCATACGTAGACATCTGGAAACGCTATTTCCTAGCAAGGAGGTGTGGCATTTACATTCATTTGAAGTGTAGACGAGGTATACATAAAAGGACCCTATTCAAAAACCATATGTTTTCGCCCCCAATCGATTTTGTTTAAACTTTGCATATTTGTAGATCTATATGTGTCTCATCAATTGCCAGAGTCTCTATCTGTCGGGCCTTTTAATAAGGGAGGGGGAGGGGGTCAAAGTACGCATTTGGCGAAAACCTTCGGAGGCTATAACTTTTGATTAAAAAAAGATATCGACTTGAGTTTGGCGTCAAAAAATCACAAAAAAATTAAGCTTTCGAATGCTATATAATTTTTTCTTTTTTCGGAATTTTTAAGTCACATTTTATGCTTTTTTCTAGTTTTCGGGTTAGTGAAAAATTGCGAAAAATTGCTATTCCCAAAATAGGTATCCCTAGATTTTAACAAAAAACTCAGCATAGGAAGCTCATTTTATGCTCTTTAAGTGGTATAAATCTTACCCTGGGGAAACTTTTTGTTTAAAAGTTATAACATAATATTCGTGTCGATGCGCAAGCTGTGGACGCGAAATTCGAGCAAAACAAATGCTTTTCTTAACATATTGTGACTTATTATTAAAATTATTATCATCGGAGATTGAGATTATTATTGTACTAGGAAGAATTCGTTTTTAAAAATACTTTTTAATTTAATGTTACTTACATTATTCCTCTTTTTCTAGATGTCCTTTTTCTTTTGTATGTTATTCATCTTCATCTTCTGTATCTTCCGATGTTGGTCTTATATGAAGAAAATGTATGTTTAAAAAATTAGCTGGTGCTGATAGATCACTGTATCGTCCAAATCCCAGGTACCATATTATTGCTAACACATGAGCACAGCAACCAACAGTCCTCGCTCCGTTTCTACACTGGCAGTAATAACTTCTGACAGACGTAATTGTGGGCTGTGCGATATCAATTAAAGTGAATATCGAATAAAGCTTCTGATCACAGTGTCGTGATTGCAATTTAGCTTTTATGAACAATGGTGTCTGAATATCCAATCCATATTTGCTGAAGTCTGGAAGATAGCTTACCTTGCTGATAAAAAATTGGTACTTTCCAGAAAGCAAGTGATCCGCTATATACGACTTTGCAAGTGATAATTGATATGATTCCGTGAACGATTTTAAGCACTTTAATGTCCAGGCTGGGAAGTTTTCATAATGTTCTAATGTCATGTTTTCAAAGTTTTTTATTTTTTTTACAAGACCTTCGCATTCTACAATTTGCTGCATTATATTTGGTTTATTTAGGTCTTTTAATAAAGTTGAAGCCACTTCTGGATCATCATTATCACTATATATTCGTTTAAAGTATGCGTTGTGAAGAGCACTTGCAATTTTAAAATCTTCAAACAATTTTGGGACACATTCTGAAGCTATAGCTGTTTTGAAATATTTAAATCTTTTAAGTGAGCTAATTACACTTTCTACTACTCATCTTTGTTTGGTGCATACTCGACTTTCGTTTGCTTCAGAGGTTGATAGTTGTTTAACTCCTTTCTTTAGCAGGGCAGGAATGACGACTTTGTAATTATTTTGTAGTATTTCATTTTTTACGTAGGAAAAGCCTCTGTCAAGAATGAAGATATCACCAGATTTGAAAAAGTTCTTAAACCAATCGGTATTCATAATAAATCTAAAGATATCTGCATCAGATACTGTTGCTGCCCACAATTTATTTGGACCAAAAACATCCAATATATAACCATTCGTAGTTACTGCCAGCATCGGTTTTAAAAAGTTCTTTTTTTTTTACCACTATACGTCACTCTTTGGAAGCGATAATTCGTACTTTTATGCAAATAAACATAAGTACCATCCCATATGGTGATTATTGCATCATCATCTTCATTAATATTATTTATGCGACGAGAAATTGCCGAAGTTTGTCTTTTAATTTTGTCCCGTGTAATATTATTTAAAAAATGTAAGTAACATTAAATTAAAAAGTATTTTTAAAAACGAATTCTTTCTAGTACAATAATAATCTCAATCTCCGATGATAATAATTTTAATAATAAGTCACAATATGTTAAGAAAAGCATTTGTTTTGCTCGAATTTCGCGTCCACAGCTTGCGCATCGACACGAATATTATGTTATAACTTTTAAACAAAAAGTTTCCCCAGGGTAAGATTTATACCACTTAAAGAGCATAAAATGAGCTTCCTATACTGAGTTTTTTGTTAAAATCTAGGGATACCTATTTTGGGAATAGCAATTTTTCGCAATTTTTCACTAACCCGAAAACTAGAAAAAAGCATAAAATGTGACTTAAAAATTCCGAAAAAAGAAAAAATTATATAGCATTCGAAAGCTTAATTTTTTTGTGATTTTTTGACGCCAAACTCAAGTCGATATCTTTTTTTAATCAAAAGTTATAGCCTCCGAAAGCTTTCGCCAAATGCGTACTTTGACCCCCTCCCCCTCCCTTATTAAAAGGCCCGACAGATAGAGACTCTGGCAATTGATGAGACACATATAGATCTACAAATATGCAAAGTTTAAACAAAATCGATTGGGGGCGAAAACATATGGTTTTTGAATAGGGTCCTTTCTTCCATATTTCAATTTTGCTTTGTGGATGATAAAACGTAACTTTTAATTCTTCCCGCGTAGGTTGAATGGCATAGTTATATATTCTCGTTTAGAATGAAACGATTCAAGTGCTTTTCCCTTTAATCGCATACCCATAAGTAATGGTGCAACGTCATCTTCCAATTTATATATCGTCTTCAACAATTTGACCTACTTCTTCCAAATTTCACTATCACCAGATTTGCCATCAAATTAAAAAGTAAATTTGCAATTGCCGAAGTATTCGTTCGCGGCTAACAGAATTGAGATAAAATGTTGCATTCATTGCCATTATTCAATGCCAAGAGATTGTCACCCCTACTAACAACATCATATTGTTCGCTTCCAAAATTACGCGTCGATCGTCGCTGCTCATTTTCCAAATAATGCTCAACCTGTAATTAAATGAATTACCTTCGTATTGCATCTAACTCAAGGCGCAATATGGCTAACTCGCCTTCTGCTAATTCTTTTTCTTTAAAAAAAATTAGTTTCTCGTTGCTGTAGATTCATTGCTGACTGCACGTTTTATGATATATCAGCATACAACCTTTCATTATCTTCACGAACTTCTTTCTGCTTGTCATCTATCCACGTTCCGTCTGGGCCAATATCCGACAAACAGGAAATTAATTTAGCTTTCAAACCAGCAGTTGATAGTTTATGCTCCATTAATATCTCTTTTAGCACAGTAATTGTGATTTTACTCTAATCTTTCATGGTGAAAATTTTTACTCGACACTCGCGTATAAACTCGAATTGTCTCTACATGAAAGTTTAATTTTCGTCAACGCAATATCTCTCAAAACTGCACTCGAGTCGCATGAATAACTTCTCAAAAGTTCTGGACCGTCAAGTCATTTTCTCCAACGTTCTGTCTTCAAATACTCGATAATATTCCAATCTTTAGAACGTATCCGATTTAATTCTTGAATGTCTTCGCGATAATTACCATGCCTGAGCCCAAAACTTGTAGGAAATTTATTAACTAAAGATAACTACAAGATTTTGTAAATCATTATATAGTTCTTCACAACTGTGAAATAACTCCAAAGAATGCTAATGAACAACAGCTTCATCGTTTTACAATATTCACAGGAAAAATTCATTTATTCCGCACACTCGCTCGCAATCTAGAATATTCCATGTACATAAAATTTGAAACATGAATAATTGATTAACATTTAAATTAAGGTAATTTAATTATCCTTCAATAACATTGAGCTTGTATGCTACTACAAAGCAAAGGAATGTGAACTGTACAGTTCCTTCAAACGGGATGGCGCTTCATAGTCCCTGCGTGTTAAAGCATTGGAGTTCTAGTGCTGCATGCATTGCGATGGCACATCTCATTTCAACGTATCAAAGTAAGTAACCTGTAATCTTCTAGCAATAGCACTATTCTTATCTGCTACTACACTTCGTAAGAACGTGACTTCTGCAGATCTATGCAACAGGATCGCGATTAAATGTATCATAGCTATAGAATTATAATGCTCCATGCATTGCGATGGCGTATTTCATTTCAAGGGTTCAAAGTAAGTAAGCTATAATCTTCTATGCATGGCATCATGCTTATCTGCTTCTACTTTTCTAGAGAATGTCAATTTTATAGTTCTATGCAACGGGATGGCGCATCACTGTGTGTGCGTCTCACTAGAGTAAAGTCCTATTGATCCATGCAATGCGATATCCCATCTCATTTCAGCGCCCCAAACTGAGTAAGCAGTAACACTCTATGCATAGCATTATGCATACCTGCTTCTACATTTCAAATGATTGTTAATTCTACAGTTCTATGTATCGGGAAGTGGATTCATAGTGCCCATGTAACAGTGTAACGGAGTTCTAATTCTCTGTGCAATGCGATCGCATCTCACTTCAACGTTTCTAAAAGGGTAAGATGCAATCTTCTATGTGTAGCTTATGCGTATCTGCTTTTACCGTTCAAAAAAATATGTATTATACAGTCCCATGCAAAGGGATGGCGCCCCATAATTTCTGCGTGTCCATGCAGTGGTGTTACACTACTAGATCTAATACTTCCATCGACGCGATGTCGCATCTCATTTCAATGTTTCATGATAATGTAGAATATTCAATGCAACGCGTTATGTTCATCTGCTACTGCACTTCAGATGAATGTGAATCCTGCACTTCCTTGCAAAAGAATACCTTTTCTAGATGTCTACGTGTCTGAGTAATAGTGTTCTACGCGATGTCGTTTTTCATTTCAATATTTCGTAATAAGATGTAATGTTCAATGCTATGCTTTATGATTATATCTCCTACACTCCAAAAGCAAAAGAATGTGAACTGTGGCATCAGGCGTATCACCTACCATCCCCAGACGACCGCCATCGTCCTCGAGGTCCCCAGATCGGCATCTACATTCCCTCCAGCATCCTGATCCACTATATGCGGGCAACCCGCCTACTCGTTGCCACAGAACGTGGAGGCGACGCCACATACACCGGAGGGAGGATTCCACTCCAGGTAATGAGGGCGAGGAGGTCTACGACGGCTACGGATTCGAATCTCTAACGATGATGTATGCGTACACGCTATTCGCGTACCGACGATAAGCACACGACACATTCATGTACATATACAAACCATACACACATAAAATTAAGTAAATATTTGTAAATATGTTCTTATAAGTGAGGTATAGTTTAAGACGTGCTCACATTCGAGCGAGCTGCCGACGTGCGCGGCTAACCGCGTAACACGGGCGACCCCACCACGAACAGTCTGCCCGCTCTTCGGTCTACGCGCCATCCCCACTCTGGGCCCAGCGATTCGCGTGCCGCGCGACCCGAGGAGATCGCGGACGCGCCGATCGAATCTCAGTCTCATTCACCGATTCGAACAGAGCAGTTGGCTCTAAGGAGTCTCGATCTCCACCTCGAGCAGAACAGTTGGCTCTCAGGTATACGAGCTCCCAGCTCGATGCATCCGACTCATTCGCATCTACCATAGTGGAGTCCTTATTTTATTCTGCTTCCATTTTCTTATTATATAGTAATTAGTAACTTAGAATTAGTGTATTAGGATATTCAAGTAAGAATATATCTTAGTTTATACCGAATTCAAAGTTTTTATTCTATTTCAAATACAAGTTCCTTTAACATTCCATTCCACGGGTACGCTCGCGATTAACTACTATTCCTAACAAATCAAGTTCAACGGTCTTAAAGCTGGACGGTTAGAGCGAATCAACGCTTGGCCGCTCTTACCTTATTTCTGTTGTGTCTGTCTAGCGCCTACGGACATCCGGTAGGCTAGAGCGAACAAGCTCCTAGATGTACCGTGCTTTACCGAAGTGCAAGTACTTGTGATGAGCTTCGCTTCTCGGGTAAAGCGTATACGACGCGCGGGGATGAAGGAATATATCCGACGACATGTGCGTGAATACGTGGCTGGTGCACTCGAATATTCGGACCACCGCAGAGTTCTTCCCGATCCTGTATACGAAGTCTTCGCTGCCGTACGTCACGTACAAGCCAACGATCGTCCAATTTCAGCTTCGATACCAGCTAGCCAGGATCAGTCTACCTGGCGCCTGATTCCAATCACCGATCGGCCGTTCCAGCCGTACGCCGCTGCAATACGGGCCACCGACTACAGTTCAAACTTTTGAACTGTAGCTGCAGATACGCGAAACGCGTTGCACTGAACATTACATCTTATCACGAAACATAGAAATGAGATGCGATATCACGTTCTGTAAAAAAATAGAACTCTATTGCTTCAATACGTAGACATCTAGAAACGCTAAACCATAGCAAAGATGTGTGGGATTTACATACTTTTGAAGTATAGACGAGATATACATAACGCGTTATATTTAATTACAGATTAACATGTATCATAGACACCAGACGGATACCGCGTTTTATGTAGCATTTGAATTCTATTGTCTCGATATGTGGACCTCTGGGAACGCTATTCCTTAGGGAGGAAGTGTGGGCTTCACATTCCTTCGATGCGTTGACGGGATATGCATAGCGCGTTGCATTGATATTACATCTTATCATGAAACATAGAAATGAGATTAGATTTCGCATTTTATGGAGCATTAAGACTCCATTTCCTCGAAACGTAGACATCTAGAAACGCTATTCCGTAGCTAGGAAGTGTGGCATTTACATTAATTTGTAGTGTTGACGGGATATACATAACGCATGACGTTGATTTACATCTTATCATGAGACATAGGAATGTGATTCTATATCGCGTTTTATGAAGCATTAGAACTCTATAGCTGCGACTCGCAGACATCTAGAAACGCTATTCCGTCTCAAGAATGTGTGAGATCTACATTCTCTGGAAGTGTTGACGAGATATACATAACGCGTTGCATTGAATATTACATCTTACCATGAAACATAGAAATGAATTGCGATATCGCGTTTTATAGAGGTATAGAACACTATTGCTTCGATACGTAGACATCTAGAAACGCTATTTGGTAGCAAGGAAGAGCTGCATTTACATTCATTTGTAGCATCGATGAGTTATACATAGCGCGTTGCATTGGATATTACATCTCATCATGAGCCATAGAAATGAGATGCGATATCGCGTTCTATGAAGGATTAGATCACTATTGCTTCGAAACGTAGTCATCTAGAAACGCCAATTCGTTGCAAGTAAATATGGGAATTACATCCTTTTGAAGTGTTGACGAGATGAACATAACGCGTTGCATTAACATTACGCCTTATAATGTGACATATCGCATCTCATTTCTATGATACATGATAAGACGTAATATCAATGTCACGCGTTATGTATATCTCGTCTACACTCCAAAAGAATGTAAGTGCCACGCTACCTTGCTAAGTAACAGCGCTTCCAGATGTGTACGCATCGAATCAATAGAGATCTAAAGCTTTAAAAATGCGATATCGCATCTCATTTCTAGGTATCATGATAAGATATAATATTCATTGCGAAGTGTTATGTATACCTCGTCTACACATCAGAAGAATGTAAACGCCACACTTCCTTGCTTGGAAATAGCGTTTCCAGATGTCTTGTATCGAAGCAATATAGTTCTACTGCTTCTTAAAGCGCGATATCGAATCTCATTTCTATGTTTCATGATAAGACATAATCTTCATTGCGAAGTGTTATGTATACCTCGTCTACTCTTCAAAAGAATGGAAATGTCACCCGTCCTTGCTAGTAAATAGCGTTTCCAGTTGTCTGCGTATTGAAGCAATAGAGTTGTAATGCTTCTTAAATCGCGATTTCGCATCTCAGTTCTATGTTTCATGTTAAGATATAATATTCATTGCGAAGTGTTATGTATATCTCGTCTAGACTTCAAAAGAATGTAAATGCCACACTTCCTTGCTAGGAAGTAGCGTCTCCAGATGTCCACGTACCGAAGCAATAGAGTTGTAATGCTTCTTAAAATGCGATATCGCATCTCATTTCGATACTTCATGATAAGATGTAATATCGGTGAAACGCGTTATGCATATCTCGTCAGCGCTTCAAAGGAATGTCAGTCCCACACTTTCCTGCTACGTGTTAGCGTTTTTAGATGTCTACTTTTTGAAGCAATAGAGTTCTAATGCTTCGATGTATGTCAGTGAATTTTCATGCTCTATACATCTCATTATGCTTCTACACTTCAAAAGTATGTGAATTCTGCTGTTTCGTGCAACGCGATAGCGCTTCATATTTTGTACGTGTCATGGTAATTCTGTTTTGTTGCTACATTCAATGCGATAGCCCAACTCATTTCAACGTTTCAAGGTAAGTAACCTGTAACCTTCTATGCATAGAAATATGCTTCTACAGTTTTAGTGAATGTCAATAGAAGGGACCCCGTAAGCTGGTTCGCGCTTCATAGTTTCTACGTGTCAAACAAACGTATTTCCTTAGGTCTATGCAATAAGGTGGCGAATTTATTATGAATGTGTTAAAGCATTTACCATGTTATGTTATATTCATGTCATTATGCTTGTCTGCTCTTACACAGCAATCGATTGTGAATTCTGCTGTTTCTTCCAGCGGAATGGGATTTCATATTGTCTGCGTCTCATAGCAGTAGATACCTAAAACATTACACCATGCGTTTACGCATTTCATTTCAAGGATTCAAAGTAAATAAACTGTAACCAATTGTGCATGGCATTATGCTTTTCTGCTTCTATGCTTTATAATGCTTTTGGATGTGAGAAGAACGTCAAACCCCCTTTAACCGCCTAAAGGGAAGTCAAAGGTCCATCGTCCCTGCAGGAGAGCCATGGGAGCGTTGTGCGCGAGGCGCTTCGCAATTCAAATGATCAGGGGGACCCCCCTCAGAGACACCTGAAGGGGCGAGAATACCAAAATTCGGGCCCCGAACAATACCAAAGCGTACAGCCCACCCCACCAAGGAGCCTCGAGGAGCTTATTCGCTAAAGCATCCCATTTTCATGCCGCATTTATTGTATCACATACTGTGTATTGTACCTTATATCGTGAAGCGGGTGGTGATCCCCGGTCATTCGCGGCGTGTTGCGGAGTATCCCGCAGCCCCTGTTAGTTAAACCCACGTCAAGGCCATAAATAAAGAAGCCGTGACTTCAGTATCCCGCGACCCGAGTGCGTGTACTCGGTTAGGCGTAGGCTAGAGGTGGAGCATTTCGAAGTTTCGAGGGTTGTTCCGCCCCTTGTTTCCCAGGGTCGTGTAGTCTATTTCTTTGCTGCTTTATGAGCAGCTACAATCTAATGGAATTTAATTACCTTTTGATTCAAATTCACAATGTTAATCTTCCGTAGTTCAACAATTGTGTGAGCTGTCCTCAGGAATCGCAGCTCAGTACTTATAAAATGGACGACAATCGAACTGCCAAACCAATTGTAATCAAACCGATTTTTCAATACTAATATTATCATGTTTAACTTATTCTGCAAACTATCAAAATGCCCTTCGAACAATGTTTACTCACTTCCTTCCACCACTGTTTGCAATACGTATGTTTCATTTACTATCAAAACCGTGAGCATTATCGTCTTTCTTTACTTCTTGTAACCTTCAATGGCTTCATGTTACAGGTCGTTAAACTCGTTTTGAAATACTCTATCGTATTGTGCAAGAATGAACATATCATTTCATTTTAAAAAATGAAAGTGATCTTCAAATATCCAACATACCTCCACTTACAAAGAAACTATTTTCATCAACGTCTAGGCCCTTGGTACAATTTTATATCAGCAAAAATTTCTACGAAACTTATTGTTTCGAGAATATCTGAGGTGCTAATTATCACTGCGCAATCCCTGCATATTGCTATGGATGTACCCAACAAGGCAACGATGAACAAAGTTAAATTTAATATTACGATGTTTATTATAATACTTATAATATATTTGTTTTTCTGGAATTTAGCCAAAAAACAGTGTTCACGATGTCGACAGATGAATGTATTTGCCTTACAATTACCAGAGCGGACAGTTTAGAATGTAGAATATTTATTTTCTGCGCTAACTGAATCATTGCAAACGTTAAGTAAAGTACGTGCCTTTCAAAAGAGTCAGATGCAAATTACCATACAACGTTTCCAAGAAATGGTACATGTCACTCTTTTTTAATTTCTGTTTTTGTAATCAAAGCAAACTTAATTGAAATATCCTCAAAATTTAAAGACAAAAAGTTATTATAATCTTACGCAACATATATGATGGTGATAAAGGATAAGTATATGGAACTGAGAATAGAAAGTAGCGAGCAGAAAAGGAAACCGATAGAACTGCAAAGTAGATCGATACATCCCTCAAATGATGCTTCTACGTCTATAAAATCTGTTAAATAAAAAACTATTGCAAAAATCAGGTATAATAAATATTACTTCTGCTCAAAAGCTATAATAGAATTGGACCGAAATGGATATAAAACAGGCAATAATATCTAAACGTTCTATCCTATGGAAAGGCAAATATTTCAACGAAAAAAAATGTATTACTTACAAATTACTTATGTTCGCAGAGATCTCACTAATTCAGGCTTCTTGTTTTGCAGAAATAATCATTCATTTAACATGGAGAGGAATCGAGGAATTGTAAGAGGTTTTGATATTTCATAGCCTCACTCAATTCGTCGATTGGATCACGTAAAACATCGGACACTAATTGCATCTACACCTTCAGATCTTAAATATATAATTGCAACAACATATTTAATTCCATTTTAATAACATTTTTCTAATTATTTATATCTATGCCTAATAAATATATTAATCGAATAAGTTGCTTTACCATAGAATAAAAGAATCTCAGTATTATAAATCTGAGCATTACATAACAAACGTGCATTACATATGTAATGTTACATGTAACAAATGATGAAGACCAAAGAGATCGTGCATAAGTTAAATCCACAATGCGGTCATAAAGATGCAGAAGCGGCAAAAATTCCAAGCAATAATTAACAAAATTCAAAGAGGGGGAAGTGAAAATCCATCTCCTTGACGATGATAACAAACAAGTCTGCCTCATGCATTACAATATCCCAAGCAGCCAGCGATTGGCACGCCAAGGACAACAGATGGAACGAATTCCGTGACAGAACTGTGCAAAGACAATGCCCCTACTCAGTTCTCGTAACGGCATGCTCTTAGTACTGGGGCGACACTCGTATCACGGCACTATTAATGCACCGCGATATGGCAAACGAGCTACACGGCCGTGGCAATGACACTACCAGCTCACCATGGCTACAAGCGTGGTAGTGGCGTAGGCTGACATTTACCAATGAGGAAGCTATTTCCATAAACATTATAATGGAATATGAAAAATGATTAAACTAAGCAATTTATTTATTTTGATTCCAAAATAGATACACTGGCACGAAACAAAGATATAGGAACTCGATTTCATTATTTTCTATAAACTGGCTCGATACGGCGAATTCCTCCATAAAGTCGTTAATTACTTCATCATAAAAATATATACATTTATTTTTTATATATTTTCTTCAATTCATCGTTACAAATTCATGCAATTGAGGGTTATATTAAATACGACGACAGCATGTCATTTAAGAAATTACACAAGGCGAAGTTAGGGATGTAACAGCATGAATTTGTATTTTGTAAGTAATATTGTTGTTATAAATTATGTTTTTAGTTTATGACGGGTTGAAAGAAATATATACGACTCTCTCAATAACTATACATATACGAAAGCGACTATCAAAATGTCTGTCAGTACTCATATGTTGAACATCTCGTGACATCTAATGGTTCTAATTTGTATGAAAGCACAGGTTCCCCATTACCAAATGTGATCCTACGTCATTGCTGAAAAGATTCATGAATGGAGCGATGACACGTGTGTCACGATAGTGCTGGTAATGCGCGATTCACACGGCGTGTTATGCTTGTTTAAAAAGTGCTGGTAACACGTTCTGGCATTTTAGCTAACGAATCCGGCCACAGATGGCTATGGATCAGCTGACTTTCCTCGGAAGTGGCAATATAGTGCCGGTATGTTGTCGCCGCCATCTTGCCCTTTGTTATCTGGGATGCTTTTTAGAGCATTATTCGGAATTGAATTTCAACATATAGCTACTTAAGCTTAGCTACTTACATTCGCGAATTTGTATGTACATAATTATACATGACTGCATAAATACAATAACATATACTTTTATAACCAATGCGATATAAGAATATAAAACGAAGGATTATCCACTCTTATCAGGAGTAAAAGCAAAGTTTGGTACGCAAGGTTCGTTGTAAAATATAATCAAGCAGTTAATATATCAAATCACTGCAAACAATAAATCACTGAATGTATAATGATATGAATAGTAAGAAAAACATATTTACCTGTTAGATGCTTATAAATTCAAATTTAAAAGTCCAAGTCACATTTAATATATTATTGTTTAACAAGGTTATTTAATATTGTTTCAAATAGGTGTGGAGAACTAGCTGGTACTTCTGTCAATGTAATTTCATTTCTGCTGGATACATTAAAAACACATTTGCAACCTAAGCAAGGTTTCCTTAGATCTGGTGGATTTTCCAAATTTTAGAAAGGGATGATGGTAGTAGTAGTTGGTTCAGCGCCAAGTGATAAACATATACAACAAGCAAAGCAACGTAAACGGATTTAAAATGGTCAAGATTATATAAATTAAACTATTACACTTTTATAGTCCATGTAGCGCTTCTGTTCTTTGTAATTTACAAAGAGTCTTAAGAATGTAACGCCATGTAAAGAAGTATGGAAACAAGGAAAGCAGACCTTAATCTCAGATAAAGTAAACTTGTATTTGTTGGGTATCGTGGTTACCGACGCGCTGTGGTAAGGGATATGTCATTCAGTTTTAATTTTCTAAACAAGAACAATTCAAATAAATCTGGTGTCGACAAATTGGAAGAAAAATTCTTCCAGTGAAAAATTCTGTACGCAGTGCAATAGCAGCTTCAGATCTCCTTGATATTCTACAGAAATTCTTATGCCATTTTACTCGATTTACTAGAATCGAAAGTATGAAACCTATTAGGTGGTATTAGGTGGTATTTAGGTGCTACCATACACACACACACACACGCGCGGGCGCGAAATCCATCAAGATTAAAGATACTGTGTATGTATTAGGGAATACGTACAAAGAGAAAGGACTATTACATGGATAAATTGTAGAATTCCATTTATAATTGATAATTAGATTATAAACATTTTTATGCTGTTATTAGAAATTTAAATACGTCAAAATTGCAGCACTCAGGTGTGTAAATATCACTTTGCTATGTTATTTCATTTTGGCAGTTATACTTATATATATGCATCCATTCAGGCATAAAGCTTAATAATCTTTCAACTATAAAATAATTATGAGACATTAGACGTTTTGCTGCCGTTGGTCTATTTTATCATCTTCGGAACCTGTGAAGCAGCTAGAACTATAATAACAAAGTGCTTTATATCTTTGCTCATTGTTTCCAAAGAAAATATTAAATATGAATAATAATGTTCATTTTATTATAAATGTATGAGTAAAGTTCAATCTACATAAATAAATATATTCAAGCTTAATTTATTTAATTTTTGTCATTTAGCGTTACAAAATATATTAGAAAATATAATATAGTATATATATAAAAATATATTTTACTTTAGTTTTTTTTATATTTTAAATATTTTATATTATCATATTAAACGTTTAGAAAAAGTAACAACATTTTGATAAGTAGGAATAATTTTTCCTTAATTAGTTAACATGTCGGTTCATTTTAAGGAGACGGTATTTAATTTTTCAAAGTAAGTTTCGACTTTAAATTGTTCATTAATTTCTCTAATTTCATTGCTTCTCGTAGATCACCGCTAATTTTCAACTTTCCCACTACGGCTTCGTCGATGCAAGTTTTAATTCTCCGAAAGATATATAATATTATGTTATTAGTAAAATTATTTTGCATTTCTAATTAATTTGAACATAAGAAATATATTTTTTAAATGAGAAAGCACTGCGAGAAAGTTTTGAGAATCCATTTTTAATGTTGGACCTAGTGGTTGACTAGGTTCTCCTCTCCCTGCCGCATCTTTCTACCACTTTTAAGATGTAAAAACCGTGTACCAGCTTCGTTACCATTAAAATTTACGAAATTTACATTTATTATAAATTTTTGCAAAAGTGATGTTAATTAACTCTTGAATTATGATTGCTCGGGCAATTAATAAGACTGATCTATGATGTGCTGTAATGTACGAGTTCTAATAAATTTTTTTTAACATAATGGACAATATAGTATTTGTGCTTACAGTCTTGTTAACAAACTCGCTGTTTAAATTAGTTTGGATGACGATTGATACTTGCATGATCTTTTCCTCTCAATTATCTGTATAATTTGTTCGTTCTTTTCAATTGTTATATATAATTATCCAAATCTATCTGTTTCAAATTCTCCTCTAGGAAGGAATCAGGCAACAATTTATCTTATCAATAATATTTGTATTCTATAGAATAAATTTATTTGTTTACTAAAATATATATTATACGTTCACGTATTAATTGTAAACCTTTAGTTAATTATTCACACCTGGATTATATGCATAATGGGTAAAATCTGACATTCCTTCAGTTTTTTAATATTGCCTCATGCATTAAAGATTAAGTAGTAACAGATTTACTGTCTTTGTAAAACAAAAGCGTACATTGCATCACACATTATTTTTAGCTTCCCACTATAATTTTGTGATTCTGAATCAATGAACTCTCTATTGCAGCCATATGTATACCTGAAACAACGCGTGCGTAAGGCAATCTCAAATTGAGAGAATTATTTTTCTTAACAATGAAATTAGAAATATATATAAGTTACTATAGTCTTTGACAAGAGTGCATTCACAGCAATACCATCATTTTCATATTCATCAGTCCATCCAAGAGCACATATTAACATTCCAAACTTGGATATTATACAATCGACACGAGTTTGAAACCATATTCGTTTAATTTTTACACTTAGTGATGGGCTGATGTTTACTATATGAGGATTTGTACCTTTCTTTAAACATGGTAAGGATACTTTGGATTTGAAAATAAGTATAGTGTCATATCAGAGAATTTTATTTCTACAACTAAAACAGAACTCTTATACTTACATTAGAAATGGCCCTCTAAAATTGATATTATTCACCAGGACATAATTTTTCATACCTATGGATTCTATGCCTGGTTAAAGAAATAGCGCTAGCATTATTAACCCTTTCAGCACTGAGTTGCGTGGCAAATGGTTTTGTGAGAACCTATATGTGGCACCCGTTGTTGCCAGACCGGTGAAGTCATCTCTGTGAAAACTGCTCAAGCTGTTCGCAATTCTGTTTCAGCACAGATTGAAGAGATGGCGAAACGAATCAATACATGCCTACGGATGGATGTTCCCATTAAAAATAACTTATAAGTTACCGATGGATGGTGCTGCTGGTGGTCGGTTACACCTATCGACCGACTGGTGGTGCTGCTTGTGCTTAATGATCCATAAATTGTCGACGACTGGTGTTACCAACAGTCGATAGCGCATGCTTACACATACAGCTGGTGCAACCAATAGTAGGTAATTCAAGACTTATCAAAGACTGGTGTTGCCTACGGTCGGTAACTTACGATATATCGACAGTGGGTAAGGACTGCGGTTGATAACTTATGATATAATAACGGCTGGCATTGCCAATAGTCGGGAATTCGAGAACTATCGAAGAATGGCATTGCCAGCTATCGGTTATCCATCTCTTACTTGGCTTAACTTAATCTAACATCCTCGAAACTTAATTTAAACCAAGCTAACCTCAGTTACACCTAAGGTGACTTACCCTGCCTGCACCCAAATCTAAGTCAACCTCACACAATCTAACATTACCTTCCTTAAACATAAACAAATCGAACCTACTCTTTCTTAAATCTGACCCAACATAACTGAGCAATCTACAAATATACCCAAACATATTTCAACCTAACCTAACCTAGCGTAACCTAACTAAATCTAACACAATCACACTTCCATCTCGGGACGGAAGCAGCCTCCGCAACATTCCCATGGTTGAAGCTATGCAGTAAGACAGTCCGCAGTTACGGAGTGGCAGAAATCCGCTCCGATTGAACGTTTATTCACGTAATATAATATAATAATCGACGGGTTCAATCGGAGTGGGTCCGCATTGAATACAGGAACGCCTTCGGCTAAATGAAAACAAACAGTCCGAAAAGAATAAAACTTTACTAACAAATCGTACGGAAATCAGATATTTCGACGCATATCCAATATACATCTAACCAAAACGTAATTCGAAAAATACAAAGAATAAGCGGAAATATTCTCCAATATGTGACATATACAAATCAACGAATGCAAGGGAGAACACTCGATCTCGGGGTAGTGAGAACGGGGCGCCATCATGAAGTAATCGTACGACGCCGGATCTGGGATGGTGCAGAGAGGAAATGTGGGGGATAGAGAATATAAAATAACAACAACGTAACTAAATAGAAAGAAAAAGAAGATCTGTGAAAACATTGCATTTATTAAGAGGAAATCCTACAAATATCAAACAACAGATTATATACCATACCGTCAGGGCAAGGCACAACGAAATAGACGATATCGCGAGAGAAAATAAAAATATCGAGAAACTTAAAAAGAAAATAATACTTTAGATTGAACGAATCAATATCATTGATTCCGGCAAGCTTAATGGAAAACGCGACTACGAATCGGTTAGGGTATAAGATAGATGCTGGTCGCGGTTCAAGTGGCCCTGCGTTCCTCAGGGCAGGCAGTAGGATGGTGGTCGGTCTACAACCCCCCTAACCCCCACGAAAGGTGCTGCTGGCTCACGATTCGGAATCAGTCCCATCGGGTTCTGGCAGCAAATTAATTGTTGGGCAAGCAGTTCGGAGTTCCTTGTTGATGACACCAAAGGATAGGAAAATATAAAGGAGAAAAAGAAAGCCGCCTCGGATGACACAGGCACGAAAGGAAAAGCATCAGGAGCCGAAGTAAGGGAACCAAAAAGAAAGGGCAGGATAATGAAAAAGCTACCGATAAGAATAACGTCCTTACTTTCAAATAGAAGAATAGGCAGCCACACATCAGACGTAATGATAGATATTATGAGCGAGGATACGACGAAGGTAATGACATATTAGAAAACGTTAATGGGAAACATCAGGCATATAAAAAAAACTGAGATAGGACACTTGATCGAACTAGTGGCGAACGGTACAGGGAAAATTGAAGCAATTAAAGGAGCAGTAAGCATTCGAGAACAAACAACGGGATGAGGAGAAGCAGGGGAAACGACAGAAATACGAAAATATGACGCAAGAAAATCGAGAGCGGGAGATATAATCCTAGAATTTAACAAGAAAACAGGTATAGAGAACATAATAAAGGAGATAAAAGGAACTCTAGAAAAAGAATACGAAGAAAAACGTACGAGTGCGAGTATAATGCTCCAACTGAGGGACATATACCCGTTAGGTGACCAGAGAAGAAATGAAGGAGTACATGAAACGAACACTGAAAATAATCGTAGTAAGGGATAGCGGTATAAACGTCAAGTTGTTGAAACAAACGTGGAGGGGCTACCGAGTCGCGTTAGCTGAATTTGGACAGGAATACAGTAAAGAGCTGGAAAAGGTCAAACGACTCAGAATACCATTAACACCTTGCCTCTGCAAAGTGCTACCGAGAATAGAGAGATGCTTCAAATGCCATAATGTGGGACATATCGGCAGAAATTGCGAAGAAGTCAAAGATAATAAGGGAATCTGCAGGAAATGCGGATCTCAGATTTATACGGTAATCGGTTGTATCGCGAATAAACCGAAATGTATCATCTGCAGCGAGGAAGGAAGAAAGAATCCATACATCAGTCACGTTACCAGAGCTTTAATTGTCCGGCCTACAGAAAGGCGTTGATAGAAAAGAAAGAGAAACGAATATGGAATTGAAAGTCCTACAAATCTATCTGAACAGATGCCGAATCTCGCGAAATATCATGCAGCAAATGCGAATGATTCAAGGGACAGACGTGGTAATAATATCGGAAGCACACAGGATAGAAGAATACTGACTGCAAGACGAGAACGGTGACGCTGCGATATGGATAACCGGTGTTAATCGAAAATGTTTCACATATGGCACCACATATTCCTCAACCGGAATCGTTCATGCAATGGTCGAAGGAACAAAATCTATAAGCTGCTACTTCTCGCTTAACAGGAACGGAAAGAAATCGAAGAATATATAAACCAAGCTGAGGATAACATGGAAAAGGGAGAGAAAGCAAACAGAATAATAATCGTGGGGTGACCTGAACGAAAAATCGGTAATCTGGGGTAGTAAGACGAACAACCATAGAGAGGAAAAGATCATCAAAATGGCTCTAAGAAACGATCTAATCACGACCAATCCGAAAGAAGGCTATACATACTTTAAGAACCGAAAGAGATAAAAAATAGATATAACGTTGACAGGAGGTTGCATATACGCTAAATTGAGTATAGCAGAAGTGCTTGAGATATTTTCAGCGTTGAACCATCAATACGTACTACATACCTTCTAACGTACGAATTACAAGAATAACGAAGAGGGATTTGCAAGCCTCGATGGAAAGAAAGCGAACTCGAACGATGAAAATAAATGATCGACTTATATAATATATAGATACTTATTTTTATTTAGAGGGAATGATCTATATTTAAGTAACTAAAATATATGATAAATGTAATTATATAAACCAATTTCAAATATTTAATTAAAACATCATGAAATGGTATGAAATTAGATAGGATTTTAGATGTAATGGAGTATCTTAAGGAGATATTGTATTCAGAATTAACTAAAATATAAAATATGTATTAATATTTATACCAGTTTGAAACATTTACTTGACAAATCATGAAAGCATGTGGTCCAACGAGTGGGAGATTAACGGATCGTTGCGAGGAGCATGCGGTCCAGTGAGTGTGGACTCGCGTATCGTGGTGGGACTAGCGGCGCGCCTTTCGCGTTTAACTTATGAAATTGTATAATGAAGTAAGTATAGCATGAACTTACAGTTACGCGTGTGTTGTTCGTGTCTTGGATTCTTAACGAGTGTAACTTGGATTTATGAATTCTTATATGCTGCAATACATTAGTCCGGATATAGTATATATATATATATATATATATATATGTATATTATTCTGCTAAAGTCATTATAGTATATATATGTATATTATTCTGCTAAAGTCGGCTCCCTGAATTGGAAGAATCCCCATTGAGGTGATGGGCTGCGACTGCGCCTTTTAGCAGAACGAAATCACTGGTGCAAGGTAGTCAAGGGTGTTCGTCGTTAGTCCGAACGCAGATATACTCGACAGAGGGAGTGAGACAGTAGTCCTCGCTGGTGAGATTGAATCAGCGATGCCTGGTGTGTACGAGCCATGTGTACCGGTCGGTCAGTTCGAGTAACACAGCGGTACTTGGTGCGTGTGAGCGCGTGCAGGTGTGCGCGCGCGAACGCTGCGATTGCCGGCGCTGTATGCGAGCACAGCAGGTTCCCTGAATCCAGGGGTCGATGATGGAAGTGCGAGAAGACTCATGTGTAGAATGGGTGGCACGAGTTACGCATGACAGTACACTTAGAAGCGCTATTCCATTGCATGAATTTGTAGAACTCACATGCCTTTCAAGAGCAGATACAGATAAGTATAATGCAATGCATAGAACATTACAAATAACTTACCTTGAAATGTTCAACTGAGATTGGCACTCGCGTTGCATAAAGCATTAGAACTCTCATGCATTGGCACCCAGACATTATGAAACACCATCACATTTCATGCAACATTAGGATTCATGGGATTCGTAAGTATCGAAGAAATAGAGTTCTAACGATTCATGTACGACGATGACACATTTCAATCCAACGTTTCAAAGTAAGTAAGTAGTAATGCCCTATGCAATGCAATATACTCATCTGCTACTCCTCTTTAGAAGAATTAGTTTACGAATATTTCATGCAACGCGATGTCGCATCATATTTCAATGCCGCACGATAAAATGTAATAAAAATGCAACACGATACGTATATCTCATCTACATTACTAAAGAATGTAAATGCCGCACATCATCGCTAGGGAACAGCGCTTCTAGATGTCTACGTTACGAAGCAATAGAGTTCTAATGCTTCATAAAATGCGACATCGCAGCTCATATCTCGATACGTAGACATCTAGAAACGCTATTCCATCGCAATGTAGTGTGCGATTTACATTCATTTGAAATGTATACGAGATATACATAACGCGTTGCGTTGAATATTACATTTTATCATGAAACATAGAGATTAGATGAGATACCGCAATTTATAAAATGTTAAAAGCCTATTGTTTCGATACGTAGGCATCTAGGAACGCTGTTCCGTTGCAAGGAAGAGATGCATTTACATTCCTTTGAGGTATGGGCGAGATATACATAACGCGTTGCATTGAATATTACATCTTATCATGAAACATAGAAATGAGATGCGATATCGCGTTTTATGATGCATCAGAACACTATTGCTTCGATTCGTAGACATCTGGAAACGCTATTACCTAGCAAGGAAGTATGGCATTTACATTTTTTGAAGTGTAAATCAGGTATACATAACACTTCGCAAAGAATATTATACCTCATCATGAAACATAGGAATTGTGTTGCGATATCGCGTTCTAAGAAGCATTGGAACTTTATTGCTTCGATATGCAGACATCTAGAGATGCATTTCCCAGCAAGGATGTGTGGCATTTATATTCTTTTGATGTGTAGACGAGGCATACTTATATGCGTAAGATATAACAATAGATAAGATATAATATTCATTGCGAAGTGTTATGTATACCTCGTCTACACTTCGAAAGAATGTAAATGCCACACTTCCTTGCTAGGAAATGCATTTCCAGATGTCTACCTATCGAAGCAATAGAGTTCTATTGCTTATTATATCGCGATATCGCAACTCATTTCCATGTTTCGTGATAAGATATAATATTCATTGCGAAGTGTTATGTATACCTCGTGTACACGTCAGAAGAATGTAAGTGCCATACTTCCTTGCTAGGAAATAGCGTTTCCAGATGTCTGCGTATCGAAGCATTAGAGTTCTATTGCTTCTCAATACGCGATATCGCATCACAGTTCTCCGTTTCACAATGAGATATAATATTCATTGCGAAGTGTTATGTATACCTCGTCCACACTTCAAAAGAATGTTAATGCCACACCTCCTTGATAGGAAATGCGTTTCCAGATATTTACGCATCGAAGCAGTATAGTTCTAATGCTTCTTTAAAAGCAATATCGCATCTCAATTCTGTGTTTTATGATAAGATATAATACTCATTGGGAAGTGTTATGTATACCTCGTCTACACTTCAATATAATGTAAATGGCACACTTCCTTGGTAGGAAATAGTGTTTCCAAGTGTCTACGCATCGAAGCAATAGAGTTCTAATGCTTCTTTAAACGCGATGTCGCACATCATTTCTATGTTTCAGGATAAGATATAATATTCATTGCGAAGTGTTATGTATACCTCGTCTACACTATAAAAGAACATAAATGCCACACATCCTTGCTAGAAAATGCGCTTCTGGATGTCTACTTATCGAAGCAATAGAGTTGTAATGCTTCTTAAAACGCGATATAGCATCTCACTTCTGTTTCATAGTAGGATATAATATTCATTGCGAATTTGTATGCATACCTCGTCTACACTTCAATAGAATGTAAATGCCACACATCCATGCTAGGAAATAGCGTTACCAGATGTCTACGTATCGAAGCAACAGCGTTCTAATGCTTTTTTAAACGCGATATAGCATCTCATTTCTATGTTTCATGATATGATATAATATTCATTGAGAAGTGTTATGTATACCTCATTTACAATTCAAACGAAAGTAAATGCCGCACTTCCTAGCCAGGAAATGCGTTTCCGGATGTTCGCGTATCGAAGCAATAGGTTTGTAATGCTTCTTAGAACGCGATATCGCATTTCAGTTCTATGTTTCATGACAAGATATAATACCCATTGCGAAGTGTTATGTGTACCTCGCCTACACATCGAAAGAGTGTAAATGACACACATCCTTGCTTGGAAATGCGTTCCGGGATGTTTACGTAGTGAAGCAGTAGAGTTCTAATGCTTCTTTGATCGCGATATTGCATCTCAATTCTATGTTTCATGCTTAGATTTAATATTCATTGCGATGTGTTATGTACACCTCGTCTACACTTCCAAAGAAAGTAAAGGCCACACTTCCTTGATGGGAAATGCGTTTCCGGATGTCTACGTATCGAAGCAATATAGTTCTAATGCTTCTTAAAACCGGATATCGCATCTCATTTCTACGATTCATGATAAGATGTAATAGTCATTGCGAATTGTTATGTATACCTCGTGCACACTTCAAAAGTATGGAAATGCCACACTTCCCTGCTGGGAAATAGCGTTTCCAGATGTCTACGGATCGAAGCAATAGAGTTGTAACGCTTCATAGAACGCGATATCGCATCTCAGTTATATGTTTTATGATCAGATATAATATTCATTGCGAAATGCTATGTATACATCGTCTACACTTCCAAAGAATGTAAATGCCACACTTTCTTGCTAGGAAATAGCGTTTGCAGATGTCTACGTATCCAAGCAATAGAGTTCAAATGCTTCTAAAAACGAGATACTGCATCTCATATCTAGGTTTCATGATAAGATATAATATTCATTGTAAAGTGTTATGTATACCTCGGTTTCACTTCAGAAGGATTTAAATGCAACACTTCCTTGCAAGGAAATAGCGTTTGCAGATGTCTACGTAACGAAGCAATAGAGTTCAAATGCTTCTTAAAACGAGATATTGCATCTCATATCTATATTTCATGATAAGATATAATATTCATTGCGAAGTGTTATGCATTCCTCGTCTACACTTCAAATGAATGTAAATGCGACACTTCCATGTTAGGAAATAGCGATTGCAGATGTCTACGTATCGTAGCAATAGAGTTCTATTGTTTCTTAAAACGCGATATCGCATCTCATTACTATGTTGCATGATAAGATATAATATTCATTGTAAAGTGTTATGTATTCTTCGTCTACACTTCAAATGAATGTAAATGCGACACTTCCATGTTAGGAAATAGCGATTGCAGATGTCTACGTATCGTAGCAATAGATTTCTAATGCTTCTTAAAACGCGATATCGCATCTCATTTCTACGTTTCATGGTAAGATATAATATGATTTGCGAAGTGTTAAGTATTCCTCGTCTACACTTCAAATGAGTGTAAATGCGACACTTCCTTGCAAGAAAATAGCTTTTGCAGATGTCTACGTATCGAAGCAATAGAGTTCAAATGCTTCTTAAAACGCGATATCGCATCTCATTTCTATGTTTCATGGTAAGATATCATATGATTTGCGAAGTGTTATGTATTCCTCGTCTACACTTCAAATGAATGTAAATGCGCCACTTCCTGGCAAGGAAATAGCGTTTGCAGATGTCTACCTATCGTAGTAATAGAGTTATAATGCTTCTTAAAACGCGATATCGCATCTCATTTCTATGTTTCATGGTAAGATATAATATGATTTGCGAAGTGTTATGCATTCCACGTCTACACTTCAAATGAATGTAAATGCGACACTTCCTTGCTAGGAAATAGCGTTTGCAGATATCTACGTATCAAAGCAGTAGAGTTCTTATGCTCCTTAAAACGCGATATCGCATCTCATTTCTATGTTTCATGGTAAGATATAATATGATTTGCGATGTGTAATGTATTCCTCGTCTACACTTCAAATGAATGTAAATGCGACACTTCCTTGCAAGGAAATAGCGTTTGCAGATGTCCACCTATCGTAGGGATAGAGTTCTAATGCTTCTTAAAACGTGATATCGTACCTCATTTCTATGTTTCATGATAAGGTATAATATTCATTGCGAAGTGTTATGTAAACCTCGCATTCACTTCAAAAGTATGTAAATGCTACACTTCCTTGCTAGGAAATAGCATTTGCAGATGTCTACGTATCGTAGCAATAGAGTTCCAATGCTTCCTAAAACGTGATATCGCATCTCATTTCTATGTTTCATGGTAAGATATAATATTCATTGCGAAGTGTTACGCATTCCTCGTCTACGATTCAAATGAATGTAAATGCGACACTTCCTTGCTAGGAAATAGCGTTTGCAGATGTCTACGTATCGTTGCAATAGAGTTCTAATGCTTCTTAAGACGCGATATCGCATCTCATTTCTATGTTTCATGGTAGGATATAATATGATTTGCGAAGTGTTATGTATTCCTCGTCTACACTTCAAATGAATGTAAATGCGAGACTTCCTTGCAAGGAAAATAGGGTTTGCAGATGTCTACCTATCGTAGCAATAGAGTTCTAATGCGTCTTAAAACGCGATATCGCATCTCATTTCTATGTTTCATGGTAAGATATAATATGATTTGCGAAGTGTTAAGTATTCCTCTTCTACACTTCAAATGAGTGTAAATGCGACACTTCCTAGCAAGGAAATAGCTTTTGCAGATGTCTACGTATCGAAGCAATAGAGTTCAAATGCTTCTTAAAACGCGATATCGCATCTCATTTCTATGTTTCATGGTAAGATATCATATGATTTGCGAAGTGTTATGTATTCCTCGTCTACACTTCAAATGAATGTAAATGCGCCACTTCCTGGCAAGGAAATAGCGTTTGCAGATGTCTACCTATCGTAGTAATAGAGTTATAATGCTTCTTAAAACGCGATATCGCATCTCATTTCTATGTTTCATGGTAAGATATAATATGATTTGCGAAGTGTTATGCATTCCACGTCTACACTTCAAATGAATGTAAATGCGACACTTCCTTGCTAGGAAATAGCATTTGCAGATGTCTACGTATCGTAGCAATAGTGTTCCAATGCTTCCTAAAACGTGATATCGCATCTCATTTCTATGTTTCATGGTAAGATATAATATTCATTGCGAAGTGTTACGCATTCCTCGTCTACGATTCAAATGAATGTAAATGCGACACTTCCTTGCTAGGAAATAGCGTTTGCAGATGTCTACGTATCGTTGCAATAGAGTTCTAATGCTTCTTAAAACGCGATGTCGCATCTCATTTCTATGTTTCATGATAAGATATAATATGATTTGCGAAGTGTTATGTATTCCTCGTCTACACTTCAAATGAATGTAAATGCGACACTTCCTTGCTAGGAAATAGCGTCTTCAGATGTCTAGGTATCGTAGCAATAGGGTTCTAATGCTTCTTAAAACGCGATATCGCATCTCATTTATATGTTTCATGGTAAGATATAATATGATTTGCGAAGTGTTATGTATTCCTCGTCTACACTTCAAATGAATGTAAATGCGACACTTCCTTGCAAGGAAATAGCGTTTGCAGATGTCCACCTATCGTAGGGATAGAGTTCTAGTGCTTCTTAAAACGTGATATCGTACCTCATTTCTATGTTTCATGATAAGGTATAATATTCATTGCGAAGTGTTATGTAAACCTCGCATTCACTTCAAAAGTATGTAAATGCTACACTTCCTTGCTAGGAAATAGCATTTGCAGATGTCTACGTATCGTAGCAATAGAGTTCCAATGCTTCCTAAAACGTGATATCGCATCTCATTTCTATGTTTCATGGTAAGATATAATATTCATTGCGAAGTGTTACGCATTCCTCGTCTACGATTCAAATGAATGTAAATGCGACACTTCCTTGCTAGGAAATAGCGTTTGCAGATGTCTACGTATCGTTGCAATAGAGTTCTAATGCTTCTTAAGACGCGATATCGCATCTCATTTCTATGTTTCATGGTAAGATATAATATGATTTGCGAAGTGTTATGTATTCCTCGACCACAATTCAAATGAATGTAAATGCGACACTTCCATGCAAGGAAATAGCGTTTGCAGATGTCTACGTATAGCAGCAATAGAGTTCTTATGATTCTTAAAACGCGATATCGCATCTCATTTCTATGTTTCATGATAAGATGTAATAATCATTGCGAAATGTTATGTATTCCTCGTCTACACTTCAAATGAATGTAAATACGACACTTCCTTGCTAGGAAAAAGCGTCTGGAGATGTCCAGGTATCGTAAAAATAGAGTTCAAATGCTTCTTAAAACGAGATATTGCATCTCATATCTATGTTTCATGATAAGATATAATATTCATTGCGAAGTGTTATGCATTCCTCGTCTACGATTAAAATGAATGTAAATGCGACACTTCCATGCAAGGAAATAGCGTTTGCAGATGTCTACGTATCGTAGCAATAGAGTTCTTATGATTCATAAAACGCGATATCGCATCTCATTTCTATGTTTCGTGGTAAGATATAATATGATTTGCGAAGTGTTATGTATTCCTCGACCACAATTCAAATGAATGTAAATGCGACACTTCCTTGCTAGGAAATAGCGATTGCAGATGTCTACGTATCAAAGCAATAGAGTTCTTATGCTTCTTAAAACGCGATATCGCATCTCATTTCTATGTTTCATGGTAAGATATAATATGATTTGCGAAGTGTAATGTATTCCTCGTCTACACTTCAAATGAATGTAAATGCGACACTTCCTTGCTAGGAAATAGCGTCTGCAGATTTCTAGGTATCATAGCAATAGAGTTCAAATGCTTCTTAAAACGAGATATTGCATCTCATATCTATGTTTCATGATAAGATATAATATTCATTGCGAAGTGTTATGCATTCCTCGTCTACGATTGAAATGAATGTAAATGCGACACTTCCTTGCAAGCAAATAGCGTTTGCAGATGTCTACGTATCGTAGCAATAGAGTTCTTATGATTCTTAAAACGCGATATCGCATCTCATTTCTATGTTTCATGGTAAGATATAGTATGATTTGCGAAGTGTTATGTATTCCTCGTCTACACTTCAAATGAATGTAAATGCGACACTTCCTTGCTAGGAAATAGCGTTTGCAGATGTCTACCTATCGTAGCAATAGAGTTCTAATGCTTCTTAAAACGCGATATCGCATCTCATTTCTATGTTTCATGATAAGATGTAATAATCATTGCGAAATGTTATGTATTCCTCGTCTACACTTCAAATGAATGTAAATGCGACACTTCCTTGCTAGGAAATAGCGTTTGCACATGTCTACCTATCGTAGCAATAGAGTTCTAATGCTTCTTAAAACGAGATATCGCATCTCATAGCTATGTTTCATGATAAGATATAATATTCATTGCGAAGTGTTATGTATTCCTCGTCTACACTTCAAATGAATGTAAATGCACACTTCCTTGCTAGGAAATAGCGTTTGAAGATGTCTACCTATCGTAGCAATAGAGTTCTAATGCTTCTTAAAACGCGATATCGCATCTCATTTCTATGTTTCATGATAAGATGTAATAATCATTGCGAAGTGTTATGTATTCCTCGTCTACACTTCAAATGAATGTAAATGCGACACTTCCTTGCTAGGAAATAGCGTTTGCACATGTCTACCTATCGTAGCAATAGAGTTCTAATGCTTCTTAAAACGAGATATCGCATCTCATAGCTATGTTTCATGATAAGATATAATATTCATTGCGAAGTGTTATGTATTCCTCGTCTACACTTCAAATGAATGTAAATGCACACTTCCTTGCTAGGAAATAGCATTTGCAGATATCTACGTATCGTAGGGATGGAGTTCTAATGCTTCTTAAAACGCGATATCGCATCTCATTTCTATGTTTCATGGTAAGATATAATATGATTTGCGAAGTGTTATGTATTCCTCGACCACAATTCAAATGAATGTAAATGCGACACTTCCATGCAAGGAAATAGCGTTTGCAGATGTCTACGTATCGTAGCAATAGAGTTCTTATGATTCATAAAACGCGATATCGCATCTCATTTCTATGTTTCGTGGTAAGATATAATATGATTTGCGAAGTGTTATGTATTCCTCGACCACAATTCAAATGAATGTAAATGCTACACTTCCTTGCTAGGAAATAACGTTTGCAGATGTCTACCTATCGAAGCAATAGAGTTCTAATGCTTCTTAAAACGCGATATCGCATCTCATTTCTATGTTTCATGATAAGATGTAATAATCATTGCGAAGTGTTATGTATTCCTCGCCCACACTTCAAATGAATGTAAATGCGACACTTCCTTGCAAGGAAATAGCGTTTGCAGATGTCTTCGTTTCGGAGCAATAGAGTTCAAATTCTTCTTAAAACGAGATATTGCATCTCATATCTATGTTTCATGATAAGATATAATATTCATTGCGAAATGTTATGCATTCCACGTCTACGATTCAAATGAATGTAAATGCGACACTTCCATGCAAGGAAATAGCGTTTGCAGATGTCTACGTATCGCAGCAATAGAGTTCTTATGATTCTTAAAACGCGATATCCCATCTCGTTTCTATGTTTCGTGGTAAGATATAATATGATTTGCGAAGTGTTATGTATTCCTCGACCACAATTCAAATGAATGTAAATGCGACACTTCCTTGCTAGGAAATAGCGATTGCAGATGTCTACGTATCAAAGCAATAGAGTTCTTATGCTTCTTAAAACGCGATATCGCATCTCATTTCTATGTTTCATGGTAAGATATAATATGATTTGCGAAGTGTAATGTATTCCTCGTCTACACTTCAAATGAATGTAAATGCGACACTTCCTTGCTAGGAAATAGCGTCTGCAGATTTCTAGGTATCATAGCAATAGAGTTCAAATGCTTCTTAAAACGAGATATTGCATCTCATATCTATGTTTCATGATAAGATATAATATTCATTGCGAAGTGTTATGCATTCCTCGTCTACGATTGAAATGAATGTAAATGCGACACTTCCTTGCAAGCAAATAGCGTTTGCAGATGTCTACGTATCGTAGCAATAGAGTTCTTATGATTCTTAAAACGCGATATCGCATCTCATTTCTATGTTTCATGGTAAGATATAGTATGATCTGCGAAGTGTTATGTATTCCTCGTCTACACTTCAAATGAATGTAAATGCGACACTTCCTTGCTAGGAAATAGCGTTTGCAGATGTCTACCTATCGTAGCAATAGAGTTCTAATGCTTCTTAAAACGCGATATCGCATCTCATTTCTATGTTTCATGATAAGATGTAATAATCATTGCGATGTGTTATGTATTCCTCGTCTACACTTCAAATGAATGTAAATGCGACACTTCCTTGCTAGGAAATAGCGTTTGCACATGTCTACCTATCGTAGCAATAGAGTTCTAATGCTTCTTAAAACGAGATATCGCATCTCATAGCTATGTTTCATGATAAGATATAATATTCAATGCGAAGTGTTATGTATTCCTCGTCTACACTTCAAATGAATGTAAATGCACACTTCCTTGCTAGGAAATAGCATTTGCAGATATCTACGTATCGTAGGGATGGAGTTCTAATGCTTCTTAAAACGCGATATCGCATCTCATTTCTATGTTTCATGGTAAGATATAATATGATTTGCGAAGTGTTATGTATTCCTCGACCACAATTCAAATGAATGTAAATGCGACACTTCCATGCAAGGAAATAGCGTTTGCAGATGTCTACGTATCGTAGCAATAGAGTTCTTATGATTCATAAAACGCGATATCGCATCTCATTTCTATGTTTCGTGGTAAGATATAATATGATTTGCGAAGTGTTATGTATTCCTCGACCACAATTCAAATGAATGTAAATGCGACACTTCCTTGCTAGGAAATAGCGATTGCAGATGTCTACGTATCAAAGCAATAGAGTTCTAATGCTTCTTAAAACGAGATATGGCATCTCATAGCTATGTTTCATGATAAGATATAATATTCATTGCGAAGTGTTATGTATTCCTCGTCTACACTTCAAATGAATGTAAATGCACACTTCCTTGCTAGGAAATAGCGTTTGCAGATGTTTACCTATCGTAGCAATAAGTGTAAAGTTTCATGACGAGGTATAGTATTTATTGCGATGTGTTATGTATACCTATTATTCACTTCGAAAGAATGTAAATGCGACACTTCCTTGCAAGGAAATAGCGTTTGCAGATGTCTACGTTTCGGAGCAATAGAGTTCAAATGCTTCTTAAAACGAGATATCGCATCTCATATCTATGTTTCATGATAAGATATAATATTCATTGCGAAGTGTTATGCATTCCTCGTCTACGATTGAAATGAATGTAAATGCGACACTTCCTTGCAAGCAAATAGCGTTTGCAGATGTCTACGTATCGTAGCAATAGAGTTCTTATGATTCTTAAAACGCGATATCGCATCTCATTTCTATGTTTCATGGTAAGATATAGTATGATTTGCGAAGTGTTATGTATTCCTCGTCTACACTTCAAATGAATGTAAATGCGACACTTCCTTGCTAGGAAATAGCGTTTGCAGATGTCTACCTATCGTAGCAATAGAGTTCTAATGCTTCTTAAAACGCGATATCGCATCTCATTTCTATGTTTCATGATAAGATGTAATAATCATTGCGAAATGTTATGTATTCCTCGTCTACACTTCAAATGAATGTAAATGCGACACTTCCTTGCTAGGAAATAGCGTTTGCACATGTCTACCTATCGTAGCAATAGAGTTCTAATGCTTCTTAAAACGAGATATCGCATCTCATAGCTATGTTTCATGATAAGATATAATATTCATTGCGAAGTGTTATGTATTCCTCGTCTACACTTCAAATGAATGTAAATGCACACTTCCTTGCTAGGAAATAGCGTTTGAAGATGTCTACCTATCGTAGCAATAGAGTTCTAATGCTTCTTAAAACGCGATATCGCATCTCATTTCTATGTTTCATGATAAGATGTAATAATCATTGCGAAGTGTTATGTATTCCTCGTCTACACTTCAAATGAATGTAAATGCGACACTTCCTTGCTAGGAAATAGCGTTTGCACATGTCTACCTATCGTAGCAATAGAGTTCTAATGCTTCTTAAAACGAGATATCGCATCTCATAGCTATGTTTCATGATAAGATATAATATTCATTGCGAAGTGTTATGTATTCCTCGTCTACACTTCAAATGAATGTAAATGCACACTTCCTTGCTAGGAAATAGCATTTGCAGATATCTACGTATCGTAGGGATGGAGTTCTAATGCTTCTTAAAACGCGATATCGCATCTCATTTCTATGTTTCATGGTAAGATATAATATGATTTGCGAAGTGTTATGTATTCCTCGACCACAATTCAAATGAATGTAAATGCGACACTTCCATGCAAGGAAATAGCGTTTGCAGATGTCTACGTATCGTAGCAATAGAGTTCTTATGATTCATAAAACGCGATATCGCATCTCATTTCTATGTTTCGTGGTAAGATATAATATGATTTGCGAAGTGTTATGTATTCCTCGACCACAATTCAAATGAATGTAAATGCTACACTTCCTTGCTAGGAAATAACGTTTGCAGATGTCTACCTATCGAAGCAATAGAGTTCTAATGCTTCTTAAAACGCGATATCGCATCTCATTTCTATGTTTCATGATAAGATGTAATAATCATTGCGAAGTGTTATGTATTCCTCGCCCACACTTCAAATGAATGTAAATGCGACACTTCCTTGCAAGGAAATAGCGTTTGCAGATGTCTTCGTTTCGGAGCAATAGAGTTCAAATTCTTCTTAAAACGAGATATTGCATCTCATATCTATGTTTCATGATAAGATATAATATTCATTGCGAAATGTTATGCATTCCACGTCTACGATTCAAATGAATGTAAATGCGACACTTCCATGCAAGGAAATAGCGTTTGCAGATGTCTACGTATCGCAGCAATAGAGTTCTTATGATTCTTAAAACGCGATATCCCATCTCGTTTCTATGTTTCGTGGTAAGATATAATATGATTTGCGAAGTGTTATGTATTCCTCGACCACAATTCAAATGAATGTAAATGCGACACTTCCTTGCTAGGAAATAGCGATTGCAGATGTCTACGTATCAAAGCAATAGAGTTCTTATGCTTCTTAAAACGCGATATCGCATCTCATTTCTATGTTTCATGGTAAGATATAATATGATTTGCGAAGTGTAATGTATTCCTCGTCTACACTTCAAATGAATGTAAATGCGACACTTCCTTGCTAGGAAATAGCGTCTGCAGATTTCTAGGTATCATAGCAATAGAGTTCAAATGCTTCTTAAAACGAGATATTGCATCTCATATCTATGTTTCATGATAAGATATAATATTCATTGCGAAGTGTTATGCATTCCTCGTCTACGATTGAAATGAATGTAAATGCGACACTTCCTTGCAAGCAAATAGCGTTTGCAGATGTCTACGTATCGTAGCAATAGAGTTCTTATGATTCTTAAAACGCGATATCGCATCTCATTTCTATGTTTCATGGTAAGATATAGTATGATCTGCGAAGTGTTATGTATTCCTCGTCTACACTTCAAATGAATGTAAATGCGACACTTCCTTGCTAGGAAATAGCGTTTGCAGATGTCTACCTATCGTAGCAATAGAGTTCTAATGCTTCTTAAAACGCGATATCGCATCTCATTTCTATGTTTCATGATAAGATGTAATAATCATTGCGATGTGTTATGTATTCCTCGTCTACACTTCAAATGAATGTAAATGCGACACTTCCTTGCTAGGAAATAGCGTTTGCACATGTCTACCTATCGTAGCAATAGAGTTCTAATGCTTCTTAAAACGAGATATCGCATCTCATAGCTATGTTTCATGATAAGATATAATATTCATTGCGAAGTGTTATGTATTCCTCGTCTACACTTCAAATGAATGTAAATGCACACTTCCTTGCTAGGAAATAGCATTTGCAGATATCTACGTATCGTAGGGATGGAGTTCTAATGCTTCTTAAAACGCGATATCGCATCTCATTTCTATGTTTCATGGTAAGATATAATATGATTTGCGAAGTGTTATGTATTCCTCGACCACAATTCAAATGAATGTAAATGCGACACTTCCATGCAAGGAAATAGCGTTTGCAGATGTCTACGTATCGTAGCAATAGAGTTCTTATGATTCATAAAACGCGATATCGCATCTCATTTCTATGTTTCGTGGTAAGATATAATATGATTTGCGAAGTGTTATGTATTCCTCGACCACAATTCAAATGAATGTAAATGCGACACTTCCTTGCTAGGAAATAGCGATTGCAGATGTCTACGTATCAAAGCAATAGAGTTCTAATGCTTCTTAAAACGAGATATGGCATCTCATAGCTATGTTTCATGATAAGATATAATATTCATTGCGAAGTGTTATGTATTCCTCGTCTACACTTCAAATGAATGTAAATGCACACTTCCTTGCTAGGAAATAGCGTTTGCAGATGTTTACCTATCGTAGCAATAAGTGTAAAGTTTCATGACGAGGTATAGTATTTATTGCGATGTGTTATGTATACCTATTATTCACTTCGAAAGAATGTAAATGCGACACTTCCTTGCAAGGAAATAGCGTTTGCAGATGTCTACGTTTCGGAGCAATAGAGTTCAAATGCTTCTTAAAACGAGATATCGCATCTCATATCTATGTTTCATGATAAGATATAATATTCATTGCGAAGTGTTATGCATTCCTCGTCTACGACTCAATTGAATGTAAATGCGACACTTCCTTGCTAGGAAATAGCATTTGCAGATATCTACGTATCGTAGGGATGGAGTTCTAATGCTTCTTAAAACGCGATATCGCATCTCATTTCTATGTTTCATGGTAAGATATAATATGATTTGCGAAGTGTTATGTATTCCTCGACCACAATTCAAATGAATGTAAATGCGACACTTCCTTGCTAGGAAATAGCGTTTGCAGATGTCTACGTATCCAAGCAATAGAGTTCTTATGCTTCTTAAAACGCGATATCGCATCTCATTTCTATGTTTCATGGTAAGATATAATATGATTTGCGAAGTGTAATGTATTCCTCGTCTACACTTCAAATGAATGTAAATGCGACACTTCCTTGCTAGGAAATAGCGTCTGCAGATGTCTAGGTATAATAGCAATAGAGTTCAAATGCTTCTTAAAACGAGATATTGCATCTCATATCTATGTTTCATGATAAGATATAATATTCATTGCGAAGTGTTATGCATTCCTCGTCGACGATTCAAATGAATGTGAATGCGACACTTCCTCGCTAGGAAATAGAGTCTGCAGTTGTCTAGGTATCGTAGCAATAGTGTTCAAATGCTTCTTAAAACGAGATATCGCATCTCATTTCTATGTTTCGTGATAAGATACAATATTCATTGCGAAGTGTTATGCATTCCTCGTCTACGATTCAAATGAATGTAAATGCGACACTTCCTTCAAAGGAAATAGCGTTTTCAGATGTCTACGTATCGTAGCAATAGAGTTCTTGTGATTCTTCAAACGCGATATCGCATCTCATTTCTATGTTTCATGGTAAGATATAATATGATTTGCGAAGTGTTATGTATTCCTCGTCTACACTTCAAATGAATGTAAATGCGACACTTCCTTGCTAGGAAATAGCGTCTGCAGATGTCTAGGTATCGTAGCAATAGAGTTCAAACGCTTCTTAAAACGAGATATTGCATCTCATATCTATGTTTCATGATAAGATATAATATTCATTGCGAAATGTTATGCATTCCACGTCTACGATTCAAATGAATGTAAATGCGACACTTCCATGCAAGGAAATAGCGTTTGCAGATGTCTACGTATCGCAGCAATAGAGTTCTTATGATTCTTAAAACGCGATATCCCATCTCGTTTCTATGTTTCGTGGTAAGATATAATATGATTTGCGAAGTGTTATGTATTCCTCGACCACAATTCAAATGAATGTAAATGCGACACTTCCTTGCTCGGAAATAGCGATTGCAGATGTCTACGTATCAAAGCAATAGAGTTCTTATGCTTCTTAAAACGCGATATCGCATCTCATTTCTATGTTTCATGGTAAGATGTAATATGATTTGCGAAGTGTAATGTATTCCTCGTCTACACTTCAAATGAATGTAAATGCGACACTTCCTTCCTAGGAAATAGCGTCTGCAGATTTCTAGGTATCATAGCAATAGAGTTCAAATGCTTCTTAAAACGAGATATTGCATCTCATATCTATGTTTCATGATAAGATATAATATTCATTGCGAAGTGTTATGCATTCCTCGTCTACGATTGAAATGAATGTAAATGCGACACTTCCTTGCAAGCAAATAGCGTTTGCAGATGTCTACGTATCGTAGCAATAGAGTTCTTATGATTCTTAAAACGCGATATCGCATCTCATTTCTATGTTTCATGGTAAGATATAGTATGATCTGCGAAGTGTTATGTATTCCTCGTCTACACTTCAAATGAATGTAAATGCGACACTTCCTTGCTAGGAAATAGCGTTTGCAGATGTCTACCTATCGTAGCAATAGAGTTCTAATGCTTCTTAAAACGCGATATCGCATCTCATTTCTATGTTTCATGATAAGATGTAATAATCATTGCGAAGTGTTATGTATTCCTCGTCTACACTTCAAATGAATGTAAATGCGACACTTCCTTGCTAGGAAATAGCGTTTGCACATGTCTACCTATCGTAGCAATAGAGTTCTAATGCTTCTTAAAACGAGATATCGCATCTCATAGCTATGTTTCATGATAAGATATAATATTCATTGCGAAGTGTTATGTATTCCTCGTCTACACTTCAAATGAATGTAAATGCACACTTCCTTGCTAGGAAATAGCATTTGCAGATATCTACGTATCGTAGGGATGGAGTTCTAATGCTTCTTAAAACGCGATATCGCATCTCATTTCTATGTTTCATGGTAAGATATAATATGATTTGCGAAGTGTTATGTATTCCTCGACCACAATTCAAATGAATGTAAATGCGACACTTCCATGCAAGGAAATAGCGTTTGCAGATGTCTACGTATCGTAGCAATAGAGTTCTTATGATTCATAAAACGCGATATCGCATCTCATTTCTATGTTTCGTGGTAAGATATAATATGATTTGCGAAGTGTTATGTATTCCTCGACCACAATTCAAATGAATGTAAATGCGACACTTCCTTGCTAGGAAATAGCGATTGCAGATGTCTACGTATCAAAGCAATAGAGTTCTTATGCTTCTTAAAACGCGATATCGCATCTCATTTCTATGTTTCATGGTAAGATATAATATGATTTGCGAAGTGTAATGTATTCCTCGTCTACACTTCAAATGAATGTAAATGCGACACTTCCTTGTTAGGAAATAGCGTCTGCAGATTTCTAGGTATCATAGCAATAGAGTTCAAATGCTTCTTAAAACGAGATATTGCATCTCATATCTATGTTTCATGATAAGATATAATATTCATTGCGAAGTGTTATGCATTCCTCGTCTACGATTGAAATGAATGTAAATGCGACACTTCCTTGCAAGGAAATAGCGTTTGCAGATGTCTACGTATCGTAGCAATAGAGATCTTATGATTCTTAAAACGCGATATCGCATCTCATTTCTATGTTTCATGGTAAGATATAGTATGATTTGCGAAGTGTTATGTATTCCTCGTCTACACTTCAAATGAATGTAAATGCGACACTTCCTTGCTAGGAAATAACGTTTGCAGATGTCTACCTATCGAAGCAATAGAGTTCTAATGCTTCTTAAAACGCGATATCGCGTCTCATTTCTATGTTTCATGATAAGATGTAATAATCATTGCGAAGTGTTATGTATTCCTCGCCCACACTTCAAATGAATGTAAATGCGACACTTCCTTGCAAGGAAATAGCGTTTGCAGATGTCTTCGTTTCGGAGCAATAGAGTTCAAATGCTTCTTAAAACGAGATATTGCATCTCATATCTATGTTTCATGATAAGATATAATATTCATTGCGAAATGTTATGCATTCCTCGTCTACGATTCAAATGAATGTAAATGCGACACTTCCATGCAAGGAAATAGCGTTTGCAGATGTCTACGTATCGCAGTAATAGAGTTCTTATGATTCTTAAAACGCGATATCGCATCTCATTTCTATGTTTCATGGTAGGATATAATATGATTTGCGAAGCGTTATGTATTCCTCGTCCACAATTCAAACGAATGTAAATGCGACACTTCCTCGCTAGGAAATAGCGTCTGCAGATATCTACGTATCAAAGCAATAGGGTTCTTATGCTTCTTAAAACGCGATATCGCATCTCATTTCTATGTTTCATGGTAAGATATAATATGATTTGCGAAGTGTAATGTATTCCTCGTCTACACTTCAAATGAATGTAAATGCGACACTTCCTTGCTAGGAAATAGCGTTTGCAGATGTCTACCTATCGTAGCAATAGAGTTCTAATGCTTCTTAAAACGCGATATCGCATCTCATTTCTATGTTTCATGATAAGATGTAATAATCATTGCGAAGTGTTATGTATTCCTCGTCTACACTTCAACTGAATGTAAATGCGACACTTCCTTGCTAGGAAATAGCGTTTGCAGATGTCTACCTATCGTAGCAATAGAGTTCTAATGCTTCTTAAAACGAGATATGGCATCTCATAGCTATGTTTCATGATAAGATATAATATTCATTGCGAAGTGTTATGTATTCCTCGTCTACACTTCAAATGAATGTGAATGCACACTTCCTTGCTAGGAAATAGCGTTTGCAGATGTTTACCTATCGTAGCAATAAGTGTAAAGTTTCATGACGAGGTATAGTATTTATTGCGATGTGTTATGTATACCTATTATTCACTTCGAAAGAATGTAAATGCGACACTTCCTTGCAAGGAAATAGCGTTTGCAGATGTCTACGTTTCGGAGCAATAGAGTTTAAATGCTTCTTAAAACGAGATTTCGCATCTCATATATATGTTTCATGATAAGATATAATATTCATTGCGAAGTGTTATGCATTCCTCGTCTACGACTCAATTGAATGTAAATGCGACACTTCCTTGCTAGGAAATAGCATTTGCAGATATCTACGTATCGTAGGGATGGAGTTCTAATGCTTCTTAAAACGCGATATCGCATCTCATTTCTATGTTTCATGGTAAGATATAATATGATTTGCGAAGTGTTATGTATTCCTCGACCACAATTCAAATGAATGTAAATGCGACACTTCCTTGCTAGGAAATAGCGTTTGCAGATGTCTACGTATCCAAGCAATAGAGTTCTTATGCTTCTTAAAACGCGATATCGCATCTCATTTCTATGTTTCATGGTAAGATATAATATGATTTGCGAAGTGTAATGTATTCCTCGTCTACACTTCAAATGAATGTAAATGCGACACTTCCTTGCTAGGAAATAGCGTCTGCAGATGTCTAGGTATAATAGCAATAGAGTTCAAATGCTTCTTAAAACGAGATATTGCATCTCATATCTATGTTTCATGATAAGATATAATATTCATTGCGAAGTGTTATGCATTCCTCGTCGACGATTCAAATGAATGTGAATGCGACACTTCCTCGCTAGGAAATAGCGTCTGCAGTTGTCTAGGTATCGTAGCAATAGGGTTCAAATGCTTCTTAAAACGAGATATCGCATCTCATTTCTATGTTTCGTGATAAGATACAATATTCATTGCGAAGTGTTATGCATTCCTCGTCTACGATTCAAATGAATGTAAATGCGACACTTCCTTCAAAGGAAATAGCGTTTTCAGATGTCTACGTATCGTAGCAATAGAGTTCTTGTGATTCTTCAAACGCGATATCGCATCTCATTTCTATGTTTCATGATAAGATATAATATGACTTGCGAAGTGTTATGTATTCCTCGTCTACACTTCAAATGAATGTAAATGCGACACTTCCTTGCTAGGAAATAGCGTCTTCAGATGTCTAGGTATCGTAGCAATAGAGTTCTAATGCTTCTTAAAACGCGATATCGCATCTCATTTATATGTTTCATGGTAAGATATAATATGATTTGCGAAGTGTTATGTATTCCTCGTCTACACTTCAAATGAATGTAAATGCGACACTTCCTTGCAAGGAAATAGCGTTTGCAGATGTCCACCTATCGTAGGGATAGAGTTCTAATGCTTCTTAAAACGTGATATCGTACCTCATTTCTATGTTTCATGATAGGGTATAATATTCATTGCGAAGTGTTATGTAAACCTCGCATTCACTTCAAAAGTATGTAAATGCTACACTTCCTTGCTAGGAAATAGCATTTGCAGATGTCTACGTATCGTAGCAATCGAGTTCCAATGCTTCCTAAAACGTGATATCGCATCTCATTTCTATGTTTCATGGTAGGATATAATATTCATTGCGAAGTGTTACGCATTCCTCGTCAACGATTCAAATGAATGTAAATGCGACACTTCCTTGCTAGGAAATAGCGTTTGCAGATGTCTACGTATCGTTGCAATAGAGTTCTAATGCTTCTTAAAACGCGATATCGCATCTCATTTCTACGTTTCATGACAAGGTATAGTATTCATTGCGAAGTGTTATGTATACCTATTATTCGCTTCAAAAGAATGTAAATGCGACACATCCTTGCAAGGAAGTAGCGTTTGCAGATGTCTACGTACCGAAGCAATAGAGTTCTAATGCTTCTTAAAACGAGATATCGCATCTCATATCTATGTTTCATGATAAGATATAATATTCATTGCGAAGTGTTATGCATTCCTCGTCTACGATTCAAACGGATGTAAATGCGACACTTTCTTGCTAGCAAATAGCGTTTGCAGAAGTCTACGTATCGAAGTAATAGAGTTCAATTGCTCCTTAAAACGAGATATCGCATCTCATTTCTATGTTTCATGATAAGATGTAATATTCATTGCGAGGTGTTATGTATTCCTCGTCTACACTTCAAATCAATGTAAATGCGACACTTTCTTGCTAGCAAATGGCGTTTGCAGATGTCTACGTATCGTAGCAATAGAGTTCTAATGCTTCTTAAAACGCGATATCGCATCTCATTTCTATGTTTCATGGTAGGATATAATATGATTTGCGAAGTGTTATGTATTCCTCGTCTACACTTCAAATGAATGTAAATACGAGACTTCCTTGCAAGGAAAATAGGGTTTGCAGATGTCTACCTATCGTAGCAATAGAGTTCTAATGCGTCTTAAAACGCGATATCGCATCTCATTTCTATGTTTCATGGTAAGATATAATATGATTTGCGAAGTGTTAAGTATTCCTCGTCTACACTTCAAATGAGTGTAAATGCGACACTTCCTAGCAAGGAAATAGCTTTTGCAGATGTCTACGTATCGAAGCAATAGAGTTCAAATGCTTCTTAAAACGCGATATCGCATCTCATTTCTATGTTTCATGGTAAGATATCATATGATTTGCGAAGTGTTATGTATTCCTCGTCTACACTTCAAATGAATGTAAATGCGCCACTTCCTGGCAAGGAAATAGCGTTTGCAGATGTCTACCTATCGTAGTAATAGAGTTATAATGCTTCTTAAAACGCGATATCGCATCTCATTTCTATGTTTCATGGTAAGATACAATATGATTTGCGAAGTGTTATGCATTCCACGTCTACACTTCAAATGAAAGTAAATGCGACACTTCCTTGCTAGGAAATAGCATTTGCAGATGTCTACGTATCGTAGCAATAGTGTTCCAATGCTTCCTAAAACGTGATATCGCATCTCATTTCTATGTTTCATGGTAAGATATAATATTCATTGCGAAGTGTTACGCATTCCTCGTCTACGATTCAAATGAATGTAAATGCGACACTTCCTTGCTAGGAAATAGCGTTTGCAGATGTCTACGTATCGTTGCAATAGAGTTCTAATGCTTCTTAAAACGCGATGTCGCATCTCATTTCTATGTTTCATGATAAGATATAATATGATTTGCGAAGTGTTATGTATTCCTCGTCTACACTTCAAATGAATGTAAATGCGACACTTCCTTGCTAGGAAATAGCGTCTTCAGATGTCTAGGTATCGTAGCAATAGGGTCCTAATGCTTCTTAAAACGCGATATCGCATCTCATTTATATGTTTCATGGTAAGATATAATATGATTTGCGAAGTGTTATGTATTCCTCGTCTACACTTCAAATGAATGTAAATGCGACACTTCCTTGCAAGGAAATAGCGTTTGCAGATGTCCACCTATCGTAGGGATAGAGTTCTAATGCTTCTTAAAACGTGATATCGTACCTCATTTCTATGTTTCATGATAAGGTATAATATTCATTGCGAAGTGTTATGTAAACCTCGCATTCACTTCAAAAGTATGTAAATGCTACACTTCCTTGCTAGGAAATAGCATTTGCAGATGTCTACGTATCGTAGCAATAGAGTTCCAATGCTTCCTAAAACGTGATATCGCATCTCATTTCTATGTTTCATGGTAAGATATAATATTCATTGCGAAGTGTTACGCATTCCTCGTCTACGATTCAAATGAATGTAAATGCGACACTTCCTTGCTAGGAAATAGCGTTTGCAGATGTCTACGTATCGTTGCAATAGAGTTCTAATGCTTCTTAAGACGCGATATCGCATCTCATTTCTACGTTTCATGACAAGGTATAGTATTCATTGCGAAGTGTTATGTATACCTATTATTCACTTCAAAAGAATGTAAATGCGACACATCCTTGCAAGGAAGTAGCGTTTGCAGATGTCTACGTACCGAAGCAATAGAGTTCTAATGCTTCTTAAAACGAGATATCGCATCTCATATCTATGTTTCATGATAAGATGTAATATTCATTGCGAGGTGTTATGTATTCCTCGTCTACACTTCAAATCAATGTAAATGCGACACTTCCTTGCTAGGAAATAGCGTCTGCAGATGTCTAGGTATCATAGCAATAGAGTTCAAATGCTTCTTAAAACGAGATATTGCATCTCATTTCTATTTTTCGTGATAAGATACAATATTCATTGCGAAGTGTTATGCATTCCTCGTCTACGATTCAAATGAATGTAAATGCGACACTTCCTTGCAAGGAAATAGCGTTTTCAGATGTCTACGTATCGTAGCAATAGAGTTCTTGTGATTCTTCAAACGCGATATCGCATCTCATTTCTATGTTTCATGGTAAGATATAATATGATTTGCGAAGTGTTATGTATTCCTCGTCTACACTTCAAATGAATGTAAATGCGACACTTCCTTGCAAGGAAATAGCGTTTGCAGATGTCTACGTATCGAAGCAATAGAGTTCAAATGCTTCTTAAAACGCGATATCGCATCTCATTTCTATGTTTCATGGTAAGATGTCATATGATTTGCGAAGTGTTATGTATTCCTCGTCTACACTTCAAATGAATGTAAATGCGACACTTCCTGGCAAGGAAATAGCGTTTGCAGATGTCTACCTATCGTAGTAATAGAGTTATAATGCTTCTTAAAACGCGATATCGCATCTCATTTCTATGTTTCATGGTAAGATATAATATGATTTGCGAAGTGTTATGTATTCCTCGTCTACACTTCACATGAATGTAAATGCGACACTTCCTTGCTAGGAAATAGCGTCTGCAGATGTCTAGGTATCGTAGCAATAGAGTTCAAACGCTTCTTAAAACGAGATATTGCATCTCATATCTATGTTTCATGATAAGATATAATATTCATTGCAAAGTGTTATGCATTCCTCGTCTACGAATCAAATGAATGTAAATGCGACACTTCCATGCAAGGAAATAGCGTTTGCAGATGTCTGCGAATCGTAGCAATGGAGTTCTTATAATTCTTAAAACGCGAAATCGCATCTCATTTCTATGTTTCATGGTAAGATATAATATGATTTGCGAAGTGTCATGTATTCCTCGTCCACACTTCAAATGAATGTGAATGCGACACTTCCTCGCTAGGAAAGAGCGTTTGCAGATGTCTACGTATCGTAGCAATAGATTTCTAATGCTTCTTAAAACGCGAAATCGCATCTCAATTCTATGTTTCATGGTAAGATATAATATGATTTGCGAAGTGTCATGTATTCCTGGTCTACACTTCAAATGAATGTAAATGCGACACTTCCTTGCTAGGAAATAGCGTTTGCAGATGTCTACCTATCGTAGCAATAGAGTTCTAATGCTTCTTAAAACGCGATATCGCATCTCATTTCTATGTTTCATGGTAAGATATAATATGATTTGCGAAGTGTTATGTATTCCTCGTCCACAATTCAAATGAATGTGAATGCTACACTTCCTCGCTAGGAAATAGCGTCTGCAGTTGTCTAGGTATCGTAGCAATAGGGTTCAAATGCTTCTTAAAACGAGATATCGCATCTCATTTCTATGTTTCGTGATAAGATATAATATTCATTGCGAAGTGTTATGCATTCCTCGTCTACGATTCAAATGAATGTAAATGCGACACTTCCTTGCAAGGAAATAGTGTTTGCAGATGTCTACGAATCGAAGCAATAGAGTTCAAATGCTTATTAAAACGCGATATCGCATCCCATTTCTATGTTTCATGGTAAGATATAATATGATTTGCGAAGTGTTATGTATTCCTCGACCACAATTCAAATGAATGTAAATGCGACACTTCCATGCAAGGAAATAGCGTTTGCAGATGTCTACGTATAGCAGCAATAGAGTTCTTATGATTCTTAAAACGCGATATCGCATCTCATTTCTATGTTTCATGATAAGATGTAATAATCATTGCGAAATGTTATGTATTCCTCGTCTACACTTCAAATGAATGTAAATGCGACACTTCCTTGCTAGGAAAAAGCGTCTGGAGATGTCCAGGTATCGTAAAAATAGAGTTCAAATGCTTCTTAAAACGAGATATTGCATCTCATATCTATGTTTCATGATAAGATATAATATTCATTGCGAAGTGTTATGCATTCCTCGTCTACGATTAAAATGAATGTAAATGCGACACTTCCATGCAAGGAAATAGCGTTTGCAGATGTCTACGTATCGTAGCAATAGAGTTCTTATGATTCATAAAACGCGATATCGCATCTCATTTCTATGTTTCGTGGTAAGATATAATATGATTTGCGAAGTGTTATGTATTCCTCGACCACAATTCAAATGAATGTAAATGCGACACTTCCTTGCTAGGAAATAGCGATTGCAGATGTCTACGTATCAAAGCAATAGAGTTCTTATGCTTCTTAAAACGCGATATCGCATCTCATTTCTATGTTTCATGGTAAGATATAATATGATTTGCGAAGTGTAATGTATTCCTCGTCTACACTTCAAATGAATGTAAATGCGACACTTCCTTGCTAGGAAATAGCGTCTGCAGATTTCTAGGTATCATAGCAATAGAGTTCAAATGCTTCTTAAAACGAGATATTGCATCTCATATCTATGTTTCATGATAAGATATAATATTCATTGCGAAGTGTTATGCATTCCTCGTCTACGATTGAAATGAATGTAAATGCGACACTTCCTTGCAAGGAAATAGCGTTTGCAGATGTCTACGTATCGTAGCAATAGAGTTCTTATGATTCTTAAAACGCGATATCGCATCTCATTTCTATGTTTCATGGTAAGATATAGTATGATTTGCGAAGTGTTATGTATTCCTCGCCTACACTTCAAATGAATGTAAATGCGACACTTCCTTGCTAGGAAATAACGTTTGCAGATGTCTACCTATCGAAGCAATAGAGTTCTAATGCTTCTTAAAACGCGATATCGCATCTCATTTCTATGTTTCATGATAAGATGTAATAATCATTGCGAAGTGTTATGTATTCCTCGCCCACACTTCAAATGAATGTAAATGCGACACTTCCTTGCAAGGAAATAGCGTTTGCAAATGTCTTCGTTTCGGAGCAATAGAGATCAAATGCTTCTTAAAACGAGATATTGCATCTCATATCTATGTTTCATGATAAGATATAATATTCATTGCGAAATGTTATGCATTCCACGTCTACGATTCAAATGAATGTAAATGCGACACTTCCATGCAAGGAAATAGCGTTTGCAGATGTCTACGTATCGCAGCAATAGAGTTCTTATGATTCTTAAAACGCGATATCCCATCTCGTTTCTATGTTTCGTGGTAAGATATAATATGATTTGCGAAGTGTTATGTATTCCTCGACCACAATTCAAATGAATGTAAATGCGACACTTCCTTGCTAGGAAATAGCGATTGCAGATGTCTACGTATCAAAGCAATAGAGTTCTTATGCTTCTTAAAACGCGATATCGCATCTCATTTCTATGTTTCATGGTAAGATATAATATGATTTGCGAAGTGTAATGTATTCCTCGTCTACACTTCAAATGAATGTAAATGCGACACTTCCTTGCTAGGAAATAGCGTCTGCAGATTTCTAGGTATCATAGCAATAGAGTTCAAATGCTTCTTAAAACGAGATATTGCATCTCATATCTATGTTTCATGATAAGATATAATATTCATTGCGAAGTGTTATGCATTCCTCGTCTACGATTGAAATGAATGTAAATGCGACACTTCCTTGCAAGCAAATAGCGTTTGCAGATGTCTACGTATCGTAGCAATAGAGTTCTTATGATTCTTAAAACGCGATATCGCATCTCATTTCTATGTTTCATGGTAAGATATAGTATGATCTGCGAAGTGTTATGTATTCCTCGTCTACACTTCAAATGAATGTAAATGCGACACTTCCTTGCTAGGAAATAGCGTCTGCAGATGTCTAGGTATAATAGCAATAGAGTTCAAATGCTTCTTAAAACGAGATATTGCATCTCATATCTATGTTTCATGATAAGATATAATATTCATTGCGAAGTGTTATGCATTCCTCGTCGACGATTCAAATGAATGTGAATGCGACACTTCCTCGCTAGGAAATAGCGTCTGCAGTTGTCTAGGTATCGTAGCAATAGAGTTCAAATGCTTCTTAAAACGAGATATCGCATCTCATTTCTATGTTTCGTGATAAGATACAATATTCATCGCGAAGTGTTATGCATTCCTCGTCTACGATTCAAATGAATGTAAATGCGACACTTCCTTCAAAGGAAATAGCGTTTTCAGATGTCTACGTATCGTAGCAATAGAGTTCTTGTGATTCTTCAAACGCGATATCGCATCTCATTTCTATGTTTCATGGTAAGATATAATATGATTTGCGAAGTGTTATGTATTCCTCGTCTACACTTCAAATGAATGTAAATGCGACACTTCCTTGCTAGGAAATAGCGTCTGCAGATGTCTAGGTATCGTAGCAATAGAGTTCAAACGCTTCTTAAAACGAGATATTGCATCTCATATCTATGTTTCATGATAAGATATAATATTCATTGCGAAATGTTATGCATTCCACGTCTACGATTCAAATGAATGTAAATGCGACACTTCCATGCAAGGAAATAGCGTTTGCAGATGTCTACGTATCGCAGCAATAGAGTTCTTATGATTCTTAAAACGCGATATCGCATCTCGTTTCTATGTTTCGTGGTAAGATATAATATGATTTGCGAAGTGTTATGTATTCCTCGACCACAATTCAAATGAATGTGAATGCGACACTTCCTTGCTAGGAAATAGCGATTGCAGATGTCTACGTATCAAAGCAATAGAGTTCTTATGCTTCTTAAAACGCGATATCGCATCTCATTTCTATGTTTCATGGTAAGATATAATATGATTTGCGAAGTGTAATGTATTCCTCGTCTACACTTCCAATGAAAGTAAATGCGACACTTCCTTGCTAGGAAATAGCGTCTGCAGATTTCTAGGTATCATAGCAATAGAGTTCAAATGCTTCTTAAAACGAGATATTGCATCTCATATCTATGTTTCATGATAAGATATAATATTCATTGCGAAGTGTTATGCATTCCTCGTCTACGATTGAAATGAATGTAAATGCGACACTTCCTTGCAAGCAAATAGCGTTTGCAGATGTCTACGTATCGTAGCAATAGAGTTCTTATGCTTCTTAAAACGCGATATCGCATCTCATTTCTATGTTTCATGGTAAGATATAGTATGATTTGCGAAGTGTTATGTATTCCTCGTCTACACTTCAAATGAATGTAAATGCGACAATTCTTGCTAGGAAATAGCGTTTGCAGATGTCTACCTATCGTAGCAATAGAGTTCTAATGCTTCTTAAAACGCGATATCGCATCTCATTTCTATGTTTCATGATAAGATGTAATAATCATTGCGAAGTGTTATGTATTCCTCGTCTACACTTCAAATGAATGTAAATGCGACACTTCCTTGCTAGGAAATAGCGTTTGCACATGTCTACCTATCGTAGCAATAGAGTTCTAATGCTTCTTAAAACGAGATATCGCATCTCATAGCTATGTTTCATGATAAGATATAATATTCATTGCGAAGTGTTATGTATTCCTCGTCTACACTTCAAATGAATGTAAATGCACACTTCCTTGCTAGGAAATAGCGTTTGCAGATGTTTACCTATCGTCGCAATAGAGTTCTAATGCTTCTTAGAACGCGATATCGCATCTCATTTGTAAGTTTCATGACGAGGTATAGTATTTATTGCGATGTGTTATGTATACCTATTATTCACTGCGAAAGAATGTAAATGCGACACTTCCTTGCAAGGAAATAGCGTTTGCAGATGTCTACGTATCGTAGCAATAGAGTTCTTATGATTCTTAAAACGCGATATCGCATCTCATTTCTATGTTTCATGGTAAGATATAGTATGATTTGCGAAGTGTTATGTATTCCTCGTCTACACTTCAAATGAATGTAAATGCGACACTTCCTTGCTAGGAAATAACGTTTGCAGATGTCTACCTATCGAAGCAATAGAGTTCTAATGCTTCTTAAAACGCGATATCGCATCTCATTTCTATGTTTCATGATAAGATGTAATAATCATTGCGAAGTGTTATGTATTCCTCGCCCACACTTCAAATGAATGTAAATGCGACACTTCCTTGCAAGGAAATAGCGTTTGCAGATGTCTTCGTTTCGGAGCAATAGAGTTCAAATGCTTCTTAAAACGAGATATTGCATCTCATATCTATGTTTCATGATAAGATATAATATTCATTGCGAAATGTTATGCATTCCACGTCTACGATTCAAATGAATGTAAATGCGACACTTCCATGCAAGGAAATAGCGTTTGCAGATGTCTACGTATCGCAGTAATAGAGTTCTTATGATTCTTAAAACGCGATATCGCATCTCATTTCTATGTTTCATGGTAGGATATAATATGATTTGCGAAGCGTTATGTATTCCTCGTCCACAATTCAAATGAATGTAAATGCGACACTTCCTTGCTAGGAAATAGCGTCTGCAGATATCTACGTATCAAAGCAATAGGGTTCTTATGCTTCTTAAAACGCGATATCGCATCTCATTTCTATGTTTCATGGTAAGATATAATATGATTTGCGAAGTGTAATGTATTCCTCGTCTACACTTCAAATGAATGTAAATGCGACACTTCCTTGCTAGGAAATAGCGTTTGCAGATGTCTACCTATCGTAGCAATAGAGTTCTAATGCTTCTTAAAACACGATATCGCATCTCATTTCTATGTTTCATGATAAGATGTAATAATCATTGCGAAGTGTTATGTATTCCTCGTCTACACTTCAACTGAATGTAAATGCGACACTTCCTTGCTAGGAAATAGCGTTTGCAGATGTCTACCTATCGTAGCAATAGAGTTCTAATGCTTCTTAAAACGAGATATGGCATCTCATAGCTATGTTTCATGATAAGATATAATATTCATTGCGAAGTGTTATGTATTCCTCGTCTACACTTCAAATGAATGTAAATGCACACTTCCTTGCTAGGAAATAGCGTTTGCAGATGTTTACCTATCGTAGCAATAAGTGTAAAGTTTCATGACGAGGTATAGTATTTATTGCGATGTGTTATGTATACCTATTATTCACTTCGAAAGAATGTAAATGCGACACTTCCTTGCAAGGAAATGGCGTTTGCAGATGTCTACGTTTCGGAGCAATAGAGTTCAAATGCTTCTTAAAACGAGATATCGCATCTCATATCTATGTTTCATGATAAGATATAATATTCATTGCGAAGTGTTATGCATTCCTCGTCTACGACTCAATTGAATGTAAATGCGACACTTCCTTGCTAGGAAATAGCATTTGCAGATATCTACGTATCGTAGGGATGGAGTTCTAATGCTTCTTAAAACGCGATATCGCATCTCATTTCTATGTTTCATGGTAAGATATAATATGATTTTCGAAGTGTTATGTATTCCTCGACCACAATTCAAATGAATGTAAATGCGACACTTCCTTGCTAGGAAATAGCGTTTGCAGATGTCTACGTATCCAAGCAATAGAGTTCTTATGCTTCTTAAAACGCGATATCGCATCTCATTTCTATGTTTCATGGTAAGATATAATATGATTTGCGAAGTGTAATGTATTCCTCGTCTACACTTCAAATGAATGTAAATGCGACACTTCCTTGCTAGGAAATAGCGTCTGCAGATGTCTAGGTATAATAGCAATAGAGTTCAAATGCTTCTTAAAACGAGATATTGCATCTCATATCTATGTTTCATGATAAGATATAATATTCATTGCGAAGTGTTATGCATTCCTCGTCGACGATTCAAATGAATGTGAATGCGACACTTCCTCGCTAGGAAATGGCGTCTGCAGTTGTCTAGGTATCGTAGCAATAGAGTTCAAATGCTTCTTAAAACGAGATATCGCATCTCGTTTCTATGTTTCGTGATAAGATACAATATTCATTGCGAAGTGTTATGCATTCCTCGTCTACGATTCAAATGAATGTAAATGCGACACTTCCTTCAAAGGAAATAGCGTTTTCAGATGTCTACGTATCGTAGCAATAGAGTTCTTGTGATTCTTCAAACGCGATATCGCATCTCATTTCTATGTTTCATGGTAAGATATAATATGATTTGCGAAGTGTTATGTATTCCTCGTCTACACTTCAAATGAATGTAAATGCGACACTTCCTTGCTAGGAAATAGCGTCTGCAGATGTCGAGGTATCGTAGCAATAGAGTTCAAACGCTTCTTAAAACGAGATATTGCATCTCATATCTATGTTTCATGATAAGATATAATATTCATTGCGAAATGTTATGCATTCCACGTCTACGATTCAAATGAATGTAAATGCGACACTTCCATGCAAGGAAATAGCGTTTGCAGATGTCTACGTATCGCAGCAATAGAGTTCTTATGATTCTTAAAACGCGATATCGCATCTCGTTTCTATGTTTCGTGGTAAGATATAATATGATTTGCGAAGTGTTATGTATTCCTCGACCACAATTCAAATGAATGTGAATGCGACACTTCCTTGCTAGGAAATAGCGATTGCAGATGTCTACGTATCAAAGCAATAGAGTTCTTATGCTTCTTAAAACGCGATATCGCATCTCATTTCTATGTTTCATGGTAAGATATAATATGATTTGCGAAGTGTAATGTATTCCTCGTCTACACTTCCAATGAAAGTAAATGCGACACTTCCTTGCTAGGAAATAGCGTCTGCAGATTTCTAGGTATCATAGCAATAGAGTTCAAATGCTTCTTAAAACGAGATATTGCCTCTCATATCTATGTTTCATGATAAGATATAATATTCATTGCGAAGTGTTATGCATTCCTCGTCTACGATTGAAATGAATGTAAATGCGACACTTCCTTGCAAGCAAATAGCGTTTGCAGATGTCTACGTATCGTAGCAATAGAGTTCTTATGATTCTTAAAACGCGATATCGCATCTCATTTCTATGTTTCATGGTAAGATATAGTATGATTTGCGAAGTGTTATGTATTCCTCGTCTACACTTCAAATGAATGTAAATGCGACACTTCCTTGCTAGGAAATAGCGTTTGCAGATGTCTACCTATCGTAGCAATAGAATTCTAATGCTTCTTAAAACGCGATATCGCATCTCATTTCTATGTTTCATGATAAGATGTAATAATCATTGCGAAGTGTTATGTATTCCTCGTCTACACTTCAAATGAATGTAAATGCGACACTTCCTTGCTAGGAAATAGCGTTTGCACATGTCTACCTATCGTAGCAATAGAGTTCTAATGCTTCTTAAAACGAGATATCGCATCTCATAGCTATGTTTCATGATAAGATATAATATTCATTGCGAAGTGTTATGTATTCCTCGTCTACACTTCAAATGAATGTAAATGCACACTTCCTTGCTAGGAAATAGCGTTTGCAGATGTTTACCTATCGTCGCAATAGAGTTCTAATGCTTCTTAGAACGCGATATCGCATCTCATTTGTAAGTTTCATGACGAGGTATAGTATTTATTGCGATGTGTTATGTATACCTATTATTCACTGCGAAAGAATGTAAATGCGACACTTCCTTGCAAGGAAATAGCGTTTGCAGATGTCTACGTTTCGGAGCAATAGAGTTCAAATGCTTCTTAAAACGAGATATCGCATCTCATATCTATGTTTCATGATAAGATATAATATTCATTGCGAAGTGTTATGCATTCCTCGTCTACGACTCAATTGAATGTAAATGCGACACTTCCTTGCTAGGAAATAGCATTTGCAGATATCTACGTATCGTAGGGATGGAGTTCTAATGCTTCTTAAAACGCGATATCGCATCTCATTTCTATGTTTCATGGTAAGATATAATATGATTTGCGAAGTGTTATGTATTCCTCGACCACAATTCAAATGAATGTAAATGCGACACTTCCATGCAAGGAAATAGCGTTTGCAGATGTCTACGTATCGTAGCAATAGAGTTCTTATGATTCATAAAACGCGATATCGCATCTCATTTCTATGTTTCGTGGTAAGATATAATATGATTTGCGAAGTGTTATGTATTCCTCGACCACAATTCAAATGAATGTAAATGCGACACTTCCTTGCTAGGAAATAGCGATTGCAGATGTCTACGTATCAAAGCAATAGAGTTCTTATGCTTCTTAAAACGCGATATCGCATCTCATTTCTATGTTTCATGGTAAGATATAATATGATTTGCGAAGTGTAATGTATTCCTCGTCTACACTTCAAATGAATGTAAATGCGACACTTCCTTGTTAGGAAATAGCGTCTGCAGATTTCTAGGTATCATAGCAATAGAGTTCAAATGCTTCTTAAAACGAGATATTGCATCTCATATCTATGTTTCATGATAAGATATAATATTCATTGCGAAGTGTTATGCATTCCTCGTCTACGATTGAAATGAATGTAAATGCGACACTTCCTTGCAAGGAAATAGCGTTTGCAGATGTCTACGTATCGTAGCAATAGAGTTCTTATGATTCTTAAAACGCGATATCGCATCTCATTTCTATGTTTCATGGTAAGATATAGTATGATTTGCGAAGTGTTATGTATTCCTCGTCTACACTTCAAATGAATGTAAATGCGACACTTCCTTGCTAGGAAATAACGTTTGCAGATGTCTACCTATCGAAGCAATAGAGTTCTAATGCTTCTTAAAACGCGATATCGCATCTCATTTCTATGTTTCATGATAAGATGTAATAATCATTGCGAAGTGTTATGTATTCCTCGCCCACACTTCAAACGAATGTAAATGCGACACTTCCTTGCAAGGAAATAGCGTTTGCAGATGTCTTCGTTTCGGAGCAATAGAGTTCAAATGCTTCTTAAAACGAGATATTGCATCTCATATCTATGTTTCATGATAAGATATAATATTCATTGCGAAATGTTATGCATTCCACGTCTACGATTCAAATGAATGTAAATGCGACACTTCCATGCAAGGAAATAGCGTTTGCAGATGTCTTCGTTTCGGAGCAATAGAGTTCAAATGCTTCTTAAAACGAGATATTGCATCTCATATCTATGTTTCATGATAAGATATAATATTCATTGCGAAATGTTATGCATTCCACGTCTACGATTCAAATGAATGTAAATGCGACACTTCCATGCAAGGAAATAGCGTTTGCAGATGTCTACGTATCGCAGTAATAGAGTTCTTATGATTCTTAAAACGCGATATCGCATCTCATTTCTATGTTTCATGGTAGGATATAATATGATTTGCGAAGCGTTATGTATTCCTCGTCCACAATTCAAATGAATGTAAATGCGACACTTCCTTGCTAGGAAATAGCGTCTGCAGATGTCTAGGTATAATAGCAATAGAGTTCAAATGCTTCTTAAAACGAGATATTGCATCTCATATCTATGTTTCATGATAAGATATAATATTCATTGCGAAGTGTTATGCATTCCTCGTCGACGATTCAAATGAATGTGAATGCGACACTTCCTCGCTAGGAAATAGCGTCTGCAGTTGTCTAGGTATCGTAGCAATAGAGTTCAAATGCTTCTTAAAACGAGATATCGCATCCCATTTCTATGTTTCGTGATAAGATACAATATTCATTGCGAAGTGTTATGCATTCCTCGTCTACGATTCAAATGAATGTAAATGCGACACTTCCTTCCAAGGAAATAGCGTTTTCAGATGTCTACGTATCGTAGCAATAGAGTTCTTGTGATTCTTCAAACGCGATATCGCATCTCATTTCTATGTTTCATGGTAAGATATAATATGATTTGCGAAGTGTTATGTATTCCTCGTCTACACTTCAAATGAATGAAAATGCGACACTTCCTTGCAAGGAAATAGCGTTTGCAGATGTCTACGTATCGAAGCAATAGAGTTCAAATGCTTCTTAAAACGCGATATCGCATCTCATTTCTATGTTTCATGGTAAGATATCATATAATTTGCGAAGTGTTATGTATTCCTCGTCTACACTTCAAATGAATGTAAATGCGACACTTCCTGGCAAGGAAATAGCGTTTGCAGATGTCTACGTATCGTAGCAATAGAGTTCTTATGATTCTTAAAACGCGATATCGCATCTCATTTCTATGTTTCATGGTAAGATATAGTATGATTTGCGAAGTGTTATGTATTCCTCGTCTACACTTCAAATGAATGTAAATGCGACACTTCCTTGCTAGGAAATAACGTTTGCAGATGTCTACCTATCGAAGCAATAGAGTTCTAATGCTTCTTAAAACGCGATATCGCATCTCATTTCTATGTTTCATGATAAGATGTAATAATCATTGCGAAGTGTTATGTATTCCTCGCCCACACTTCAAATGAATGTAAATGTGACACTTCCTTGCAAGGAAATAGCGTTTGCAGATGTCTTCGTTTCGGAGCAATAGAGTTCAAATGCTTCTTAAAACGAGATATTGCATCTCATATCTATGTTTCATGATAAGATATAATATTCATTGCGAAATGTTATGCATTCCACGTCTACGATTCAAATGAATGTAAATGCGACACTTCCATGCAAGGAAATAGCGTTTGCAGATGTCTACGTATCGCAGTAATAGAGTTCTTATGATTCTTAAAACGCGATATCGCATCTCATTTCTATGTTTCATGGTAGGATATAATATGATTTGCGAAGCGTTATGTATTCCTCGTCCACAATTCAAATGAATGTAAATGCGACACTTCCTTGCTAGGAAATAGCGTCTGCAGATGTCTAGGTATAATAGCAATAGAGTTCAAATGCTTCTTAAAACGAGATATTGCATCTCATATCTATGTTTCATGATAAGATATAATATTCATTGCGAAGTGTTATGCATTCCTCGTCTACGATTCAAATGAATGTAAATGCGACACTTCCTTCCAAGGAAATAGCGTTTTCAGATGTCTACGTATCGTAGCAATAGAGTTCTTGTGATTCTTCAAACGCGATATCGCATCTCATTTCTATGTTTCATGGTAAGATATAATATGATTTGCGAAGTGCTATGTATTCCTCGTCTACACTTCAAATGAATGAAAATGCGACACTTCCTTGCAAGGAAATAGCGTTTGCAGATGTCTACGTATCGAAGCAATAGAGTTCAAATGCTTCTTAAAACGCGATATCGCATCTCATTTCTATGTTTCATGGTAAGATATCATATAATTTGCGAAGTGTTATGTATTCCTCGTCTACACTTCAAATGAATGTAAATGCGACACTTCCTGGCAAGGAAATAGCGTTTGCAGATGTCTACCTATCGTAGTAATAGAGTTATAATGCTTCTTAAAACGCGATATCGCATCTCATTTCTATGTTTCATGGTAAGATATAATATGATTTGCGAAGTGTTATGTATTCCTCGTCTACACTTCAAATGAATGTAAATGCGACACTTCCTTGCTAGGAAATAGCGTCTGCAGATGTCTAGGTATCGTAGCAATAGAGTTCAAATGCTTCTTAAAACGAGATATCGCATCTCATATCTATGTTTCATGATAAGATATAATATTCATTGCGAAGTGTTATGCATTCCTCGTCTACGACTCAATTGAATGTAAATGCGACACTTCCATGCAAGGAAATAGCGTTTGCAGATGTCTGCGAATCGTAGCAATGGAGTTCTTATAATTCTTAAAACGCGAAATCGCATCTCATTTCTATGTTTCATGGTAAGATATAATATGATTTGCGAAGTGTCATGTATTCCTCGTCCACACTTCAAATGAATGTGAATGCGACACTTCCTCGCTAGGAAAGAGCGTTTGCAGATGTCTACGTATCGTAGCAATAGATTTCTAATGCCTCTTAAAACGCGATATCGCATCTCATTTCTATGTTTCATGGTAAGATATAATATGATTTGCGAAGTGTTATGTATTCCTCGTCCACAATTCAAATGAATGTAAATGCGACACTTCCTTGCTAGGAAATAGCGTCTGCAGATATCTACGTATCAAAGCAATAGGGTTCTTATGCTTCTTAAAACGCGATATCGCATCTCATTTCTATGTTTCATGGTAAGATATAATATGATTTGCGAAGTGTAATGTATTCCTCGTCTACACTTCAAATGAATGTAAATGCGACACTTCCTTGCTAGGAAATAGCGTTTGCAGATGTCTACCTATCGTAGCAATAGAGTTCTAATGCTTCTTAAAACACGATATCGCATCTCATTTCTATGTTTCATGATAAGATGTAATAATCATTGCGAAGTGTTATGTATTCCTCGTCTACACTTCAACTGAATGTAAATGCGACACTTCCTTGCTAGGAAATAGCGTTTGCAGATGTCTACCTATCGTAGCAATAGAGTTCTAATGCTTCTTAAAACGAGATATGGCATCTCATAGCTATGTTTCATGATAAGATATAATATTCATTGCGAAGTGTTATGTATTCCTCGTCTACACTTCAAATAAATGTAAATGCACACTTCCTTGCTAGGAAATAGCGTTTGCAGATGTTTACCTATCGTAGCAATAAGTGTAAAGTTTCATGACGAGGTATAGTATTTATTGCGATGTGTTATGTATACCTATTATTCACTTCGAAAGAATGTAAATGCGACACTTCCTTGCAAGGAAATGGCGTTTGCAGATGTCTACGTTTCGGAGCAATAGAGTTCAAATGCTTCTTAAAACGAGATATCGCATCTCATATCTATGTTTCATGATAAGATATAATATTCATTGCGAAATGTTATGCATTCCACGTCTACGATTCAAATGAATGTAAATGCGACACTTCCATGCAAGGAAATAGCGTTTGCAGATGTCTACGTATCGCAGCAATAGAGTTCTAATGATTCTTAAAACGCGATATCCCATCCCGTTTCTATGTTTCGTGGTAAGATATAATATGATTTGCGAAGTGTTATGTATTCCTCGACCACAATTCAAATGAATGTAAATGCGACACTTCCTTGCTAGGAAATAGCGATTGCAGATGTCTACGTATCAAAGCAATAGAGTTCTTATGCTTCTTAAAACGCGATATCGCATCTCATTTCTATGTTTCATGGTAAGATATAATATGATTTGCGAAGTGTAATGTATTCCTCGTCTACACTTCAAATGAATGTAAATGCGACACTTCCTTGCTAGGAAATAGCGTTTGCAGATGTCTACCTATCGTAGCAATAGAGTTCTAATGCTTCTTAAAACGAGATATAGCATCTCATAGCTATGTTTCATGATAAGATATAATATTCATTGCGAAGTGTTATGTATTCCTCGTCTACACTTCAAATGAATGTAAATGCACACTTCCTTGCTAGGAAATAGCGTTTGCAGATGTTTACCTATCGTAGCAATAAGTGTAAAGTTTCATGACGAGGTATAGTATTTATTGCGATGTGTTATGTATACCTATTATTCACTTCGAAAGAATGTAAATGCGACACTTCCTTGCAAGGAAATAGCGTTTGCAGATGTCTACGTTTCGGAGCAATAGAGTTCAAATGCTTCTTAAAACGAGATATCGCATCTCATATCTATGTTTCATGATAAGATATAATATTCATTGCGAAGTGTTATGCATTCCTCGTCTACGACTCAATTGAATATAAATGCGACACTTCCTTGCTAGGAAATAGCATTTGCAGATATCTACGTATCGTAGGGATGGAGTTCTAATGCTTCTTAAAACGCGATATCGCATCTCATTTCTATGTTTCATGGTAAGATATAATATGATTTGCGAAGTGTTATGTATTCCTCGACCACAATTCAAATGAATGTAAATGCGACACTTCCTTGCTAGGAAATAGCGTTTGCAGATGTCTACGTATCCAAGCAATAGAGTTCTTATGCTTCTTAAAACGCGATATCGCATCTCATTTCTATGTTTCATGGTAAGATATAATATGATTTGCGAAGTGTTATGTATTCCTCGTCTACACTTCAAATGAATGTAAATGCGACACTTCCTTGCTAGGAAATAGCGTCTGCAGATGTCTAGGTATCGTAGCAATAGAGTTCAAACGCTTCTTAAAACGAGATATTGCATCTCATATCTATGTTTCATGATAAGATATAATATTCACTGCAAAGTGTTATGCATTCCTCGTCTACGAATCAAATGAATGTAAATGCGACACTTCCATGCAAGGAAATAGCGTTTGCAGATGTCTGCGAATCGTAGCAATGGAGTTCTTATAATTCTTAAAACGCGAAATCGCATCTCATTTCTATGTTTCATGGTAAGATATAATATGATTTGCGAAGTGTCATGTATTCCTCGTCCACACTTCAAATGAATGTGAATGCGACACTTCCTCGCTAGGAAATAGCGTTTGCAGATGTCTACGTATCGCAGTAATAGAGTTCTTATGATTCTTAAAACGCGATATCGCATCTCATTTCTATGTTTCATGGTAGGATATAATATGATTTGCGAAGCGTTATGTATTCCTCGTCCACAATTCAAATGAATGTAAATGCGACACTTCCTTGCTAGGAAATAGCGTCTGCAGATATCTACGTATCAAAGCAATAGGGTTCAAATGCTTCTTAAAACGCGATATCGCATCTCATTTCTATGTTTCATGGTAAGATATCATATAATTTGCGAAGTGTTATGTATTCCTCGTCTACACTTCAAATGAATGTAAATGCGACAATTCCTGGCAAGGAAATAGCGTTTGCAGATGTCTACCTATCGTAGTAATAGAGTTATAATGCTTCTTAAAACGCGATATCGCATCTCATTTCTATGTTTCATGGTAAGATATAATATGATTTGCGAAGTGTTATGTATTCCTCGTCTACACTTCAAATGAATGTAAATGCGACATTTCCTTGCTAGGAAATAGCGTCTGCAGATGTCTAGGTATCGTAGCAATAGAGTTCAAACGCTTCTTAAAACGAGATATTGCATCTCATATCTATGTTTCATGATAAGATATAATATTCACTGCAAAGTGTTATGCATTCCTCGTCTACGAATCAAATGAATGTAAATGCGACACTTCCATGCAAGGAAATAGCGTTTGCAGATGTCTGCGAATCGTAGCAATGGAGTTCTTATAATTCTTAAAACGCGAAATCGCATCTCATTTCTATGTTTCATGGTAAGATATAATATGATTTGCGAAGTGTCATGTATTCCTCGTCCACACTTCAAATGAATGTGAATGCGACACTTCCTCGCTAGGAAATAGCGTTTGCAGATGTCTACGTATCGCAGTAATAGAGTTCTTATGATTCTTAAAACGCGATATCGCATCTCATTTCTATGTTTCATGGTAGGATATAATATGATTTGCGAAGCGTTATGTATTCCTCGTCCACAATTCAAATGAATGTAAATGCGACACTTCCTTGCTAGGAAATAGCGTCTGCAGATATCTACGTATCAAAGCAATAGGGTTCTTATGCTTCTTAAAACGCGATATCGCATCTCATTTCTATGTTTCATGGTAAGATATAATATGATTTGCGAAGTGTAATGTATTCCTCGTCTACACTTCAAATGAATGTAAATGCGACACTTCCTTGCTAGGAAATAGCGTTTGCAGATGTCTACCTATCGTAGCAATAGAGTTCTAATGCTTCTTAAAACGCGATATCGCATCTCATTTCTATGTTTCATGATAAGATGTAATAATCATTGCGAAGTGTTATGTATTCCTCGTCTACACTTCAAATGAATGTAAATGCGACACTTCCTTGCTAGGAAATAGCGTTTGCAGATGTCTATCTATCGTAGCAATAGAGTTCTAATGCTTCTTAAAACGAGATATCGCATCTCATAGCTATGTTTCATGATAAGATATAATATTCATTGCGAAGTGTTATGTATTCCTCGTCTACACTTCAAATGAATGTAAATGCACACTTCCTTGCTAGGAAATAGCGTTTGCAGATGTTTACCTATCGTAGCAATAAGTGTAAAGTTTCATGACGAGGTATAGTATTTATTGCGATGTGTTATGTATACCTATTATTCACTTCGAAAGAATGTAAATGCGAAACTTCCTTGCAAGGAAATAGCGTTTGCAGATGTCTACGTTTCGGAGCAATAGAGTTCAAATGCTTCTTAAAACGAGATATCGCATCTCATATCTATGTTTCATGATAAGATATAATATTCATTGCGAAGTGTTATGCATTCCTCGTCTACGACTCAATTGAATGTAAATGCGACACTTCCTTGCTAGGAAATAGCATTTTCAGATATCTACGTATCGTAGGGATGGAGTTCTAATGCTTCTTAAAACGCGATATCGCATCTCATTTCTATGTTTCATGGTAAGATATAATATGATTTGCGAAGTGTTATGTATTCCTCGACCACAATTCAAATGAATGTAAATGCGACACTTCCTTGCTAGGAAATAGCGTTTGCAGATGTCTACGTATCCAAGCAATAGAGTTCTTATGCTTCTTAAAACGCGATATCGCATCTCATTTCTATGTTTCATGGTAAGATATAATATGATTTGCGAAGTGTAATGTATTCCTCGTCTACACTTCAAATGAATGTAAATGCGACACTTCCTTGCTAGGAAATAGCGTCTGCAGATGTCTAGGTGTAATAGCAATAGAGTTCAAATGCTTCTTAAAACGAGATATTGCATCTCATATCTATGTTTCATGATAAGATATAATATTCATTGCGAAGTGTTATGCATTCCTCGTCGACGATTCAAATGAATGTAAATGCGACACTTCCTTGCAAGGAAATAGCGTTTGCAGATGTCTACGTTTCGGAGCAATAGAGTTCAAATGCTTCTTAAAACGAGATATCGCATCTCATATGTTTCATGATAAGATATAATATTCATTGCGAAGTGTTATGCATTCCTCGTCTACGACTCAATTGAATGTAAATGCGACACTTCCTTGCTAGGAAATAGCATTTTCAGATATCTACGTATCGTAGGGATGGAGTTCTAATGCTTCTTAAAACGCGATATCGCATCTCATTTCTATGTTTCATGGTAAGATATAATATGATTTGCGAAGTGTTATGTATTCCTCGACCACAATTCAAATGAATGTAAATGCGACACTTCCTTGCTAGGAAATAGCGTTTGCAGATGTCTACGTATCCAAGCAATAGAGTTCTTATGCTTCTTAAAACGCGATATCGCATCTCATTTCTATGTTTCATGGTAAGATATAATATGATTTGCGAAGTGTAATGTATTCCTCGTCTACACTTCAAATGAATGTAAATGCGACACTTCCTTGCTAGGAAATAGCGTCTGCAGATGTCTAGGTGTAATAGCAATAGAGTTCAAATGCTTCTTAAAACGAGATATTGCATCTCATATCTATGTTTCATGATAAGATATAATATTCATTGCGAAGTGTTATGCATTCCTCGTCGACGATTCAAATGAATGTAAATGCGACACTTCCTTGCAAGGAAATAGCGTTTGCAGATGTCTACGTATCGTAGCAATAGAGTTCTTATGATTCTTAAAACGCGATATCGCATCTCATTTCTATGTTTCATGGTAAGATATAATATGATTTGCGAAGTGTAATGTATTCCTCGTCTACACTTCAAATGAATGTAAATGCGACACTTCCTTGCTAGGAAATAGCGTCTGCAGATGTCTAGGTGTAATAGCAATAGAGTTCAAATGCTTCTTAAAACGAGATATTGCATCTCATATCTATGTTTCATGATAAGATATAATATTCATTGCGAAGTGTTATGCATTCCTCGTCGACGATTCAAATGAATGTAAATGCGACACTTCCATGCAAGGAAATAGCGTTCGCAGATGTCTACGTATCGCAGCAATAGAGTTCTTATGATTCTTAAAACGCGATATCGCATCTCATTTCTATGTTTCATGGTAGGATATAATATGATTTGCGATGCGTTATGTATTCCTCGTCCACAATTCAAATGAATGTAAATGCGACACTTCCTTGCTAGGAAATAGCGTTTGCAGATGTCTACGTATCCAAGCAATAGAGTTCTTATGCTTCTTAAAACGCGATATCGCATCTCATTTCTATGTTTCATGGTAAGATATAATATGATTTGCGAAGTGTAATGTATTCCTCGTCTACACTTCAAATGAATGTAAATGCGACACTTCCTTGCTAGGAAATAGCGTCTGCAGATGTCTAGGTATAATAGCAATAGAGTTCAAATGCTTCTTAAAACGAGATATCGCATCTCATTTCTATGTTTCGTGATAAGATACAATATTCATTGCGAAGTGTTATGCATTCCTCGTCTACGATTCAAATGAATGTAAATGCGACACTTCCTTCCAAGGAAATAGCGTTTTCAGATGTCTACGTATCGTAGCAATAGAGTTCTTGTGATTCTTCAAACGCGATATCGCATCTCATTTCTATATTTCATGGTAAGATATAATATGATTTGCGAAGTGTTATGTATTCCTCGTCTACACTTCAAATGAATGAAAATGCGACACTTCCTTGCAAGGAAATAGCGTTTGCAGATGTCTACGTATCGAAGCAATAGAGTTCAAATGCTTCTTAAAACGCGATATCGCATCTCATTTCTATGTTTCATGGTAAGATATCATATAATTTGCGAAGTGTTATGTATTCCTCGTCTACACTTCAAGTGAATGTAAATGCGACAATTCCTGGCAAGGAAATAGCGTTTGCAGATGTCTACCTATCGTAGTAATAGAGTTATAATGCTTCTTAAAACGCGATATCGCATCTCATTTCTATGTTTCATGGTAAGATATAATATGATTTGCGAAGTGTTATGTATTCCTCGTCTACACTTCAAATGAATGTAAATGCGACACTTCCTTGCTAGGAAATAGCGTCTGCAGATGTCTAGGTATCGTAGCAATAGAGTTCAAACGCTTCTTAAAACGAGATATTGCATCTCATATCTATGTTTCATGATAAGATATAATATTCACTGCAAAGTGTTATGCATTCCTCGTCTACGAATCAAATGAATGTAAATGCGACACTTCCATGCAAGGAAATAGCGTTTGCAGATGTCTGCGAATCGTAGCAATGGAGTTCTTATAATTCTTAAAACGCGAAATCGCATCTCATTTCTATGTTTCATGGTAAGATATAATATGATTTGCGAAGTGTCATGTATTCCTCGTCCACACTTCAAATGAATGTGAATGCGACACTTCCTCGCTAGGAAATAGCGTTTGCAGATGTCTACGTATCGCAGTAATAGAGTTCTTATGATTCTTAAAACGCGATATCGCATCTCATTTCTATGTTTCATGGTAGGATATAATATGATTTGCGAAGCGTTATGTATTCCTCGTCCACAATTCAAATGAATGTAAATGCGACACTTCCTTGCTAGGAAATAGCGTCTGCAGATATCAACGTATCAAAGCAATAGGGTTCTTATGCTTCTTAAAACGCGATATCGCATCTCATTTCTATGTTTCATGGTAAGATATAATATGATTTGCGAAGTGTAATGTATTCCTCGTCTACACTTCAAATGAATGTAAATGCGACACTTCCTTGCTAGGAAATAGCGTTTGCAGATGTCTACCTATCGTAGCAATAGAGTTCTAATGCTTCTTAAAACGCGATATCGCATCTCATTTCTATGTTTCATGATAAGATGTAATAATCATTGCGAAGTGTTATGTATTCCTCGTCTACACTTCAAATGAATGTAAATGCGACACTTCCTTGCTAGGAAATAGCGTTTGCAGATGTCTACCTATCGTAGCAATAGAGTTCTAATGCTTCTTAAAACGAGATATCGCATCTCATAGCTATGTTTCATGATAAAATATAATATTCATTGCGAAGTGTTATGTATTCCTCGTCTACACTTCAAATGAATGTAAATGCACACTTCCTTGCTAGGAAATAGCGTTTGCAGATGTTTACCTATCGTAGCAATAAGTGTAAAGTTTCATGGCGAGGTATAGTATTTATTGCGATGTGTTATGTATACCTATTATTCACTTCGAAAGAATGTAAATGCGACACTTCCTTGCAAGGAAATAGCGTTTGCAGATGTCTACGTTTCGGAGCAATAGAGTTCAAATGCTTCTTAAAACGAGATATCGCATCTCATATCTATGTTTCATGATAAGATATAATATTCATTGCGAAGTGTTATGCATTCCTCGTCTACGACTCAATTGAATGTAAATGCGACACTTCCTTGCTAGGAAATAGCATTTTCAGATATCTACGTATCGTAGGGATGGAGTTCTAATGCTTCTTAAAACGCGATATCGCATCTCATTTCTATGTTTCATGGTAAGATATAATATGATTTGCGAAGTGTTATGTATTCCTCGACCACAATTCAAATGAATGTAAATGCGACACTTCCTTGCTAGGAAATAGCGTTTGCAGATGTCTACGTATCCAAGCAATAGAGTTCTTATGCTTCTTAAAACGCGATATCGCATCTCATTTCTATGTTTCATGGTAAGATATAATATGATTTGCGAAGTGTAATGTATTCCTCGTCTACACTTCAAATGAATGTAAATGCGACACTTCCTTGCTATGAAAAAGCGTCTGCAGATGTCTGAGTACCGTAGCAATAGAGTTCAAATGCTTCTTAAAACGAGATATTGCATCTCATATCTATGTTTCATGATAAGATATAATATTCATTGCGAAATGTTATGCATTCCACGTCTACGATTCAAATGAATGTAAATGCGACACTTCCATGCAAGGAAATAGCGTTTGCAGATGTCTACGTATCGTAGCAATAGAGTTCTTATGATTCTTAAAACGCGATATCGCATCTCATTTCTATGTTTCATGGTAAGATATAATATGATTTGCGAAGTGTAATGTATTCCTCGTCTACACTTCAAATGAATGTAAATGCGACACTTCCTTGCTAGGAAATAGCGTCTGCAGATGTCTAGGTGTAATAGCAATAGAGTTCAAATGCTTCTTAAAACGAGATATTGCATCTCATATCTATGTTTCATGATAAGATATAATATTCATTGCGAAGTGTTATGCATTCCTCGTCGACGATTCAAATGAATGTAAATGCGACACTTCCTTGCAAGGAAATAGCGTTTGCAGATGTCTACGTATCGTAGCAATAGAGTTCTTATGATTCTTAAAACGCGATATCGCATCTCATTTCTATGTTTCATGGTAAGATATAGTATGATTTGCGAAGTGTTATGTATTCCTCGTCTACACTTCAAATGAATGTAAATGCGACACTTCCTTGCAAGGAAATAGCGTTTGCAGATGTCTACGTATCGAAGCAATAGATTTCAAATGCTTATTAAAACGTGATATTGCATCTCATTTCTATGTTTCATGGTAAGATATAATATGATTTGCGAAGTGTTATGTATTCCTCGCCTACACTTCAAATGAATGTAAATGCGAAACTTCCTTGCTATGAAAAAGCGTCTGCAGATGTCTGAGTACCGTAGCAATAGAGTTCAAATGCTTCTTAAAACGAGATATTGCATCTCATATCTATGTTTCATGATAAGATATAATATTCATTGCGAAATGTTATGCATTCCACGTCTACGATTCAAATGAATGTAAATGCGACACTTCCATGCAAGGAAATAGCGTTCGCAGATGTCTACGTATCGCAGCAATAGAGTTCTTATGCTTCTTAAAACGCGATATCGCATCTCATTTCTATGTTTCATGGTAAGATATAATATGATTTGCGAAGTGTAATGTATTCCTCGTCTACACTTCAAATGAATGTAAATGCGACACTTCCTTGCTAGGAAATAGCGTTTGCAGATGTCTACCTATCGTAGCAATAGAGTTCTAATGCTTCTTAAAACGCGATATCGCAATCTCATTTCTATGTTTCATGGTAAGATATAATATGATTTGCGAAGTGTTATGTATTCCACGTCCACAATTCAAATGAATGTGAATGCGACACTTCCTCGCTAGGAAATAGCGTCTGCAGTTCTCTAGGTATCGTAGCAATAGAGTTCAAATGCTTCTTAAAACGAGATATCGCATCTCATTTCTATGTTTCGTGATAAGATACAATATTCATTGCGAAGTGTTATGCATTCCTCGTCTACGATTCAAATGAATGTAAATGCGACACTTCCTTGCAAGGAAATAGCGTTTTCAGATGTCTACGTATCGTAGCAATAGAGTTCTTGTGATTCTTCAAACGCGATATCGCATCTCATTTCTATGTTTCATGGTAAGATATAATATGATTTGCGAAGTGTTATGTATTCCTCGTCTACACTTCAAATGAATGAAAATGCGACACTTCCTTGCAAGGAAATAGCGTTTGCAGATGTCTACGTATCGAAGCAATAGAGTTCAAATGCTTCTTAAAACGCGATATCGCATCTCATTTCTATGTTTCATGGTAAGATATCATATAATTTGCGAAGTGTTATGTATTCCTCGTCTACACTTCAAGTGAATGTAAATGCGACAATTCCTGGCAAGGAAATAGCGTTTGCAGATGTCTACCTATCGTAGTAATAGAGTTATAATGCTTCTTAAAACGCGATATCGCATCTCATTTCTATGTTTCATGGTAAGATATAATATGATTTGCGAAGTGTTATGTATTCCTCGTCTACACTTCAAATGAATGTAAATGCGACACTTCCTTGCTAGGAAATAGCGTCTGCAGATGTCTAGGTATCGTAGCAATAGAGTTCAAACGCTTCTTAAAACGAGATATTGCATCTCATATCTATGTTTCATGATAAGATATAATATTCACTGCAAAGTGTTATGCATTCCTCGTCTACGAATCAAATGAATGTAAATGCGACACTTCCATGCAAGGAAATAGCGTTTGCAGATGTCTGCGAATCGTAGCAATGGAGTTCTTATAATTCTTAAAACGCGAAATCGCATCTCATTTCTATGTTTCATGGTAAGATATAATATGATTTGCGAAGTATCATGTATTCCTCGTCCACACTTCAAATGAATGTGAATGCGACACTTCCTCGCTAGGAAATAGCGTTTGCAGATGTCTACGTATCGCAGTAATAGAGTTCTTATGATTCTTAAAACGCGATATCGCATCTCATTTCTATGTTTCATGGTAGGATATAATATGATTTGCGAAGCGTTATGTATTCCTCGTCCACAATTCAAATGAATGTAAATGCGACACTTCCTTGCTAGGAAATAGCGTCTGCAGATATCAACGTATCAAAGCAATAGGGTTCTTATGCTTCTTAAAACGCGATATCGCATCTCATTTCTATGTTTCATGGTAAGATATAATATGATTTGCGAAGTGTAATGTATTCCTCGTCTACACTTCAAATGAATGTAAATGCGACACTTCCTTGCTAGGAAATAGCGTTTGCAGATGTCTACCTATCGTAGCAATAGAGTTCTAATGCTTCTTAAAACGCGATATCGCATCTCATTTCTATGTTTCATGATAAGATGTAATAATCATTGCGAAGTGTTATGTATTCCTCGTCTACACTTCAAATGAATGTAAATGCGACACTTCCTTGCTAGGAAATAGCGTTTGCAGATGTCTACCTATCGTAGCAATAGAGTTCTAATGCTTCTTAAAACGAGATATCGCATCTCATAGCTATGTTTCATGATAAAATATAATATTCATTGCGAAGTGTTATGTATTCCTCGTCTACACTTCAAATGAATGTAAATGCACACTTCCTTGCTAGGAAATAGCGTTTGCAGATGTTTACCTATCGTAGCAATATGTGTAAAGTTTCATGGCGAGGTATAGTATTTATTGCGATGTGTTATGTATACCTATTATTCACTTCGAAAGAATGTAAATGCGACACTTCCTTGCAAGGAAATAGCGTTTGCAGATGTCTACGTTTCGGAGCAATAGAGTTCAAATGCTTCTTAAAACGAGATATCGCATCTCATATCTATGTTTCATGATAAGATATAATATTCATTGCGAAGTGTTATGCATTCCTCGTCTACGACTCAATTGAATGTAAATGCGACACTTCCTTGCTAGGAAATAGCATTTTCAGATATCTACGTATCGTAGGGATGGAGTTCTAATGCTTCTTAAAACGCGATATCGCATCTCATTTCTATGTTTCATGGTAAGATATAATATGATTTGCGAAGTGTTATGTATTCCTCGACCACAATTCAAATGAATGTAAATGCGACACTTCCTTGCTAGGAAATAGCGTTTGCAGATGTCTACGTATCCAAGCAATAGAGTTCTTATGCTTCTTAAAACGCGATATCGCATCTCATTTCTATGTTTCATGGTAAGATATAATATGATTTGCGAAGTGTAATGTATTCCTCGTCTACACTTCAAATGAATGTAAATGCGACACTTCCTTGCTATGAAAAAGCGTCTGCAGATGTCTGAGTACCGTAGCAATAGAGTTCAAATGCTTCTTAAAACGAGATATTGCATCTCATATCTATGTTTCATGATAAGATATAATATTCATTGCGAAATGTTATGCATTCCACGTCTACGATTCAAATGAATGTAAATGCGACACTTCCATGCAAGGAAATAGCGTTTGCAGATGTCTACGTATCGTAGCAATAGAGTTCTTATGATTCTTAAAACGCGATATCGCATCTCATTTCTATGTTTCATGGTAAGATATAATATGATTTGCGAAGTGTAATGTATTCCTCGTCTACACTTCAAATGAATGTAAATGCGACACTTCCTTGCTAGGAAATAGCGTCTGCAGATGTCTAGGTGTAATAGCAATAGAGTTCAAATGCTTCTTAAAACGAGATATTGCATCTCATATCTATGTTTCATGATAAGATATAATATTCATTGCGAAGTGTTATGCATTCCTCGTCGACGATTCAAATGAATGTAAATGCGACACTTCCTTGCAAGGAAATAGCGTTTGCAGATGTCTACGTATCGTAGCAATAGAGTTCTTATGATTCTTAAAACGCGATATCGCATCTCATTTCTATGTTTCATGGTAAGATATAGTATGATTTGCGAAGTGTTATGTATTCCTCGTCTACACTTCAAATGAATGTAAATGCGACACTTCCTTGCAAGGAAATAGCGTTTGCAGATGTCTACGTATCGAAGCAATAGATTTCAAATGCTTATTAAAACGTGATATTGCATCTCATTTCTATGTTTCATGGTAAGATATAATATGATTTGCGAAGTGTTATGTATTCCTCGCCTACACTTCAAATGAATGTAAATGCGAAACTTCCTTGCTATGAAAAAGCGTCTGCAGATGTCTGAGTACCGTAGCAATAGAGTTCAAATGCTTCTTAAAACGAGATATTGCATCTCATATCTATGTTTCATGATAAGATATAATATTCATTGCGAAATGTTATGCATTCCACGTCTACGATTCAAATGAATGTAAATGCGACACTTCCATGCAAGGAAATAGCGTTCGCAGATGTCTACGTATCGCAGCAATAGAGTTCTTATGCTTCTTAAAACGCGATATCGCATCTCATTTCTATGTTTCATGGTAAGATATAATATGATTTGCGAAGTGTAATGTATTCCTCGTCTACACTTCAAATGAATGTAAATGCGACACTTCCTTGCTAGGAAATAGCGTTTGCAGATGTCTACCTATCGTAGCAATAGAGTTCTAATGCTTCTTAAAACGCGATATCGCAATCTCATTTCTATGTTTCATGGTAAGATATAATATGATTTGCGAAGTGTTATGTATTCCACGTCCACAATTCAAATGAATGTGAATGCGACACTTCCTCGCTAGGAAATAGCGTCTGCAGTTCTCTAGGTATCGTAGCAATAGAGTTCAAATGCTTCTTAAAACGAGATATCGCATCTCATTTCTATGTTTCGTGATAAGATACAATATTCATTGCGAAGTGTTATGCATTCCTCGTCTACGATTCAAATGAATGTAAATGCGACACTTCCTTGCAAGGAAATAGCGTTTTCAGATGTCTACGTATCGTAGCAATAGAGTTCTTGTGATTCTTCAAACGCGATATCGCATCTCATTTCTATGTTTCATGGTAAGATATAATATGATTTGCGAAGTGTTATGTATTCCTCGTCTACACTTCAAATGAATGTAAATGCGACACTTCCTTGCAAGGAAATAGCGTTTGCAGATGTCTACGTATCGAAGCAATAGAGTTCAAATGCTTCTTAAAACGCGATATCGCATCTCATTTCTATGTTTCATGGTAAGATATCATATGATTTGCGAAGTGTTATGTATTCCTCGTCTACACTTCAAATGAATGTAAATGCGACACTTCCTGGCAAGGAAATAGCGTTTGCAGATGTCTACCTATCGTAGTAATAGAGTTATAATGCTTCTTAAAACGCGATATCGCATCTGATTTCTATGTTTCATGGTAAGATATAATATGATTTGCGAAGTGTTATGTATTCCTCGTCTACACTTCAAATGAATGTAAATGCGACACTTCCTTGCTAGGAAATAGCGTCTGCAGATGTCTAGGTATCGTAGCAATAGAGTTCAAACGCTTCTTAAAACGAGATATTGCATCTCATATCTATGTTTCATGATAAGATATAATATTTACTGCAAAGAGTTATGCATTCTTCGTCTACGAATCAAATGAATGTAAATGCGACACTTCCATGCAAGGAAATAGCGTTTGCAGATGTCTGCGAATCGTAGCAATGGAGTTCTTATAATTCTTAAAACGCGAAATCGCATCTCATTTCTATGTTTCATGGTAAGATATAATATGATTTGCGAAGTGTCATGTATTCCTCGTCCACACTTCAAATGAATGTGAATGCGACACTTCCTCGCTAGGAAAGAGCGTTTGCAGATGTCTACGTATCGTAGCAATAGATTTCTAATGCTTCTTAAAACGCGAAATCGCATCTCAATTCTATGTTTCATGGTAAGATATAATATGATTTGCGAAGTGTCATGTATTCCTGGTCTACACATCAAATGAATGTAAATGCGACACTTCCTTGCTAGGAGATAGCGTTTGCAGATGTCTACCTATCGTAGCAATAGAGTTCTAATGCCTCTTAAAACGCGATATCGCATCTCATTTCTATGTTTCATGGTAAGATATAATATGATTTGCGAAGTGTTATGTATTCCTCGTCCACAATTCAAATGAATGTGAATGCTACACTTCCTCGCTAGGAAATAGCGTCTGCAGTTGTCTAGGTATCGTACCAATAGGGTTCAAATGCTTCTTAAAACGAGATATCGCATCTCATTTCTATGTTTCGTGATAAGATATAATATTCATTGCGAAGTGTTATGCATTCCTCGTCTACGATTCAAATGAATGTAAATGCGACACTTCCTTGCAAGGAAATAGTGTTTGCAGATGTCTACGAATCGAAGCAATAGAGTTCAAATGCTTATTAAAACGCGATATCGCATCTCATTTCTATGTTTCATGGTAAGATATAATATGATTTGCGAAGTGTTATGTATTCCTCGACCACAATTCAAATGAATGTAAATGCGACACTTCCATGCAAGGAAATAGCGTTTGCAGATGTCTACGTATAGCAGCAATAGAGTTCTTATGATTCTTAAAACGCGATATCGCATCTCATTTCTATGTTTCATGATAAGATGTAATAATCATTGCGAAGTGTTATGTATTCCTCGTCTACACTTCAAATGAATGTAAATGCACACTTCCTTGCTAGGAAATAGCGTTTGCAAATGTTTACCTATCGTAGCAATAGAGTTCTAATGCTTCTTAGAACGCGATATCGCATCTCATTTGTAAGTTTCATGACAAGGTATAGTATTTATTGCGATGTGTTATGTATACCTATTATTCACTTCGAAAGAATGTAAAATGCGACACTTCCTACCTAGGAAATAGCATTTGCAGATGTCTACGTATCGTAGGGATAGTGTTCTAATGCTTCTTAAAACGCGATATCGCATCTCATTTGTATGTTGCATGATTGGATATAATATTCATTGTAAAGTGTTATGTATACCTCGTATTCACTTCAGAAGAATGTAAATGCGACACATCCTGGCAAGGAAATAGCGTTTGCAGATGTCTAGCTATCATAGCAATAGAGTTCTTATGATTCTTAAAACGCGATATCGCATCTCATTTCTATGTTTCATGGTAAGATATAATATGATTTGCGAAGTGTTATGTATTCCTCGACCACAATTCAATGAATGTAAATGCGACACTTCCTTGCTAGAAAATAGCGTTTGCAGATGTCTACGTATCCAAGCAATAGAGTTCTTATGCTTCTTAAAACGCGATATCGCATCTCATTTCTATGCTTCATGGTAAGATATAATATGATTTGCCAAGTGTTATGCATTCCTCGTCGGCGATTCAAATGAATGTAAATGCGACACTTCCTTGCAAGGAAATAGCGTTTGCAGATGTCTACGTATCGTAGCAATAGAGTTCTTATGATTCTTAAAACGCGATATCGCATCTCATTTCTACGTTTCATGGTAAGATATAGTATGATTTGCGAAGTTTTATGTATTCCTCGTCTACACTTCAAATGAATGTAAATGCGACATTTCCTTGCAAGGAAATAACGTTTGCAGATGTCTACGTATCGAAGCAATAGATTTCAAATGCTTATTAAAACGTGATATTGCATCTCATTTCTATGTTTCATGGTAAGATATAATATGATTTGCGAAGTGTTATGTATTCCTCGCCTACACTTCAAATGAATGTAAATGCGAAACTTCCTTGCTAGGAAAAAGCGTCTGCAGATGTCTGAGTACCGTAGCAATAGAGTTCAAATGCTTCTTAAAACGAGATATTGCATCTCATATCTATGTTTCATGATAAGATATAATATTCATTGCGAAATGTTATGCATTCCACGTCTACGATTCAAATGAATGTAAATGCGACACTTCCATGCAAGGAAATAGCGTTCGCAGATGTCTACGTATCGCAGCAATAGAGTTCTTATGCTTCTTAAAACGCGATATCGCATCTCATTTCTATGTTTCATGGTAAGATATAATATGATTTGCGAAGTGTAATGTATTCCTCGTCTACACTTCAAATGAATGTAAATGCGACACTTCCTTCCTAGGAAATAGCGTTTGCAGATGTCTACCTATCGTAGCAATAGAGTTCTAATGCTTCTTAAAACGCGATATCGCATCTCATTTCTATGTTTCATGATAAGATGTAATAATCATTGCGAAGTGTTATGTATTCCTCGTCTACACTTCAAATGAATGTAAATGCGACACTTCCTTGCTAGGAAATAGCGTTTGCAGATGTCTACCTATCGTAGCATTAGAGTTCTAATGCTTCTTAAAACGCGATATCGCAATCTCATTTCTATGTTTCATGGTAAGATATAATATGATTTGCGAAGTGTTATGTATTCCACGTCCACAATTCAAATGAATGTGAATGCGAAACTTCCTCGCTAGGAAATAGCGTCTGCAGTTGTCTAGGTATCGTAGCAATAGAGTTCAAATGCTTCTTAAAACGAGATATCGCATCTCATTTCTATGTTTGGTGATAAGATACAATATTCATTGCTAAGTGTTATGCATTCCTCGTCTACGATTCAAATGAATGTAAATGCGACACTTCCTTGCAAGGAAATAGCGTTTTCAGATGTCTACGTATCGTAGCAATAGAGTTCTTGTGATTCTTCAAACGCGATATCGCATCTCATTTCTATGTTTCATGGTAAGATATAATATGATTTGCGAAGTGTTATGTATTCCTCGTCTACACTTCAAATGAATGTAAATGCGACACTTCCTTGCAAGGAAATAGCGTTTGCAGATGTCTACGTATCGAAGCAATAGGGTTCAAATGCTTCTTAAAACGCGATATCGCATCTCATTTCTATGTTTCATGGTAAGATATCATATGATTTGCGAAGTGTTATGTATTCCTCGTCTACACTTCAAATGAATGTAAATGCGACACTTCCTGGCAAGGAAATAGCGTTTGCAGATGTCTACCTATCGTAGTAATAGAGTTATAATGCTTCTTAAAACGCGATATCGCATCTCATTTCTATGTTTCATGGTAAGATATAATATGATTTGCGAAGTGTTATGTATTCCTCGTCTACGCTTCAAATGAATGTAAATGAGACACTTCCTTGCTAGGAAATAGCGTCTGCAGATGTCTAGGTATCGTAGCAATAGAGTTCAAACGCTTCTTAAAACGAGATATTGCATCTCATATCTATGTTTCATGATAAGATATAATATTCATTGCAAAGTGTTATGCATTCCTCGTCTACGAATTAAATGAATGTAAATGCGACACTTCCATGCAAGGAAATAGCGTTTGCAGATGTCTGCGAATCGTAGCAATGGAGTTCTTATAATTCTTAAAACGCGAAATCGCATCTCATTTCTATGTTTCATGGTAAGATATAATATGATTTGCGAAGTGTCATGTATTCCTCGTCCACACTTCAAATGAATGTGAATGCGACACTTCCTCGCTAGGAAAGAGCGTTTGCAGATGTCTACGTATCGTAGCAATAGATTTCTAATGCTTCTTAAAACGCGAAATCGCATCTCAATTCTATGTTTCATGGTAAGATATAATATGATTTGCGAAGTGTCTTGTATTCCTGGTCTACACTTCAAATGAATGTAAATGCGACACTTCCTTGCTAGGAAATAGCGTTTGCAGATATCTACCTATCGTAGCAATAGAGTTCTAATGCTTCTTAAAACGCGATATCGCATCCCATTTCTATGTTTCATGGTAAGATATAATATGATTTGCGAAGTGTTATGTATTCCTCGTCCACAATTCAAATGAATGTGAATGCTACACTTCCTCGCTAGGAAATAGCGTCTGCAGTTGTCTAGGTATCGTAGCAATAGGGTTCAAATGCTTCTTAAAACGAGATATCGCATCTCATTTCTATGTTTCGTGATAAGATATAATATTCATTGCGAAGTGTTATGCATTCCTCGTCTCCGATTCAAATGAATGTAAATGCGACACTTCCTTGCAAGGAAATAGTGTTTGCAGATGTCTACGAATCGAAGCAATAGAGTTCAAATGCTTATTAAAACGCGATATCGCATCTCATTTCTATGTTTCATGGTAAGATATAATATGATTTGCGAAGTGTTATGTATTCCTCGACCACAATTCAAATGAATGTAAATGCGACACTTCCATGCAAGGAAATAGCGTTTGCAGATGTCTACGTATAGCAGCAGTAGAGTTCTTATGATTCTTAAAACGCGATATCGCATCTCATTTCTATGTTTCATGATAAGATGTAATAATCATTGGGAAGTGTTATGTATTCCTCGTCTACACTTCAAATGAATGTAAATGCACACTTCCTTGCTAGGAAATAGCGTTTGCAGATGTTTACCTATCGTAGCAATAGAGTTCTAATGCTTCTTAGAACGCGATATCGCATCTCATTTGTAAGTTTCATGACAAGGTATAGTATTTATTGCGATGTGTTATGTATACCTATTATTCACTTCGAAAGAATGTAAATGCGACACTTCCTTGCTAGGAAATAGCGTTTGCAGATGTCTACGTATCCAAGCAATAGAGTTCTTATGCTTCTTAAAACGCGATATCGCATCTCATTTCTATGTTTCATGGTAAGATATCATATGATTTGCGAAGTGTTATGTGTACCTATTATTCACTTCGAAAGAATGTAAATGCGACACTTCCTTGCAAGGAAATAGCGTTTGCAGATGTCTACGTTTCGGAGCAATAGAGTTCAAATGCTTCTTAAAACGAGATATCGCATCTCATATCTATGTTTCATGATAAGATATAATATTCATTGCGAAGTGTTATGCATTCCTCGTCTACGACTCAATTGAATGTAAATGCGACACTTCCTTGCTAGGAAATAGCATTTGCAGATGTCTACGTATCGTAGGGATGGAGTTCTAATGCTTCTTAAAACGCGATATCGCATCTCATTTCTATGTTTCATGGTAAGATATAATATGATTTGCGAAGTGTTATGTATTCCTCGACCACAATTCAAATGAATGTAAATGCGACACTTCCTTGCTAGGAAATAGCGTTTGCAGATGTCTACGTATCCAAGCAATAGAGTTCTTATGCTTCTTAAAACGCGATATCGCATCTCATTTCTATGTTTCATGGTAAGATATAATATGATTTGCGAAGTGTAATGTATTCCTCGTCTACACTTCAAATGAATGTAAATGCGACACTTCCTTGCTAGGAAATGGCGTCTGCAGATGTCTAGGTATAATAGCAATAGAGTTCAAATGCTTCTTAAAACGAGATATTGTATCTCATATCTATGTTTCATGATAAGATATAATATTCATTGCGAAGTGTTATGCATTCCTCGTCTACGATTCAAATGAATGTAAATGCGACACTTCCTTGCAAGGAAATAGCGTTTGCAGATGTCTACGTATCGTAGCAATAGAGTTCTTATGATTCTTAAAACGCGATATCGCATCTCATTTCTATGTTTCATGGTAAGATATAGTATGATTTGCGAAGTGTTATGTATTCCTCGTCTACACTTCAAATGAATGTAAATGCGACACTTCCTTGCAAGGAAATAGCGTTTGCAGATGTCTAGGTATCGAAGCAATAGAGATCAAATTCTTATTAAAACGTGATATTGCATCTCATTTCTATGTTTCAAGGTAAGATATAATATGATTTGCGAAGTGTTATGTATTCCTCGCCTACACTTCAAATGAATGTAAATGCGAAACTTCCTTGCTAGGAAAAAGCGTCTGCAGATGTCTGGGTACCGTAGCAATAGAGTTCAAATGCTTCCTAAAACGAGATATTGCATCTCATATCTATGTTTCATGATAAGATATAATATTCATTGCGAAGTGTTATGCATTCCTCGTCTACGACTCAATTGAATGTAAATGCGACACTTCCTTGCTAGGAAATAGCATTTGCAGATATCTACGTATCGTAGGGATGGAGTTCTTATGATTCTTAAAACGCGATATCGCATCTCATTTCTATGTTTCATGGTAGGATATAATATGATTTGCGAAGCGTTATGTATTCCTCGTCCACAATTCAAATGAATGTAAATGCGACACTTCCTTGCTAGGAAATAGCGACTCCAGATATCTACGTATCAAAGCAATAGAGTTCTTATGCTTCTTAAAACGCGATATCGCATATTATTTCTATGTTTCATGGTAAGATATAATATGATTTGCGAAGTGTAATGTATTCCTCGTCTACACTTCAAATGAATGTAAACGCGACACTTCCTTCCTAGGAAATAGCGTTTGCAGATGTCTACCTATCGTAGCAATAGAGTTCTAATGCTTCTTAAAACGAGATATCGCATCTCATAGCTATGTTTCATGATAAGATATAATATTCATTGCGAAGTGTTATGTATTCCTCGTCTACACTTCAAATGAATGTAAATGCACACTTCCTTGCTAGGAAATAGCGTTTGCAGATGTTTACCTATCGTAGCAATAGAGTTCTAATGCTTCTTAGAACGCGATATCGCATCTCATTTGTAAGTTTCATGACAAGGTATAGTATTTATTGCGATGTGTTATGTATACCTATTATTCACTTCGAAAGAATGTAAATGCCACACTTCCTTGCAAGGAAATAGCGTTTGCAGATGTCTACATTTCGGAGCAATAGAGTTCAAATGCTTCTTAAAACGAGATATCGCATCTCATATCTATGTTTCATGATAAGATATAATATTCATTGCGCAGTGCTATGCATTCCCCGTCTACGATTCAAATGAATGTAAATGCGACACTTCCTTGCTAGGAAATAGCATTTGCAGATATCTACGTATCGTAGGGATGGAGTTCTAATGCTTCTTAAAACGCGATATCGCATCTCATTTCTATGTTGCATGATAGGATATAATATTCATTGTAAAGTGTTATGTATACCACGTATTCACTTCAGAAGAATGTAAATGCGACACATCCTGGCAAGGAAATAGCGTTTGCAGATGTCTAGCTATCGTAGCAATAGAGTTCTTATGATTCTTAAAACGCGATATCGCATCTCATTTCTATGTTTCATGGTAAGATATAGTATGATTTGCGAAGTGTTATGTATTCCTCGTCTACACTTCAAATGAATGTAAATGCACACTTCCTTGCTAGGAAATAGCGTTTGCAGATGTTTACCTATCGTAGCAATAGAGTTCTAATGCTTCTTAGAACGCGATAACGCATCTCATTTGTAAGTTTCATGACAAGGTATAGTATTTATTGCGATGTGTTATGTATACCTATTATTCACTTCGAAAGAATGTAAATGCGACACTTCCTTGCAAGGAAATAGCGTTTGCAGATGTCTACGTTTCGGAGCAATAGAGTTCAAATGCTTCTTAAAACGAGATATCGCATCTCATATCTATGTTTCATGATAAGATATAATATTCATTGCGAAGTGTTATGCATTCCTCGTCTACGATTCAAATGAATGTAAATGCGACACTTCCTTGCAAGGAAATAGCATTTGCAGATATCTACGTATCGTAGGGATGGAGTTCTAATGCTTCTTAAAACGCGATATCGCATCTCATTTCTATGTTTCATGGTAAGATATAATATGATTTGCGAAGTGTTATGTATTCCTCGACCACAATTCAAATGAATGTAAATGCGACACTTCCTTGCTAGGAAATAGCGTTTGCAGATGTCTACGTATCCAAGCAATAGAGTTCTTATGCTTCTTAAAACGCGATATCGCATCTCATTTCTATGTTTCATGGTAAGATATAATATGATTTGCGAAGTGTAATGTATTCCTCGTCTACACTCCAAATGAATGTAAATGCGACACTTCCTTGCTAGGAAATAGCGTCTGCAGATGTCTAGGTATAATAGCAATAGTGTTCAAATGCTTCTTAAAACGAGATATTGCATCTCATATCTATGTTCATGATAAGATATAATATTCATTGCGAAGTGTTATGCATTCCGCGTCTACGATTCAAATGAATGTAAATGCGACACTTCCTTGCAAGGAAATAGCGTTTGCAGATGTCTACGTATCGAAGCAGTAGAGTTCAAATGCTTATTAAAACGTGATATTGCATCTCATTTCTATGTTTCATGGTAAGATATAATATGATTTGCGAAGTGTTATGTATTCCTCGCCTACACTTCAAATGAATGTAAATGCGAAACTTCCTTGCTAGGAAATAGCATTTGCAGATGTCTACCTATCGTAGCAATAGAGTTCTAATGCTTCTTAAAACGCGATATCGCATCTCATTTCTATGTTTCATGATAAGATGTAATAATCATTGCGAAGTGTTATGTATTCCTCGTCTACACTTCAAATGAATGTAAATGCGACACTTCCTTGCTAGGAAATAGCGTTTGCAGATGTCTACCTATCGTAGCAATAGAGTTCTAATGCTTCTTAAAACGAGATATCGCATCTCATAGCTATGTTTCATGATAAGATATAATATTCATTGCGAAGTGTTATGTATTCCTCGTCTACACTTCAAATGAATGTAAATGCACACTTCCTTGCTAGGAAATAGCGTTTGCAGATGTTTACCTATCGTAGCAATAGAGTTCTAATGCTTCTTAGAACGCGATATCGCATCTCATTTGTAAGTTTCATGACAAGGTATAGTATTTATTGCGATGTGTTATGTATACCTATTATTCACTTCGAAAGAATGTAAATGCGACACTTCCTTGCAAGGAAATAGCGTTTGCAGATGTCTACGTTTCGGAGCAATAGAGTTCAAATGCTTCTTAAAACGAGATATCGCATCTCATATCTATGTTTCATGATAAGATATAATATTCATTGCGAAGTGTTATGCATTCCTCGTCTACGATTCAAATGAATGTAAATGCGACACTTCCTACCTAGGAAATAGCATTTGCAGATGTCTACGTATCGTAGGGATAGTGTTCTAATGCTTCTTAAAACGCGATATCGCATCTCATTTGTATGTTGCATGATTGGATATAATATTCATTGTAAAGTGTTATGTATACCTCGTATTCACTTCAGAAGAATGTAAATGCGACACATCCTGGCAAGGAAATAGCGTTTGCAGATGTCTAGCTATCATAGCAATAGAGTTCTTATGATTCTTAAAACGCGATATCGCATCTCATTTCTATGTTTCATGGTAAGATATAGTATGATTTGCGAAGAGTTATGTATTCCTCGTCTACACTTCAAATGAATGTAAATGCACACTTCCTTGCTAGGAAATAGCGTTTGCAGATGTTTACCTATCGTAGCAATAGAGTTCTAATGCTTCTTAGAACGCGATAACGCATCTCATTTGTAAGTTTCATGACAAGGTATAGTATTTATTGCGATGTGTTATGTATACCTATTATTCACTTCGAAAGAATGTAAATGCGACACTTCCTTGCAAGGAAATAGCGTTTGCAGATGTCTACGTTTCGGAGCAATAGAGTTCAAATGCTTCTTAAAACGAGATATCGCATCTCATATCTATGTTTCATGATAAGATATAATATTCATTGCGAAGTGTTATGCATTCCTCGTCTACGATTCAAATGAATGTAAATGCGACACTTCCTTGCAAGGAAATAGCATTTGCAGATATCTACGTATCGTAGGGATGGAGTTCTAATGCTTCTTAAAACGCGATATCGCATCTCATTTCTATGTTTCATGGTAAGATATAATATGATTTGCGAAGTGTTATGTATTCCTCGACCACAATTCAAATGAATGTAAATGCGACACTTCCTTGCTAGGAAATAGCGTTTGCAGATGTCTACGTATCCAAGCAATAGAGTTCTTATGCTTCTTAAAACGCGATATCGCATCTCATTTCTATGTTTCATGGTAAGATATAATATGATTTGCGAAGTGTAATGTATTCCTCGTCTACACTCCAAATGAATGTAAATGCGACACTTCCTTGCTAGGAAATAGCGTCTGCAGATGTCTAGGTATAATAGCAATAGTGTTCAAATGCTTCTTAAAACGAGATATTGCATCTCATATCTATGTTCATGATAAGATATAATATTCATTGCGAAGTGTTATGCATTCCGCGTCTACGATTCAAATGAATGTAAATGCGACACTTCCTTGCAAGGAAATAGCGTTTGCAGATGTCTACGTATCGAAGCAGTAGAGTTCAAATGCTTATTAAAACGTGATATTGCATCTCATTTCTATGTTTCATGGTAAGATATAATATGATTTGCGAAGTGTTATGTATTCCTCGCCTACACTTCAAATGAATGTAAATGCGAAACTTCCTTGCTAGGAAAAAGCGTCTGCAGATGTCTGGGTACCGTAGCAATAGAGTTCAAATGCTTCTTAAAACGAGATATTGCATCTCATATCTATGTTTCATGATAAGATATAATATTCATTGCGAAATGTTATGCATTCCACGTCTACGATACAAATGAATGTAAATGCGACACTTCCATGCAAGGAAATAGCGTTCGCAGATGTCTACGTATCGCAGCAATAGAGTTCTTATGATTCTTAAAACGCGATATCGCATCTCATTTCTATGTTCCATGGTAGGATATAATATGATTTGCGAAGCGTTATGTATTCCTCGTCCACAATTCAAATGAATGTAAATGCGACACTTCCTTGCTAGGAAATAGCGACTCCAGATATCTACGTATCAAAGCAATAGTGTTCTTATGCTTCTTAAAACGCGATATCGCATCTCATTTTAATGTTTCATGATAAGATGTAATAATCATTGCGAAGTGTTATGTATTCCTCGTCTACACTTCAAATGAATGTAAATGCGACACTTCCTTGCTAGGAAATAGCGTTTGCAGATGTCTACCTATCGTAGCAATAGAGTTCTAATGCTTCTTAAAACGCGATATCGCATCTCATTTCTATGTTTCATGATAAGATGTAATAATCATTGCGAAGTGTTATGTATTCCTCGCCCACACTTCAAATGAATGTAAATGCGACACTTCCTTGCTAGGAAATAGCGTTTGCAGATGTCTACCTATCGTAGCAATAAATTTCTAATGGTTCCTAAAACGCGATATCGCATCTCATTTCTATGCCTCATGGTAAGATATAATATGATTTGCGAAGTGTTATATATTTCTCGTCTACACTTCAAATGAATGTAAATGTGACACTTCTTCGCTAGGAAATAGCGTTTGCAGATGTCTGCGTATCGTAGCAATAGATTTCTAATGCTTCTTAAAACGCGATATAGCATCTCATTTCTATGTTTCATGGTAAGATATAATATGATTTGCGAAGTGACATGTATTCCTCGTCTACACCTCAAATGAATGTAAATGCGTCACTTCCTTGCTAGGAAATGGCGTCTGCAGATGCCTACGTATCGTAGCAATAGAGTTCTAATGCTTCTTAAAACGCGATATCGCATCTCATTTCTATGTTTCATGGTAAGATAATATTCATTGCGAAGTGTTATGCATTCCTCGTCTACGATTCAAATGAATGTAAAAGCGACTCTTCCTTGCAAGGAAATAGCGTTTGCAGATGTCTACGTATCGTAGCAATAGAGTTCTTATGATTCTTAAAACGCGATATCGCATCTCATTTTTATGTTTCATGGTAAGATATAATATGATTTGCGAAGTGTTATGTATTCCTCGTCTACGATTCAAATTAATGTGAATGCGACATTTCCTCGCTAGGAAATAGCGTTTGCAGATGTCTACGTATCGTAGCAATAGAGTTCTGGTTATTCTCAAAGGCGATATCGTATCTCATTTCTATGTTTCATGGTAAGATATAATGATTTGCGAAGTGTTATGTATTCCTCGTTTACACTTCAAATGAATGTAAATGCGACACTTCCTAGCAAGGAAATAGCGTTTGCAGATGTTTACGTATCGTAGCAATAGGTTTCTAATGCTTCTTAAAACGCGAAATCGCATCTCATTTCTATGTTTCATGGTAAGATAATATTCATTGCGAAGTGTTATGCATTCCTCGTCTACGATTCAAATGAATGTAAAAGCGACTCTTCCTTGCAAGGAAATAGCGTTTGCAGATGTCTACGTATCGTAGCAATAGAGTTCTTATGATTCTTAAAACGCGATATGGTAAGATATAATATGATTTGCGAAGTGTTATATATTTCTCGTCTACACTTCAAATGAATGTAAATGCGACACTTCCTTGCATGGAAATAGCGTTTGCAGATTTCTACGTATCGTAGCAATAGAGTTCTTATGATTCTCAAAGGCGATATCTTATCTCATTTCTATGTTTCATGGTAAGATATAATATGATTTGCGAAGTGTTATGTATTCCTCGTCTACACATCCAAGGAATGTGAATGCGACACTTCCTCGCTAGGAAATAGCGTTTGTAGATGTCTACGTATCGTAGCAATAGAGTTCATGTGATTCTTAAGACGCGATATCGCATCTCATTTCTATGTTTCATGGTAAGATATAATATGATTTGCGAAGTGTTACGTATTCCTCGTCTACACTTCAAATGAATGTAAATGCGACACTTCCTTGCAAAGAGATAGCGTATCACATTTCTATGTTTCATGGTAAGATATAATGATTTGCGAAGTGTTACGTATTCCTCGTCTACACTTCAAATGAATGTAAATGCGACACTTCCTTGCAAAGAAATAGCGATTGCAGATGTCTACGTATCGTAGCAATAGATTTCTAATGCTTCTTAAAACGCGAAATCGCATCTCATTTCTATGTTTCATGGTAAGATAATATTCATTGCGAAGTGTTATGCATTCCTCGTCTGCGATTCAAATGAATGTAAAAGCGACTCTTCCTTGCAAGGAAATAGCGTTTGCAGATGTCTACGTATCGTAGCAATAGAGTTCTTATGATTCTTAAAACGCGATATCGCATCTCATTTCTATGTTTCATGGTAAGATATAATATGATTTGCGAAGTGTTATATATTTCTCGTCTACACTTCAAATGAATGTAAATGCGACACTTCCTTGCAAAGAAATAGCGTTTGCAGATGTCTACGTATCGTAGCAATAGATTTCTAATGCTTCTTAAAACGCGATATCGCATCTCATTTCTATGTTTCATGGTAAGATATAATATGATTTGCGAAGAGTTATGTATTCCTCGTCTACACTCCAAATGAATGTGAATGCGACATTTCCTCGCTAGGAAATAGCGTTTGCAGATGTCTACGTATCGTAGCAATAGAGTTCTTATGATTCTCAAAGGCGATATCGTATCTCATTTCTATGTTTCATGGTAAGATATAATGATTTGCGAAGTGTTATGTATTCCTCGTTTACACTTCAAATGAATGTAAATGCGACACTTTCTAGCAAGGAAATAGCGTTTGCAGATGTCTACGTATCGTAGCAATAGATTTCTAATGCTTCTTAAAACGCGAAATCGCATCTCATTTCTATGTTTCATGGTAAGATAATATTCATTGCGAAGTGTTATGCATTCCTCGTCTACGATTCAAATGAATGTAAAAGCGACTCTTCCTTGCAAGGAAATAGCGTTTGCAGATGTCTACGTATCGTAGCAATAGAGTTCTTATGATTCTTAAAACGCGATATCGCATCTCATTTCTATGTTTCATGGTAAGATATAATATGATTTGCGAAGTGTTATATATTTCTCGTCTACACTTCAAATGAATGTAAATGCGACACTTCCTTGCAAAGAAATAGCGTTTGCAGATGTCTACGTATCGTAGCAATAGATTTCTAATGCTTCTAAAAACGCGATATCGCATCTCATTTCTATGTTTCATGGTAAGATATAATATGATTTGCGAAGAGTTATGTATTCCTCGTCTACACTCCAAATGAATGTGAATGCGACATTTCCTCGCTAGGAAATAGCGTTTGCAGATGTCTACGTATCGTAGCAATAGAGTTCTTATGATTCTCAAAGGCGATATCGTATCTCATTTCTATGTTTCATGGTAAGATATAATGATTTGCGAAGTGTTATGTATTCCTCGTTTACACTTCAAATGAATGTAAATGCGACACTTTCTAGCAAGGAAATAGCGTTTGCAGATGTCTACGTATCGTAGCAATAGATTTCTAATGCTTCTTAAAACGCGAAATCGCATCTCATTTCTATGTTTCATGGTAAGATAATATTCATTGCGAAGTGTTATGCATTCCTCGTCTACGATTCAAATGAATGTAAATGCGACTCTTCCTTGCAAGGAAATAGCGTTTGCAGATGTCTACGTATCGTAGCAATAGAGTTCTTATGATTCTTAAAACGCGATATCGCATCTCATTTCTATGTTTCATGGTAAGATATAATATGATTTGCGAAGTGTTATATATTACTCGTCTACACTTCAAATGAATGTAAATGCGACACTTCCTTGCAAGGAAATAGCGTTTGCAGATGTCTACGTATCGCAGCAATAGAGTTCTTATGATTCTCAAAGGCGATATCGTATCTCATTTCTATGTTTCATGGTAAGATATAATGATTTGCGAAGTGTTATGTATTCCTCGCTTACACTTCAAATGAATGTAAATGCGACACTTCCTAGCAAGGAAATAGCGTTTGCAGATGTCTACGTATCGTAGCAATAGATTTCTAATGCTTCTTAAAACGCGAAATCGCATCTCATTCCTATGTTTCATGGTAAGATAATATTCATTGCGAAGTGTTATGCATTCCTCGTCTACGATTCAAATGAATGTAAATGCGACTCTTCCTTGCAAGGAAATAGCGTTTGCAGATGTCTACGTATCGTAGCAATAGAGTTCTTATGATTCTTAAAACGCGATATCGCATCTCATTTCTATGTTTCATGGTAAGATATAATATGATTTGCGAAGTGTTATATATTTCTCGTCCACACTTCAAGTGAATGTAAATGCGACATTTCCTTGCAAGGAAATAGCGTTTGCAGATGTCTACGTATCGTAGCAATAGAGTTCTTATGATTCTCAAAGGCGATATCGTATCTCATTTCTATGTTTCATGGTAAGATATAACGATTTGCGAAGTGTTATGTATTCCTCGTTTACACTTCAAATGAATGTAAATGCGACACTTCCTAGCAAGGAAATAGCGTTTGCAGATGTCTACCTATCGTAGCAATAGATTTCTAATGCTTCTTAAAACGCGAAATCGCATCTCATTTCTATGTTTCATGGTAAGATAATATTCATTGCGAAGTGTTATGCATTCCTCGTCTACGATTCAAATGAATGTAAATGCGACTCTTCCTTGCAAGGAAATAGCGTTTGCAGATGTCTACGTATCGTAGCAATAGAGTTCTTATGATTCTTAAAACGCGATATCGCATCTCATTTCTATGTTTCATGGTAAGATATAATATGATTTGCGAAGGGTTATATATTTCTCGTCTACACTTCAAATGAATGTAAATGCGACACTTGCTTGCAAGGAAATAGCGTTTGCAGATTTCTACGTATCGTAGCAATAGAGTTCTTATGATTCTCAAAGGCGATATCTTATCTCATTTCTATGTTTCATGGTAAGATATAATATGATTTGCGAAGTGTTATGTATTCCTCGTCTACACATCCAAGGAATGTGAATGCGACACTTCCTCGCTAGGAAATAGCGTTTGCAGATGTCTACGTATCGTAGCAATAGCTTTCTAATGCTTCTCAAAACGCGATGTCGCATCTCATTTCTATGTTTCATGGTAAGATATAATATGATTTGCGAACTGTCATGTATTCCTCGTCTACACTTCAAATGAATTTAAATGCGACACTTCTTTGCTAGGAAATAGCGTCTGCAGATGTCTAGGTATCGTAGCAATAGAGTTCTAATGCTTCTTAAAACGCGATATCGCATCTCATTTCTATGTTTCATGGTAAGATGTAATATGATTTGCGAAGTGCTATATATTTCTCGTCTACACTTCAAATGAATGTAAATGCGACACTTCCTTGCAAGGAAGTAGCGTTTGCAGATTTCTGCGTATCGTAGCAATAGAGTTCTTATGATTCTTAAAACGCGATATCGCATCTCATTTCTATGTTTCATGGTAAGATATAATATGATTTGCGAAGTGTTATGTATTCCTCGTCTACACTTCAAATGGATGTAAATGCGACACTTCCTTCCAAAGAAATAGCGTTTGCAGATGTCTACGTATCGTAGCAATAGATATCTAATGCTTCTGAAAACGCGATATCGCATCTCATTTCTATGTTTCATGGTAAGATATAATATGATTTGCGAAGTGTTATGTATTCCTCGTCTACACTTCAAATGGATGTAAATGCGACACTTCCTTCCAAAGAAATAGCGTTTGCAGATGTCTACGTATCGTAGCAATAGATATCTAATGCTTCTGAAAACGCGATATCGCATCTCATTTCTATGTTTCATGGTAAGATATAATATGATTTGCGATGTGTCATGTATTCCTCGTCTACGCTTCAAATGAATGTAAATGCGACACTTCCTTGCAAGGGAATAGCGTCTGCAGATGTCTAGGTATCGTAGCGATAGAGTTCTAATGCTTCTTAAAACGCGATATCGCATCTCATTTCTATGTTTCATGGTAAGATATAATATGATTTGCGAAGTGTTATGTATTCCTCGTCTACACTCCAAATGAATGTGAATGCGACATTTCCTCGCTAGGAAATAGCGTTTGCAGATGTCTACGTATCGTAGCAATAGAGTTCTTATGATTCTCAAAGGCGATATCGTATCTCATTTCTATGTTTCATGGTAAGATATAATGATTTGCGAAGTGTTATGTATTCCTCGTTTACACTTCAAATGAATGTAAATGCGACACTTCCTAGCAAGGAAATAGCGATTGCAGATGTCTACGTATCGTAGCAATAGATTTCTAATGCTTCTTAAAACGCGATATCGCATCTCATTTCTATGTTTCATGGTAAGATATAATATGATTTGCGAACTGTCATGTATTCCTCGTCTACACTTCAAATGAATTTAAATGCGACACTTCCTTGCTAGGAAATAGCGTCTGCAGATGTCTAGCTATCGTAGCAATAGAGTTCTAATGCTTCTTAAAACGCGATATCGCATCTCATTTCTATGTTTCATGGTAAGATGTAATATGATTTGCGAAGTGCTATATATTTCTCGTCAACACTTCAAATGAATGTAAATGCGACACTTCCTCGCAAGGAAGTAGCGTTTGCAGATTTCTGCGTATCGTAGCAATAGAGTTCTTATGATTCTTAAAACGCGATATCGCATCTCATTTCTATGTTTCATGGTAAGATGTAATATGATTTGCAAAGTGTTATATATTTCTCGTCTACACTTCTAATGAATGTAAATGCGACACTTCCTTCCAAAGAAATAGCGTTTGCAGATGTCTACGTATCGTAGCAATAGATATCTAATGCTTCTTAAAACGCGATATCGCATCTCATTCCTATGTTTCATGGTAAGATATAATATGATTTGCGAAGTGTCATGTATTCCTCGTCTACACTTGAAATGAATGTAAATGCGACACTTCCTTGCTAGAAAATAGCGTCTGCAGATGTCTAGGTATCGTAGCAATAGAGTTCTAATGCTTCTTAAAACGAGATATTGCATCTCATATCTATGTTTCATGATAAGATATAATATTCATTGCGAAGTGTTATGCATTCCTCGTCTACGATTCAAATGAAAGTAAATGCGACACTTCCTTGCAAGCAAATAGCGTTTGCAGATGTCTACGTATCGTAGCAATAGAGTTCGTATGATTCTTAAAACGCGTTATCGCATCTTATTTCTATGTTTCATGGTAAGATATAACATTATTTGCGAAGTGTTATGTATTCCTCGTCTACGCTTCAAATGAATGTGAATGCGATACTTCCCCCCTAGGAAATGGCGTTTGCGGAAGTCTACGTATCGTAGCAATAGCTTTCTGATGCTTCTTAAAACGCGATATCGAATCTCATTTCTATGTTTCATTGTAAGATATAATATGATTTGCGAAGTCTTATGTATTCCTCGTCTACACTTCAAATGCATGTAAATGCGACACTTTCTTGCTAGGAAATAGCGTTTGCAGATGTCTACGTATCGTAGCAATAGAGTTCTAATGCTTCTTAAAACGCGATATCGCATCTCATTTCTATGTTTCATGGTAAGATATAATATTCATTGCGAAGTGTTATGCATTCCTCGTCTACGATTCAAATGAAAGTAAATGCGACACTTCCTTGCAAGCAAATAGCGTTTGCAGATGTCTACGTATCGTAGCAATAGCTTTCTAATGCTTCTTAAAACGGGATATCGCATCTCATTTTTATGTTTCATGGTAAGATATAATATGATTTGCGAAGTGTTATGTATTCCTCGTCTACACTTCAAATGGATGTAAATGCGACACTTCCTTCCAAAGAAATAGCGTTTGCAGATGTCTACGTATCGTAGCAATGGATATCTAATGCTTCTGAAAACGCGATATCGCATCTCATTTCTATGTTTCATGGTAAGATATAATATGATTTGCGATGTGTCATGTATTCCTCGTCTACGCTTCAAATGAATGTAAATGCGACACTTCCTTGCAAGGGAATAGCGTCTGCAGATGTCTAGGTATCGTAGCGATAGAGTTCTAATGCTTCTTAAAACGCGATATCGCATCTCATTTCTATGTTTCATGGTAAGATATAATATGATTTGCGAAGTGTTATGTATTCCTCGTCTACACTTCAAATGGATGTAAATGCGACACTTCCTTCCAAAGAAATAGCGTTTGCAGATGTCTACGTATCGTAGCAATAGATATCTAATGCTTCTGAAAACGCGATATCGCATCTCATTTCTATGTTTCATGGTAAGATATAATATGATTTGCGATGTGTCATGTATTCCTCGTCTACGCTTCAAATGAATGTAAATGCGACACTTCCTTGCAAGGGAATAGCGTCTGCAGATGTCTAGGTATCGTAGCGATAGAGTTCTAATGCTTCTTAAAACGCGATATCGCATCTCATTTCTATGTTTCATGGTAAGATATAATATGATTTGCGAAGTGTTATGTATTCCTCGTCTACACTCCAAATGAATGTGAATGCGACATTTCCTCGCTAGGAAATAGCGTTTGCAGATGTCTACGTATCGTAGCAATAGAGTTCTTATGATTCTCAAAGGCGATATCGTATCTCATTTCTATGTTTCATGGTAAGATATAATGATTTGCGAAGTGTTATGTATTCCTCGTTTACACTTCAAATGAATGTAAATGCGACACTTCCTAGCAAGGAAATAGCGATTGCAGATGTCTACGTATCGTAGCAATAGATTTCTAATGCTTCTTAAAACGCGATATCGCATCTCATTTCTATGTTTCATGGTAAGATATAATATGATTTGCGAACTGTCATGTATTCCTCGTCTACACTTCAAATGAATTTAAATGCGACACTTCCTTGCTAGGAAATAGCGTCTGCAGATGTCTAGGTATCGTAGCAATAGAGTTCTAATGCTTCTTAAAACGCGATATCGCATCTCATTTCTATGTTTCATGGTAAGATGTAATATGATTTGCGAAGTGCTATATATTTCTCGTCAACACTTCAAATGAATGTAAATGCGACACTTCCTCGCAAGGAAGTAGCGTTTGCAGATTTCTGCGTATCGTAGCAATAGAGTTCTTATGATTCTTAAAACGCGATATCGCATCTCATTTCTATGTTTCATGGTAAGATGTAATATGATTTGCAAAGTGTTATATATTTCTCGTCTACACTTCTAATGAATGTAAATGCGACACTTCCTTCCAAAGAAATAGCGTTTGCAGATGTCTACGTATCGTAGCAATAGATATCTAATGCTTCTTAAAACGCGATATCGCATCTCATTTCTATGTTTCATGGTAAGATATAATATGATTTGCGAACTGTCATGTATTCCTCGTCTACACTTCAAATGAATTTAAATGCGACACTTCCTTGCTAGGAAATAGCGTCTGCAGATGTCTAGGTATCGTAGCAATAGAGTTCTAATGCTTCTTAAAACGCGATATCGCATCTCATTTCTATGTTTCATGGTAAGATGTAATATGATTTGCGAAGTGCTATATATTTCTCGTCAACACTTCAAATGAATGTAAATGCGACACTTCCTCGCAAGGAAGTAGCGTTTGCAGATTTCTGCGTATCGTAGCAATAGAGTTCTTATGATTCTTAAAACGCGATATCGCATCTCATTTCTATGTTTCATGGTAAGATGTAATATGATTTGCAAAGTGTTATATATTTCTCGTCTACACTTCTAATGAATGTAAATGCGACACTTCCTTCCAAAGAAATAGCGTTTGCAGATGTCTACGTATCGTAGCAATAGATATCTAATGCTTCTTAAAACGCGATATCGCATCTCATTCCTATGTTTCATGGTAAGATATAATATGATTTGCGAAGTGTCATGTATTCCTCGTCTACACTTGAAATGAATGTAAATGCGACACTTCCTTGCTAGAAAATAGCGTCTGCAGATGTCTAGGTATCGTAGCAATAGAGTTCTAATGCTTCTTAAAACGAGATATTGCATCTCATATCTATGTTTCATGATAAGATATAATATTCATTGCGAAGTGTTATGCATTCCTCGTCTACGATTCAAATGAAAGTAAATGCGACACTTCCTTGCAAGCAAATAGCGTTTGCAGATGTCTACGTATCGTAGCAATAGAGTTCGTATGATTCTTAAAACGCGTTATCGCATCTTATTTCTATGTTTCATGGTAAGATATAACATTATTTGCGAAGTGTTATGTATTCCTCGTCTACGCTTCAAATGAATGTGAATGCGATACTTCCCCCCTAGGAAATGGCGTTTGCGGAAGTCTACGTATCGTAGCAATAGCTTTCTGATGCTTCTTAAAACGCGATATCGAATCTCATTTCTATGTTTCATGGTAAGATATAATATGATTTGCGAAGTCTTATGTATTCCTCGTCTACACTTCAAATGCATGTAAATGCGACACTTTCTTGCTAGGAAATAGCGTTTGCAGATGTCTACGTATCGTAGCAATAGAGTTCTAATGCTTCTTAAAACGCGATATCGCATCTCATTTCTATGTTTCATGGTAAGATATAATATTCATTGCGAAGTGTTATGCATTCCTCGTCTACGATTCAAATGAAAGTAAATGCGACACTTCCTTGCAAGCAAATAGCGTTTGCAGATGTCTACGTATCGTAGCAATAGAGTTCATATGATTCTTAGAACGCGATATCCCATCTCATTTCTATGTTTCATGGTAAGATATAACATGATTTGCGAAGTGTTATGTATTCCTCGTCTACACTTCAAATGAATGTGAATGCGATACTTCCTCCCTAGGAAATAGCGTTTGCGGATGTCTACGTATCGTAGCAATAGCTTTCTAATGCTTCTTAAAACGGGATATCGCATCTCATTTCTATGTTTCATGGTAAGATATAATATGATTTGCGAAGTGTTATGTATACCTCGTCTACACTTCAAATGGATGTAAATGCGACACTTCCTTCCAAAGAAATAGCGTTTGCAGATGTCTACGTATCGTAGCAATAGATATCTAATGCTTCTGAAAACGCGATATCGCATCTCATTTCTATGTTTCATGGTAAGATATAATATGATTTGCGATGTGTCATGCATTCCTCGTCTACGCTTCAAATGAATGTAAATGCGACACTTCCTTGCAAGGGAATAGCGTCTGCAGATGTCTAGGTATCGTAGCGATAGAGTTCTAATGCTTCTTAAAACGCGATATCGCATCTCATTTCTATGTTTCATGGTAAGATATAATATGATTTGCGAAGTGTTATGTATTCCTCGTCTACACTCCAAATGAATGTGAATGCGACATTTCCTCGCTAGGAAATAGCGTTTGCAGATGTCTACGTATCGTAGCAATAGATTTCTAATGCTTCTTAAAACGCGAAATCGCATCTCATTTCTATGTTTCATGGTAAGATAATATTCATTGCGAAGTGTTATGCATTCCTCGTCCACACTTCAAATGAATGTAAATGCGACTCTTCCTTACAAGGAAATAGCGTTTGCAGATGTCTACGTATCGTAGCAATAGAGTTCTTATGATTCTTAAAACGCGATATCGCATCTCATTTCTATGTTTCATGGTAAGATATAACATGATTTGCGAAGTGTTATGTATTCCTCGTCTACACTTCAAATGAATGTGAATGCGATACTTCCTCGCTAGGAAATAGCGTTTGCAGATGTCTACGTATCGTAGCAATAGCTTTCTAATGCTTCTTAAAACGCGATATCGCATCTCATTTCTATGTTTCATGGTAAAGATATAATATGATTTGCGAACTGTCATGTATTCCTCGTCTACACTTGAAATGAATGTAAATGCGACACTTCCTTGCTAGGAAATAGCGTCTGCAGATGTCTAGGTATCGTAGCAATAGAGTTCTAATGCTTCTTAAAACGCGATATCGCATCTCATTTCTATGTTTCATGGTAAGATGTAATATGATTTGCGAAGTGTTATATATTTCTCGTCTACACTTCAAATGAATGTAAATGCGACACTTCCTTGCAAGGAAGTTGCGTTTGCAGATTTCTGCGTATCGTAGCAATAGAGTTCTTATGATTCTTAAAACGCGATATCGCATCTCATTTCTATTTTTCATGGTAAGATATAATATGATTTGCGAAGTGTTATGTATTCCTCGTCTACACTTCTAATGAATGTAAATGCGACACTTCCTTCCAAAGAAATAGCGTTTGCAGATGTCTACGTATCATAGCAATAGATATCTAATGCTTCTTAAAACGCGATATCGCATCTCATTCCTATGTTTCATGGTAAGATATAATATGATTTGCGAAGTGTCATGTATTCTTCGTCTACACTTGAAATGAATGTAAATGCGACACATCCTTGCTAGGAAATAGCGTCTGCAGATGTCTAGGTATCGTAGCAATAGAGTTCTAATGCTTCTTAAAACGAGATATTGCATCTCGTATCTATGTTTCGTGATTAGATACAATATTCATTGCGAAGTGTTATGCATTCCTCGTCTACGATTCAAATGAAAGTAAATGCGACACTTCCTTGCAAACAAATAGCGTTTGCAGATGTCTACGTATCGTAGCAATAGCTTTCTGATGCTTCTTAAAACGCGATATCGCATCTCATTTCTATGTTTCATGGTAAGATATAATATGATTTGCGATGTGTCATGTATTCCTCATCTACACTTCAAATGAATGTAAATGCGACACATCCTTGCAAGGAAATAGCGTTTGCAGATGTCTACGTATCGTAGCAATAGAGTTCTAATGCTTCTTAAAACGCGATATCGCATCTCATTACTATGTTTCATGGTAAGATATAATATGATTCGCGAAGCGTCATGTATTCCTCGTCTATACTTCAAATAAATGTAAATGCGACACTTCCCTGCTAGGAGATAGCGTCTGCAGATGTCTAGGTATCGTAGCAATAGAGTTCTAATGCTTCTTAAAACGCGATATCGCATCTCATTTCTATGTTTCATGGTAAGATGTAATATGATTTGCGAAGTGTTATGTATTCCCCGTCTACGATTCAAATGAATGTAAATGCGACACTTCCTTGCTAGGAAAAAGCATTTGCAGATGTCTACGTATCGTAGGGATAGAGTTCTAATGCTTCTTAAAACGCGATATCGCATCTCATTTCTATGTTGCATGATAGGATATAATATTCATTGTAAAGTGTTATGTATACCTCGTATTCACTCCAGAAGAATGTAAATGCGACACACCCTGACAAGGAAATAGCGTTTGCAGATGTCTACCTATCGTAGCAATAGTGTTCTAATGCTTCTTAAAACGCGATATCGCATTTCATTTCTATGTTTCATGGTAAGATATAATATGATTTGCGAAGTGTTATGCATTCCTCGTCTACGATTCAAATGAATGTAAATGCGACATTTCCATGCAAGGAAATAGCGTTTGCAGACGTCTACGTGTCGTAGCAATAGATTTCTAATGCTTCTTAAAACGCGAAATCGCATCTAATTTCTATGTTTCATGGTAAGAAATAATATGATTTGCGAAGTGTCATGTATTCCTCGTCCACACTTCAAATGAATGTAAATGCGACACTTCCTTGCTAGGAAATAGCGTCTGCAGATGTCTAGGTATCGTAGCAATAGAGTTCAAATGCTTCTTAAAACGCGATATCGCATCTCATTTCTATGTTTCATGGTAAGATATAATATGATTTGCGAAGTGTTATGTATTCCCCGTCTACGATTCAAATGAATGTAAATGCGACACTACCTCGCTAGGAAACAGCGTTTGCAGATGTCTACGTATCGTAGCAATGGCTTTCTAATGCTTCTTAAAACGCGATATCGCATCTCATTCCTATGTTTCATGGTAAGATATAATATGATTTGCGAAGTGTTATGTATTCCCCGTCTACGATTCAAATGAATGTAAATGCGACACTTCCTTGCTAGGAAAAAGCATTTGCAGATGTCTACGTATCGTAGGGATAGAGTTCTAATGCTTCTTAAAACGCGATATCGCATCTCATTTCTATGTTGCATGATAGGATATAATATTCATTGTAAAGTGTTATGTATACCTCGTATTCACTCCAGAAGAATGTAAATGCGACACACCCTGACAAGGAAATAGCGTTTGCAGATGTCTACCTATCGTAGCAATAGTGTTCTAATGCTTCTTAAAACGCGATATCGCATTTCATTTCTATGTTTCATGGTAAGATATAATATGATTTGCGAAGTGTTATGTACTCCTCGTCTACACTTCAAATGAATGTAAATGCGACACTTCCTTCCAAAGAAAGAGCGTTTGCAGATGTCTACGTATCGTAGCAATAGATATCTAATGCTTCTGAAAACGCGATATCGCATCTCATTTCTATGTTTCATGGTAAGATATAATATGATTTGCGAAGTGTCATGTATTCCTCGTCTACACTTGAAATGAATGTAAATGCGACACTTCCTTGCTAGGAAATAGCGTCTGCAGATGTCTAGATATCGTAGCAATAGAGTTCTAATGCTTCTTAAAACGAGATATTGCATCTCATATCTATGTTTCATGATAAGATATAATATTCATTGCGAAGTGTTATGCATTCCTCGTCTGCGATTCAAATGAAAGTAAATGCGACACTTCCTTGCAAGCAAATAGCGTTTGCAGATGTCTACGTATCGTAGCAATAGAGTTCATATGATTCTTAAAACGCGATATCGCATCTTATTTCTATGTTTCATGGTAAGATATAACATTATTTGCGAAGTGTTATGTATTCCTCGTCTACGCTTCAAATGAATGTGAATGCGATACTTCCTCCGTAGGAAATAGCGTTTGCGGATGTCTACGTATCGTAGCAATAGCTTTCTGATGCTTCTTAAAACGCGATATCGCATCTCATTTCTATGTTTCATGGTAAGATATAATATGATTTACGAAGTGCTATGTATTCCTCGTCTACACTTCAAATGAATGTAAATGCGACACTTCCTTGCTAGGAAATAGCGTTTGCAGATGTCTACGTATCGTAGCAATAGAGTTCTGATGCTTCTTAAAACGCGATATCGCATCTCATTTCTATGTTTCATGGTAAGATATAATATTCATTGCGAAGTGTTATGCATTCCTCGTCTACGATTCAAATGAAACTAAATGCGACACTTCATTGCAAGCAAACAGCGTTTGCAGATGTCTACGTATCGTAGCAATAGAGTTCATATGATTCTTAAAACGCGATATCGCATCTCATTTCTATGTTTCATGGTAAGATATAATATGATTTGCGAAGTGTCATGTATTCCTCGTCTACACTTCAAATGAATGTAAATGCGACACTTCCTTGCAAGGAAATAGTGTTTGCAGATGTCTACCTATCGTAGCAATAGTGTTCTAATGCTTCTTAAAAAGCGATATCGCATCTCATATTTATGTTTCATGGTAAGATATAATATGATTTGCGAAGTGTCATGTTTTCCTCGTCTACACTTAAAATGAATGTAAGTGCGACACTTCCTTGCAAGGAAATAGCGTCTGCAGATGTCTACGTATTGTAGCAATAGAGTTCTTATGATTCTTCAAACGCGATATCGCACCTCATTTCTATCTTTCATGGTAAGATATAATATGATTTGCGAAGCGTTATGTATTCCTCGTCTACACTTCAAATGAATGAAAATGCGACACTTCCTTCCAAAGAAATAGCGTTTGCAGATGTCTACGCATCGTAGCAATAGATGTCTAATGCTTCTTGCGATATCGCATCTCATTTCTATGTTTCATGGTAAGATATAATATGATTTGCGAAGTGTCATGTATTCCTCGTCTACACTTCAAATGAATGTAAATGCGACACTTCCTAGCAAGGAAATAACGTTTACAGATGTCTACGTATCGTAGCAATAGATTTCTAATGCTTCTTAAAACGCGATATCGCACCTCATTTCTATGTTTCATGGTAAGATATAATATGATTTGCGAAGTGTTATGTATTCCTCGTCTACACTTCAAATGAATGTAAATGCGACACTTCCCCGCTAGGAAATAGCGTTTGCAGATGTCTACGTATCGTAGCAATAGATTTCTAATGCTTCTTAAAACGCGATATCGCATCTCATTTCTATGTTTCATGGTAAGATATAATATGATTTGCGAAGTGTCATGTATTCCTCGTCTACACTTCAAATGAATGTAAATGCGACACTTCCTTGCAAGGAAATAGTGTTTGCAGATGTCTACCTATCGTAGCAATAGTGTTCTAATGCTTCTTAAAAAGCGATATCGCATCTCATATTTATGTTTCATGGTAAGATATAATATGATTTGCGAAGTGTCATGTATTCCTCGTCTACACTTAAAATGAATGTAAGTGCGACACTTCCTTGCAAGGAAATAGCGTCTGCAGATGTCTACGTATTGTAGCAATAGAGTTCTTATGATTCTTCAAACGCGATATCGCACCTCATTTCTATCTTTCATGGTAAGATATAATATGATTTGCGAAGCGTTATGTATTCCTCGTCTACACTTCAAATGAATGAAAATGCGACACTTCCTTCCAAAGAAATAGCGTTTGCAGATGTCTACGCATCGTAGCAATAGATGTCTAATGCTTCTTGCGATATCGCATCTCATTTCTATGTTTCATGGTAAGATATAATATGATTTGCGAAGTGTCATGTATTCCTCGTCTACACTTCAAATGAATGTAAATGCGACACTTCCTAGCAAGGAAATAACGTTTGCAGATGTCTACGTATCGTAGCAATAGATTTCTAATGCTTCTTAAAACGCGATATCGCACCTCATTTCTATGTTTCATGGTAAGATATAATATGATTTGCGAAGTGTCATGTATTCCTCGTCTACACTTCAAATGAATGTAAATGCGACACTTCCTTGCAAGGAAATAGCGTCTGCAGATGTCTACATATCGTAGCAATGGAGTTCTTATGATTCTTAAAACGCGATATTGCATCACATTTCTATGTTTCATGGTAAGATATAATATGATTTGCGAAGTGTTACGTATTTCTCGTCTACACTTCAAAGGAATGTGAATGCGACACTTCCTCGCTAGGAAATAGCGTTTGCAGATGTCTACGTATCGTAGCAATAGATTTCTAATGCTTCTTAAAACGCGATATCGCATCTCATTTCTATGTTTCATGGTAAGATATAATATGATTTGCGAAGTGTCATGTATTCCTCGTCTACACTTCAAATGAATGTAAATGCGACACTTCCTTGCAAGGAAATAGCGTTTGCAGATGTCTACCTATCGTAGCAATAGATATCTAATGCTTCTTGCGATATCGCATCTCATTTCTATGTTTCATGGTAAGATATAATATGATTTGCGAAGTGCTATGTATTCCTCGTCTACACTTCAAAGGAATGTGAATGCGACACTTCCTCGCTATGAAATAGCGTTTGCAGATGTCTACGAATCGTAGCAATAGATTTCTAATGCTTCTTAGAACGCGATATCGCACCTCATTTCTATGTTTCATGGTAAGATATAATATGATTTGCGAAGTGTCATGTATTCCTCGTCTGCACTTCAAATGAATGTAAATGCGACACTTCCTTGCAAGGAAATAGCGTCTGCAGATGTCTACATATCGTAGAAATGGAGTTCTAATGCTTCTTAAAACGCGATATCGCATCTCATTTCTATGTTTCATGGTAAGATATAATATGATTTGCGAAGTGTCATGTATTCCCCGTCTACACTTCAATTGAATGTGAATGCGACACTGTCTCGCTAGGAAATAGCGTTTGCAGATGTCTTCGTATCGTAGCAATAGCTTTCTAATGCTTCTTAAAACTCGATATCGCATCTCATTTCTATGTTTCATGGTAAGATATAATATGATTTGCGAAGTGTCATGTATTCCTCGTCTACACTTGAAATGAATGTAAATGCGACACTTCCTTGCTAGGAAATAGCGTCTGCAGATGTCTAGGTATCGTAGCAATAGAGTTCTAATGCTTCTTAAAACGAGATATTGCATCTCATATATATGTTTCATGATAAGATATAATATTCATTGCAAAGTGTTATGCATTCCTCGTCTACGATTCAAATGAAAGTAAATGCAACACTTCCCTCCAAAGAAATAGCGTTTGCAGATGTCTACGTATCGTAGCAATAGATTTCTAATGCTTCTTAAAACGCGATATCGCATCTCATTTCTATGTTTCATGGTAAGATATAATATGATTTGCGAAGTGTCATGTATTCCTCGTCTACACTTCAAATGAATGTAAATGCGACACTTCCTCGCATGGAAATAGCGTTTGCAGATGTCTACGTATCGTAGTAATAGATTTCTAATGCTTCTTAAAGCGCGATATCGCATCTCAATTCTATGTTTCATGGTAAGATATAATATGATTTGCGAAGTGTCATGTATCCCTCGTCTACACTTCAAATGAATGTAAATGCGACACTTCCTTGCAAGCAAATAGCGATTGTAGATGTCTACGTATCGTAGCAATAGAGTTCATATGATTCTTAAAACGCGATATCGCACCTCATTTCTATGTTTCATGGTAAGATATAATATGATTTGTGAAGTGTTATGTATTCCTCGTCTACAGTTCAAATGAATGTAAATGCGACACTTCCTTCCAAAGAAATAGCGTTTGCAGATGTCTACGTATCGTAGCAATAGATATCTAATGCTTTTTAGAACGCGATATCGCATCTCATTTCTATGTTTCATGGTAAGATATAATATGATTTGCGAAGTGTCATGTATTCCTCGTCAACACTTCAAATGAATGTAAATGCTACACTTCCTCGCTAGGAAATAGCGTTTGCAGATGTCTACGTATCGTAGCAATAGATTTCTAATGCTTCTTAAAACGCGATGTCGCATCTCATTTCTATGTTTCATGGTAATATATAATATGATTTGCGAAGTGTCATGTATTCCTCATCTATACTTCAAATGAATGTAAATGCGACACTTCCTTGCTAGGAAATAGCGTCTGCAGATGTCTACGTATCGAAGCAATAGAATTCTAATGATTCTTAAAACGCGATTTCGCATCTCATTTCTATGTTTCATGGTAAGATATAATATTCATTGCGAAGTGTTATGCATTCCTCGTCTACGATTGAAATGGACGTAAATGCGACACTTCCTTGCTAGGAAATAGCGTTTGCAGATGTCTACGTATCGTAGCAATAGAGTTCTAATGCTTCTTAAAACGCGATATCGCATCCCATTTCTATGTTTCATGGTAAGATATAATATGATTTGCGAAGAGTTATGTATTCCTCGTCTACACTTCAAATGAATGTAAATACGACACTACCTCGCTAGGAAACAGGGTTTGCAGATGTCTACGTATCGTAGCAATGGCTTTCTAATGCTTCTTAAAACGCGATATAGCATCTCATTTCTATGTTTCATGGTAAGATGTAATATGATTTGCGAAGTGTTATATATTTCTCGTCTACACTTCAAATGAATGTAAATGCGACACTTCCTTGCAAGGAAGTAGCGTTTGCAGATGTCTAGGTATCGTAGCAATAGAGTTCTAATGCTTCTTAAAACGAGATATTGCATCTCATATCTATGTTTCATGATAAGATATGATATTCATTGCGAAGTGTTATGCATTCCTCGTCTACGATTCAAATGAAAGTAAATGCGACACTTCCTTGCAAGCAAATAGCGTTTGCAGATGTCTACGTATCGTAGCAATAGAGTTCATATGATTCTTAAAACGCGATATCGCATCTTATTTCTATGTTTCATGGTAAGATATAACATTATTTGCGAAGTGTTATGTATTCCTCGTCTACGCTTCAAATGAATGTGAATGCGATACTTCCTCCGTAGGAAATAGCGTTTGCGGATGTCTACGTATCGTAGCAATAGCTTTCTGATGCTTCTTAAAACGCGATATCGCATCCCATTTCTATGTTTCATGGTAAGATATAATATGATTTGCGAAGTGTTATGTATTCCTCGTCTACGATTCAAATGAATGTAAATGCGACATTTCCATGCAAGGAAATAGCGTCTGCAGATGTCTAGGGATCGTAGCAATAGAGTTCTAATGCTTCTTAAAACGAGATATTGCATCTCATATCTATGTTTCATGATAAGATATGATATTCATTGCGAAGTGTTATGCATTCCTCGTCTACGATTCAAATGAAAGTAAATGCGACACTTCCTTGCAAGCAAATAGCGTTTGCAGATGTCTACGTATCGTAGCAATAGAGTTCATATGATTCTTAAAACGCGATATCGCATCTTATTTCTATGTTTCATGGTAAGATATAACATTATTTGCGAAGTGTTATGTATTCCTCGTCTACGCTTCAAATGAATGTGAATGCGATACTTCCTCCGTAGGAAATAGCGTTTGCGGATGTCTACGTATCGTAGCAATAGCTTTCTGATGCTTCTTAAAACGCGATATCGCATCCCATTTCTATGTTTCATGGTAAGATATAATATGATTTGCGAAGTGTTATGTATTCCTCGTCTACACTTCAAATGAATGTAAATGCGACACTTCCTTGCTAGGAAATAGCGTTTGCAGATGTCTACGTATCGTAGCAATAGAGTTCTGATGCTTCTTAAAACGCGATATCGCATCTCATTTCTATGTTTCATGGTAAGATATAATATTCATTGCGAAGTGTTATGCATTCCTCGTCTACGATTCAAATGAAAGTAAATGCGACACTTCCTTGCAAGCAAATAGCGTTTGCAGATGTCTACCTATCGTAGCAATAGTGTTCTAATGCTTCTTAAAAAGCGATACGCATCTCATATTTATGTTTCATGGTAAGATATAATATGATTTGCGAAGTGTCATGTATTCCTCGTCTACACTTAAAATGAATGTAAATGCGACACTTCCTTGCAAGGAAATAGCGTCTGCAGATGTCTACGTATTGTAGCTATAGAGTTCTTATGATTCTTAAAACACGATATCGCACCTCATTTCTATCTTTCATGGTAAGATATAATATGATTTGCGAAGCGTTATGTATTCCCCGTCTACACTTCAAATGAATGTGAATGCGACACTTCCTTGCAAGGAAATAGCGTTTGCAGATGTCTACCTATCGTAGCAATAGTGTTCTAATGCTTCTTAAAAAGCGATACGCATCTCATATTTATGTTTCATGGTAAGATATAATATGATTTGCGAAGTGTCATGTATTCCTCGTCTATACTTGAAATGAATGTAAATGCGACACTTCCTTGCTAGGAAATAGCGTCTGCAGAGATCTAGGTATCGTAGCAATAGAGTTCTAATGCTTCTTAAAACGAGATATTGCATCTCATATATATGTTTCATGATAAGATATAATATTCATTGCGAAGTGTCATGTATACCTCGTCTACACTTCAAATGAATGTAAATGCGACACTTCCTTCCAAAGAAATAGCGTTCGCAGATGTCTACGTATCGTAGCAATAGATATCTAATGCTTTTTAAAACGCGATATCGCATCTCATTTCTATGTTTCATGGTAATATATAATATGATTTGCGAAGTGTCATGTATTCCTCATCTATACTTCAAATGAATGTAAGTGCGACACTTCCTTGCAAGGAAATAGCTTTTGCAGTTGTCTACGTATCGCAGCAATAGAGTTCTTATGATTCTTAAAACGCGAAATCGCACCTCATTTCTATCTTTCATGGTAAGATATGATATGATTTGCGAAGTGTTATGTATTCCTCGTCTACACTTCAAATGAATGTAAATGCGACACTTCCTTCCAAAGAAATAGCGTTTGCAGATGTCTGCGTATCGTAGCAATAGATATCTAATGCTTCTTGCGATATCGCATCTCATTTCTATATTTCATGGTAAGATATAATATGATTTGCGAAGTGTCATGTATTCCTCGTCTACACTTCAAATGAATGTAAATGCGACACTTCCTTGCAAGGAAATAGCGTCTGCAGATGTCTACATATCGTAACAATGGTGTTCTTATGATTCTTAAAACGCGATAATGCATCACATTTCTATGTTTCATGGTAAGATATAATATGATTTGCGAAGTGTTATGTATTTCTCGTCTACACTTCAAAGGAATGTGAATGCGACACTTCCTTGCAAGGAAATAGCGTTTGCAGTTGTCTACGTATCGTAGCAATAGAGTTCTTATGATTCTTAAAACGCGATATCGCACCTCATTTCTATCTTTTATGGTAAGATATAAAATGATTTGCGAAGTGTTATGTATACCTCGTCTACACTTCAAATGAATGAAAATGCGACACTTCCTTCCAAAGAAATAGCGTTTGCAGATGTCTACGTATCGTAGCAATAGATATCTAATGCTTCTTGCGATATCGCATCTCATTTCTATGTTTCATGGTAAGATATAATATGATTTGCGAAGTGTCATGTATTCCTCGTCTACACTTCAAATGAATGTAAATGCGACACTTCCTAGCAAGGAAATAACGTTTGCAGATGTCTACGTATCGTAGCAATAGATTTCTATTGCTTCTTAAAACGCGATATCGCACCTCATTTCTATGTTTCATGGTAAGATATAATATGATTTGCGAAGTGTCATGTATTCCTCGTCTACACTTCAAATGAATGTAAATGCGACACTTCCTTGCAAGGAAATAGCGTCTGCAGATGTCTACATATCGTAGCAATGGAGTTCTTATGATTCTTAAAACGCGATATTGCATCACATTTCTATGTTTCATGGTAAGATATAATATGATTTGCGAAGTGTTATGTATTTCTCGTCTACACTTCAAAGGAATGTGAATGCGACACTTCCTCGCTAGGAAATAGCGTTTGCAGATGTCTACGTATCGTAGCAATAGATTTCTAATGCTTCTTAAAACGCGATATCGCATCTCATTTCTATGTTTCATGGTAAGATATAATATGATTTGCGAAGTGTCATGTATTCCTCGTCTACACTTCAAATGAATGTAAATGCAACACTTCCTAGCAAGGAAATAACGTCTGCAGATGTCTACGTATCGTAGCAATAGATTTCTAATGCTTCTTAAAACGCGATATCGCATCTCATTTCTATGTTTCATGGTAAGATATAATATGATTTGCGAAGTGCTATGTATTCCTCGTCTACACTTCAAAGGAATGTGAATGCGACACTTCCTCGCTAGGAAATAGCGTTTGCAGATATCTACGTATCGTAGCAATAGATTTCTAATGCTTCTTAAAACGCGATATCGCACCTCATTTCTATGTTTCATGGTAAGATATAATATCATTTGCGAAGTGTCATGTATTCCTCGTCTGCACTTCAAATGAATGTAAATGCGACACTTCCTTGCAAGGAAATAGCGTCTGCAGATGTCTACATATCGTAGCAATGGAGTTCTTATGATTCTTAAAACGCGATAATGCATCACATTTCAATGTTTCATGGTAAGATATAATATGATTTGCGAAGTGTTATGTATTTCTCGTCTACACTTCAAAGGAATGTGAATGCGACACTTCCCCGCTAGGAAATAGCGTTTGCAGATGTCTACGTATCGTAGCAATAGATTTCTAATGCTTCTTAAAACGCGATATCGCATCTCATTTCTATGTTTCATGGTAAGATATAATATGATTTGCGAAGTGTCATGTATTCCTCGTCTACACTTCAAATGAATGAAAATGCGACACTTCCTTGCAAGGAAATAGTGTTTGCAGATATCTACCTATCGTAGCAATAGTGTTCTAATGCTTCTTAAAAAGCGATATCGCATCTCATATTTATGTTTCATGGTAAGATATAATATGATTTGCGAAGTGTCATGTATTCCTCGTCTACACTTAAAATGAATGTAAATGCGACACTTCCTTCCAAAGAAATAGCGTCTGCAGATGTCTACGTATTGTAGCAATAGAGTTCTTATGATTCTTAAAACGCGATATCGCACCTCATTTCTATCTTTCATGGTAAGATATAATATGATTTGCGAAGCGTTATGTATTCCTCGTCTACACTTCAAATGAATGTAAATGCGACACTTCCTTCCAAAGAAATAGCGTTTGCAGATGTCTACGTATCGCAGCAATAGAGTTCTAATGCTTCTTAAAACGCGATATCGCATCTCATTTCTATGTTTCATGGTAAGATATAATATGATTTGCGAAGCGTTATGTATTCCTCGTCTACACGTCAAATGAATGAAAATGCGACACTTCCTTCCAAAGAAATAGCGTTTGCAGATGTCTACGTATCGTAGCAATAGATATCTAATGCTTCTTGCGATATCGCATCTCATTTCTATGATTCATGGTAAGATATAATATGATTTGCGAAGTGTCATGTATTCCTCGTCTACACTTCAAATGAATGTAAATGCGACACTTCCTAGCAAGGAAATAACGTTTGCAGATGTCTACGTATCGTAGCAATAGATTTCTAATGCTTCTTAAAACGCGATATCGCACCTCATTTCTATGTTTCATGGTAAGATATAATATGATTTGCGAAGTGTCATGTATTCCTCGTCTACACTTCAAATGAATGTAAATGCGACACTTCCTTGCAAGGAAATAGCGTCTGCAGATGTCTACATATCGTAGCAATGGTGTTCTTATGATTCTTAAAACGCGATATTGCATCACATTTCTATGTTTCATGGTAAGATATAATATGATTTGCGAAGTGTTATGTATTTCTCGTCTACACTTCAAAGGAATGTGAATGCGACACTTCCTCGCTAGGAAATAGCGTTTGCAGATGTCTACGTATCGTAGCAATAGATTTCTAATGCTTCTTAAAACGCGATATCGCATCTCATTTCTATGTTTCATGGTAAGATATAATATGATTTGCGAAGTGTCATGTATTCCTCGTCTACACTTCAAATGAATGTAAATGCGACACTTCCTAGCAAGGAAATAACGTTTGCAGATGTCTACGTATCGTAGCAATAGATTTCTAATGCTTCTTAAAACGCGATATCGCATCTCATTTCTATGTTTCATGGTAAGATATAATATGATTTGCGAAGTGCTATGTATTCCTCGTCTACACTTCAAAGGAATGTGAATGCGACACTTCCTCGCTAGGAAATAGCGTTTGCAGATGTCTACGTATCGTAGCAATAGATTTCTAATGCTTCTTAAAACGCGATATCGCACCTCATTTCTATGTTTCATGGTAAGATATAATATCATTTGCGAAGTGTCATGTATTCCTCGTCTGCACTTCAAATGAATGTAAATGCGACACTTCCTTGCAAGGAAATAGAGTCTGCAGATGTCTACATATCGTAGCAATGGAGTTCTTATGATTCTTAAAACGCGATAATGCATCACATTTCTATGTTTCATGGTAAGATATAATATGATTTGCGAAGTGTTATGTATTTCTCGTCTACACTTCAAAGGAATGTGAATGCGACACTTCCTCGCTAGGAAATAGCGTTTGCAGATGTCTACGTATCGTAGCAATAGATTTCTAATGCTTCTTAAAACGCGATATCGCATCTCATTTCTATGTTTCATGGTAAGATATAATATGATTTGCGAAGTGTCATGTATTCCTCGTCTACACTTCAAATGAATGTAAATGCAACACTTCCTAGCAAGGAAATAACGTCTGCAGATGTCTACGTATCGTAGCAATAGATTTCTAATGCTTCTTAAAACGCGATATCGCATCTCATTTCTATGTTTCATGGTAAGATATAATATGATTTGCGAAGTGCTATGTATTCCTCGTCTACACTTCAAAGGAATGTGAATGCGACACTTCCTCGCTAGGAAATAGCGTTTGCAGATGTCTACGTATCGTAGCAATAGATTTCTAATGCTTCTTAAAACGCGATATCGCACCTCATTTCTATGTTTCATGGTAAGATATAATATCATTTGCGAAGTGTCATGTATTCCTCGTCTGCACTTCAAATGAATGTAAATGCGACACTTCCTTGCAAGGAAATAGCGTCTGCAGATGTCTACATATCGTAGCAATGGAGTTCTTATGATTCTTAAAACGCGATAATGCATCACATTTCAATGTTTCATGGTAAGATATAATATGATTTGCGAAGTGTTATGTATTTCTCGTCTACACTTCAAAGGAATGTGAATGCGACACTTCCCCGCTAGGAAATAGCGTTTGCAGATGTCTACGTATCGTAGCAATAGATTTCTAATGCTTCTTAAAACGCGATATCGCATCTCATTTCTATGTTTCATGGTAAGATATAATATGATTTGCGAAGTGTCATGTATTCCTCGTCTACACTTCAAATGAATGAAAATGCGACACTTCCTTGCAAGGAAATAGTGTTTGCAGATATCTACCTATCGTAGCAATAGTGTTCTAATGCTTCTTAAAAAGCGATATCGCATCTCATATTTATGTTTCATGGTAAGATATAATATGATTTGCGAAGTGTCATGTATTCCTCGTCTACACTTAAAATGAATGTAAATGCGACACTTCCTTGCAAGGAAATAGCGTCTGCAGATGTCTACGTATCGTAGCAATGGCTTTCTAATGCTTCTTAAAACGCGATATAGCATCTCATTTCTATGTTTCATGGTAAGATGTAATATGATTTGCGAAGTGTTATATATTTCTCGTCTACACTTCAAATGAATGTAAATGCGACACTTCCTTGCAAGGAAGTAGCGTTTGCAGATGTCTAGGTATCGTAGCAATAGAGTTCTAATGCTTCTTAAAACGAGATATTGCATCTCATATCTATGTTTCATGATAAGATATGATATTCATTGCGAAGTGTTATGCATTCCTCGTCTACGATTCAAATGAAAGTAAATGCGACACTTCCTTGCAAGCAAATAGCGTTTGCAGATGTCTACGTATCGTAGCAATAGAGTTCATATGATTCTTAAAACGCGATATCGCATCTTATTTCTATGTTTCATGGTAAGATATAACATTATTTGCGAAGTGTTATGTATTCCTCGTCTACGCTTCAAATGAATGTGAATGCGATACTTCCTCCGTAGGAAATAGCGTTTGCGGATGTCTACGTATCGTAGCAATAGCTTTCTGATGCTTCTTAAAACGCGATATCGCATCCCATTTCTATGTTTCATGGTAAGATATAATATGATTTGCGAAGTGTTATGTATTCCTCGTCTACGATTCAAATGAATGTAAATGCGACATTTCCATGCAAGGAAATAGCGTCTGCAGATGTCTAGGGATCGTAGCAATAGAGTTCTAATGCTTCTTAAAACGAGATATTGCATCTCATATCTATGTTTCATGATAAGATATGATATTCATTGCGAAGTGTTATGCATTCCTCGTCTACGATTCAAATGAAAGTAAATGCGACACTTCCTTGCAAGCAAATAGCGTTTGCAGATGTCTACGTATCGTAGCAATAGAGTTCATATGATTCTTAAAACGCGATATCGCATCTTATTTCTATGTTTCATGGTAAGATATAACATTATTTGCGAAGTGTTATGTATTCCTCGTCTACGCTTCAAATGAATGTGAATGCGATACTTCCTCCGTAGGAAATAGCGTTTGCGGATGTCTACGTATCGTAGCAATAGCTTTCTGATGCTTCTTAAAACGCGATATCGCATCCCATTTCTATGTTTCATGGTAAGATATAATATGATTTGCGAAGTGTTATGTATTCCTCGTCTACACTTCAAATGAATGTAAATGCGACACTTCCTTGCTAGGAAATAGCGTTTGCAGATGTCTACGTATCGTAGCAATAGAGTTCTGATGCTTCTTAAAACGCGATATCGCATCTCATTTCTATGTTTCATGGTAAGATATAATATTCATTGCGAAGTGTTATGCATTCCTCGTCTACGATTCAAATGAAAGTAAATGCGACACTTCCTTGCAAGCAAATAGCGTTTGCAGATGTCTACCTATCGTAGCAATAGTGTTCTAATGCTTCTTAAAAAGCGATACGCATCTCATATTTATGTTTCATGGTAAGATATAATATGATTTGCGAAGTGTCATGTATTCCTCGTCTACACTTAAAATGAATGTAAATGCGACACTTCCTTGCAAGGAAATAGCGTCTGCAGATGTCTACGTATTGTAGCTATAGAGTTCTTATGATTCTTAAAACACGATATCGCACCTCATTTCTATCTTTCATGGTAAGATATAATATGATTTGCGAAGCGTTATGTATTCCCCGTCTACACTTCAAATGAATGTGAATGCGACACTTCCTTGCAAGGAAATAGCGTTTGCAGATGTCTACCTATCGTAGCAATAGTGTTCTAATGCTTCTTAAAAAGCGATACGCATCTCATATTTATGTTTCATGGTAAGATATAATATGATTTGCGAAGTGTCATGTATTCCTCGTCTATACTTGAAATGAATGTAAATGCGACACTTCCTTGCTAGGAAATAGCGTCTGCAGAGATCTAGGTATCGTAGCAATAGAGTTCTAATGCTTCTTAAAACGAGATATTGCATCTCATATATATGTTTCATGATAAGATATAATATTCATTGCGAAGTGTCATGTATACCTCGTCTACACTTCAAATGAATGTAAATGCGACACTTCCTTCCAAAGAAATAGCGTTCGCAGATGTCTACGTATCGTAGCAATAGATATCTAATGCTTTTTAAAACGCGATATCGCATCTCATTTCTATGTTTCATGGTAATATATAATATGATTTGCGAAGTGTCATGTATTCCTCATCTATACTTCAAATGAATGTAAGTGCGACACTTCCTTGCAAGGAAATAGCTTTTGCAGTTGTCTACGTATCGCAGCAATAGAGTTCTTATGATTCTTAAAACGCGAAATCGCACCTCATTTCTATCTTTCATGGTAAGATATGATATGATTTGCGAAGTGTTATGTATTCCTCGTCTACACTTCAAATGAATGTAAATGCGACACTTCCTTCCAAAGAAATAGCGTTTGCAGATGTCTGCGTATCGTAGCAATAGATATCTAATGCTTCTTGCGATATCGCATCTCATTTCTATATTTCATGGTAAGATATAATATGATTTGCGAAGTGTCATGTATTCCTCGTCTACACTTCAAATGAATGTAAATGCGACACTTCCTTGCAAGGAAATAGCGTCTGCAGATGTCTACATATCGTAACAATGGTGTTCTTATGATTCTTAAAACGCGATAATGCATCACATTTCTATGTTTCATGGTAAGATATAATATGATTTGCGAAGTGTTATGTATTTCTCGTCTACACTTCAAAGGAATGTGAATGCGACACTTCCTTGCAAGGAAATAGCGTTTGCAGTTGTCTACGTATCGTAGCAATAGAGTTCTTATGATTCTTAAAACGCGATATCGCACCTCATTTCTATCTTTTATGGTAAGATATAAAATGATTTGCGAAGTGTTATGTATACCTCGTCTACACTTCAAATGAATGAAAATGCGACACTTCCTTCCAAAGAAATAGCGTTTGCAGATGTCTACGTATCGTAGCAATAGATATCTAATGCTTCTTGCGATATCGCATCTCATTTCTATGTTTCATGGTAAGATATAATATGATTTGCGAAGTGTCATGTATTCCTCGTCTACACTTCAAATGAATGTAAATGCGACACTTCCTAGCAAGGAAATAACGTTTGCAGATGTCTACGTATCGTAGCAATAGATTTCTATTGCTTCTTAAAACGCGATATCGCACCTCATTTCTATGTTTCATGGTAAGATATAATATGATTTGCGAAGTGTCATGTATTCCTCGTCTACACTTCAAATGAATGTAAATGCGACACTTCCTTGCAAGGAAATAGCGTCTGCAGATGTCTACATATCGTAGCAATGGAGTTCTTATGATTCTTAAAACGCGATATTGCATCACATTTCTATGTTTCATGGTAAGATATAATATGATTTGCGAAGTGTTATGTATTTCTCGTCTACACTTCAAAGGAATGTGAATGCGACACTTCCTCGCTAGGAAATAGCGTTTGCAGATGTCTACGTATCGTAGCAATAGATTTCTAATGCTTCTTAAAACGCGATATCGCATCTCATTTCTATGTTTCATGGTAAGATATAATATGATTTGCGAAGTGTCATGTATTCCTCGTCTACACTTCAAATGAATGTAAATGCAACACTTCCTAGCAAGGAAATAACGTCTGCAGATGTCTACGTATCGTAGCAATAGATTTCTAATGCTTCTTAAAACGCGATATCGCATCTCATTTCTATGTTTCATGGTAAGATATAATATGATTTGCGAAGTGCTATGTATTCCTCGTCTACACTTCAAAGGAATGTGAATGCGACACTTCCTCGCTAGGAAATAGCGTTTGCAGATATCTACGTATCGTAGCAATAGATTTCTAATGCTTCTTAAAACGCGATATCGCACCTCATTTCTATGTTTCATGGTAAGATATAATATCATTTGCGAAGTGTCATGTATTCCTCGTCTGCACTTCAAATGAATGTAAATGCGACACTTCCTTGCAAGGAAATAGCGTCTGCAGATGTCTACATATCGTAGCAATGGAGTTCTTATGATTCTTAAAACGCGATAATGCATCACATTTCAATGTTTCATGGTAAGATATAATATGATTTGCGAAGTGTTATGTATTTCTCGTCTACACTTCAAAGGAATGTGAATGCGACACTTCCCCGCTAGGAAATAGCGTTTGCAGATGTCTACGTATCGTAGCAATAGATTTCTAATGCTTCTTAAAACGCGATATCGCATCTCATTTCTATGTTTCATGGTAAGATATAATATGATTTGCGAAGTGTCATGTATTCCTCGTCTACACTTCAAATGAATGAAAATGCGACACTTCCTTGCAAGGAAATAGTGTTTGCAGATATCTACCTATCGTAGCAATAGTGTTCTAATGCTTCTTAAAAAGCGATATCGCATCTCATATTTATGTTTCATGGTAAGATATAATATGATTTGCGAAGTGTCATGTATTCCTCGTCTACACTTAAAATGAATGTAAATGCGACACTTCCTTCCAAAGAAATAGCGTCTGCAGATGTCTACGTATTGTAGCAATAGAGTTCTTATGATTCTTAAAACGCGATATCGCACCTCATTTCTATCTTTCATGGTAAGATATAATATGATTTGCGAAGCGTTATGTATTCCTCGTCTACACTTCAAATGAATGTAAATGCGACACTTCCTTCCAAAGAAATAGCGTTTGCAGATGTCTACGTATCGCAGCAATAGAGTTCTAATGCTTCTTAAAACGCGATATCGCATCTCATTTCTATGTTTCATGGTAAGATATAATATGATTTGCGAAGCGTTATGTATTCCTCGTCTACACGTCAAATGAATGAAAATGCGACACTTCCTTCCAAAGAAATAGCGTTTGCAGATGTCTACGTATCGTAGCAATAGATATCTAATGCTTCTTGCGATATCGCATCTCATTTCTATGATTCATGGTAAGATATAATATGATTTGCGAAGTGTCATGTATTCCTCGTCTACACTTCAAATGAATGTAAATGCGACACTTCCTAGCAAGGAAATAACGTTTGCAGATGTCTACGTATCGTAGCAATAGATTTCTAATGCTTCTTAAAACGCGATATCGCACCTCATTTCTATGTTTCATGGTAAGATATAATATGATTTGCGAAGTGTCATGTATTCCTCGTCTACACTTCAAATGAATGTAAATGCGACACTTCCTTGCAAGGAAATAGCGTCTGCAGATGTCTACATATCGTAGCAATGGTGTTCTTATGATTCTTAAAACGCGATATTGCATCACATTTCTATGTTTCATGGTAAGATATAATATGATTTGCGAAGTGTTATGTATTTCTCGTCTACACTTCAAAGGAATGTGAATGCGACACTTCCTCGCTAGGAAATAGCGTTTGCAGATGTCTACGTATCGTAGCAATAGATTTCTAATGCTTCTTAAAACGCGATATCGCATCTCATTTCTATGTTTCATGGTAAGATATAATATGATTTGCGAAGTGTCATGTATTCCTCGTCTACACTTCAAATGAATGTAAATGCGACACTTCCTAGCAAGGAAATAACGTTTGCAGATGTCTACGTATCGTAGCAATAGATTTCTAATGCTTCTTAAAACGCGATATCGCATCTCATTTCTATGTTTCATGGTAAGATATAATATGATTTGCGAAGTGCTATGTATTCCTCGTCTACACTTCAAAGGAATGTGAATGCGACACTTCCTCGCTAGGAAATAGCGTTTGCAGATGTCTACGTATCGTAGCAATAGATTTCTAATGCTTCTTAAAACGCGATATCGCACCTCATTTCTATGTTTCATGGTAAGATATAATATCATTTGCGAAGTGTCATGTATTCCTCGTCTGCACTTCAAATGAATGTAAATGCGACACTTCCTTGCAAGGAAATAGAGTCTGCAGATGTCTACATATCGTAGCAATGGAGTTCTTATGATTCTTAAAACGCGATAATGCATCACATTTCTATGTTTCATGGTAAGATATAATATGATTTGCGAAGTGTTATGTATTTCTCGTCTACACTTCAAAGGAATGTGAATGCGACACTTCCTCGCTAGGAAATAGCGTTTGCAGATGTCTACGTATCGTAGCAATAGATTTCTAATGCTTCTTAAAACGCGATATCGCATCTCATTTCTATGTTTCATGGTAAGATATAATATGATTTGCGAAGTGTCATGTATTCCTCGTCTACACTTCAAATGAATGTAAATGCAACACTTCCTAGCAAGGAAATAACGTCTGCAGATGTCTACGTATCGTAGCAATAGATTTCTAATGCTTCTTAAAACGCGATATCGCATCTCATTTCTATGTTTCATGGTAAGATATAATATGATTTGCGAAGTGCTATGTATTCCTCGTCTACACTTCAAAGGAATGTGAATGCGACACTTCCTCGCTAGGAAATAGCGTTTGCAGATGTCTACGTATCGTAGCAATAGATTTCTAATGCTTCTTAAAACGCGATATCGCACCTCATTTCTATGTTTCATGGTAAGATATAATATCATTTGCGAAGTGTCATGTATTCCTCGTCTGCACTTCAAATGAATGTAAATGCGACACTTCCTTGCAAGGAAATAGCGTCTGCAGATGTCTACATATCGTAGCAATGGAGTTCTTATGATTCTTAAAACGCGATAATGCATCACATTTCAATGTTTCATGGTAAGATATAATATGATTTGCGAAGTGTTATGTATTTCTCGTCTACACTTCAAAGGAATGTGAATGCGACACTTCCCCGCTAGGAAATAGCGTTTGCAGATGTCTACGTATCGTAGCAATAGATTTCTAATGCTTCTTAAAACGCGATATCGCATCTCATTTCTATGTTTCATGGTAAGATATAATATGATTTGCGAAGTGTCATGTATTCCTCGTCTACACTTCAAATGAATGAAAATGCGACACTTCCTTGCAAGGAAATAGTGTTTGCAGATATCTACCTATCGTAGCAATAGTGTTCTAATGCTTCTTAAAAAGCGATATCGCATCTCATATTTATGTTTCATGGTAAGATATAATATGATTTGCGAAGTGTCATGTATTCCTCGTCTACACTTAAAATGAATGTAAATGCGACACTTCCTTGCAAGGAAATAGCGTCTGCAGATGTCTACGTATTGTAGCAATAGAGTTCTTATGATTCTTAAAACGCGATATCGCACCTCATTTCTATCTTTCATGGTAAGATATAATATGATTTGCGAAGCGTTATGTATTCCTCGTCTACACTTCAAATGAATGTAAATGCGACACTTCCTTCCAAAGAAATAGCGTTTGCAGATGTCTACGTATCGCAGCAATAGAGTTCTAATGTTTCTTAAAACGCGATATCGCATCTCATTTCTATGTTTCATGGTAAGATATAATATGATTTGCGAAGCGTTATGTATTCCTCGTCTACACGTCAAATGAATGAAAATGCGACACTTCCTTCCAAAGAAATAGCGTTTGCAGATGTCTACGTATCGTAGCAATAGATATCTAATGCTTCTTGCGATATCGCATCTCATTTCTATGATTCATGGTAAGATATAATATGATTTGCGAAGTGTCATGTATTCCTCGTCTACACTTCAAATGAATGTAAATGCGACACTTCCTAGCAAGGAAATAACGTTTGCAGATGTCTACGTATCGTAGCAATAGATTTCTAATGCTTCTTAAAACGCGATATCGCACCTCATTTCTATGTTTCATGGTAAGATATAATATGATTTGCGAAGTGTCATGTATTCCTCGTCTACACTTCAAATGAATGTAAATGCGACACTTCCTTGCAAGGAAATAGCGTCTGCAGATGTCTACATATCGTAGCAATGGTGTTCTTATGATTCTTAAAACGCGATATTGCATCACATTTCTATGTTTCATGGTAAGATATAATATGATTTGCGAAGTGTTATGTATTTCTCGTCTACACTTCAAAGGAATGTGAATGCGACACTTCCTCGCTAGGAAATAGCGTTTGCAGATGTCTACGTATCGTAGCAATAGATTTCTAATGCTTCTTAAAACGCGATATCGCATCTCATTTCTATGTTTCATGGTAAGATATAATATGATTTGCGAAGTGTCATGTATTCCTCGTCTACACTTCAAATGAATGTAAATGCGACACTTCCTAGCAAGGAAATAACGTTTGCAGATGTCTACGTATCGTAGCAATAGATTTCTAATGCTTCTTAAAACGCGATATCGCATCTCATTTCTATGTTTCATGGTAAGATATAATATGATTTGCGAAGTGTCATGTATTCCTCGTCTGCACTTCAAATGAATGTAAATGCGACACTTCCTTGCAAGGAAATGGAGTCTGCAGATGTCTACATATCGTAGCAATGGAGTTCTTATGATTCTTAAAACGCGATAATGCATCACATTTCTATGTTTCATGGTAAGATATAATATGATTTGCGAAGTGTTATGTATTTCTCGTCTACACTTCAAAGGAATGTGAATGCGACACTTCCCCGCTAGGAAATAGCGTTTGCAGATGTCTACGTATCGTAGCAATAGATTTCTAATGCTTCTTAAAACGCGATATCGCATCTCATTTCTATGTTTCATGGTAAGATATAATATGATTTGCGAAGTGTCATGTATTCCTCGTCTACACTTCAAATGAATGAAAATGCGACACTTCCTTGCAAGGAAATAGTGTTTGCAGATATCTACCTATCGTAGCAATAGTGTTCTAATGCTTCTTAAAAAGCGATATCGCATCTCATATTTATGTTTCATGGTAAGATATAATATGATTTGCGAAGTGTCATGTATTCCTCGTCTACACTTAAAATGAATGTAAATGCGACACTTCCTTGCAAGGAAATAGCGTCTGCAGATGTCTACGTATTGTAGCAATAGAGTTCTTATGATTCTTAAAACGCGATATCGCACCTCATTTCTATCTTTCATGGTAAGATATAATATGATTTGCGAAGCGTTATGTATTCCTCGTCTACACTTCAAATGAATGTAAATGCGACACTTCCTTCCAAAGAAATAGCGTTTGCAGATGTCTACGTATCGCAGCAATAGAGTTCTAATGCTTCTTAAAACGCGATATCGCATCTCATTTCTATGTTTCATGCTAAGATATAATATGATTTGCGAAGCGTTATGTATTCCTCGTCTACACGTCAAATGAATGAAAATGCGACACTTCCTTCCAAAGAAATAGCGTTTGCAGATGTCTACGTATCGTAGCAATAGATATCTAATGCTTCTTGCGATATCGCATCTCATTTCTATGGTTCATGGTAAGATATAATATGATTTGCGAAGTGTCATGTATTCCTCGTCTACACTTCAAATGAATGTAAATGCGACACTTCCTAGCAAGGAAATAACGTTTGCAGATGTCTACGTATCGTAGCAATAGATTTCTAATGCTTCTTAAAACGCGATATCGCACCTCATTTCTATGTTTCATGGTAAGATATAATATGATTTGCGAAGTGTCATGTATTCCTCGTCTACACTTCAAATGAATGTAAATGCGACACTTCCTTGCAAGGAAATAGCGTCTGCAGATGTCTACATATCGTAGCAATGGTGTTCTTATGATTCTTAAAACGCGATATTGCATCACATTTCTATGTTTCATGGTAAGATATAATATGATTTGCGAAGTGTTATGTATTTCTCGTCTACACTTCAAAGGAATGTGAATGCGACACTTCCTCGCTAGGAAATAGCGTTTGCAGATGTCTACGTATCGTAGCAATAGATTTCTAATGCTTCTTAAAACGCGATATCGCATCTCATTTCTATGTTTCATGGTAAGATATAATATGATTTGCGAAGTGTCATGTATTCCTCGTCTACACTTCAAATGAATGTAAATGCGACACTTCCTAGCAAGGAAATAACGTTTGCAGATGTCTACGTATCGTAGCAATAGATTTCTAATGCTTCTTAAAACGCGATATCGCATCTCATTTCTATGTTTCATGGTAAGATATAATATGATTTGCGAAGTGCTATGTATTCCTCGTCTACACTTCAAAGGAATGTGAATGCGACACTTCCTCGCTAGGAAATAGCGTTTGCAGATGTCTACGTATCGTAGCAATAGATTTCAAATGCTTCTTAAAACGCGATATCGCACCTCATTTCTATGTTTCATGGTAAGATATAATATCATTTGCGAAGTGTCATGTATTCCTCGTCTGCACTTCAAATGAATGTAAATGCGACACTTCCTTGCAAGGAAATAGAGTCTGCAGATGTCTACATATCGTAGCAATGGAGTTCTTATGATTCTTAAAACGCGATAATGCATCACATTTCTATGTTTCATGGTAAGATATAATATGATTTGCGAAGTGTTATGTATTTCTCGTCTACACTTCAAAGGAATGTGAATGCGACACTTCCCCGCTAGGAAATAGCGTTTGCAGATGTCTACGTATCGTAGCAATAGATTTCTAATGCTTCTTAAAACGCGATATCGCATCTCATTTCTATGTTTCATGGTAAGATATAATATGATTTGCGAAGTGTCATGTATTCCTCGTCTACACTTCAAATGAATGAAAATGCGACACTTCCTTGCAAGGAAATAGTGTTTGCAGATATCTACCTATCGTAGCAATAGTGTTCTAATGCTTCTTAAAAAGCGATATCGCATCTCATATTTATGTTTCATGGTAAGATATAATATGATTTGCGAAGTGTCATGTATTCCTCGTCTACACTTAAAATGAATGTAAATGCGACACTTCCTTGCAAGGAAATAGCGTCTGCAGATGTCTACGTATTGTAGCAATAGAGTTCTTATGATTCTTAAAACGCGATATCGCACCTCATTTCTATCTTTCATGGTAAGATATAATATGATTTGCGAAGCGTTATGTATTCCTCGTCTACACTTCAAATGAATGTAAATGCGACACTTCCTTCCAAAGAAATAGCGTTTGCAGATGTCTACGTATCGCAGCAATAGAGTTCTAATGCTTCTTAAAACGCGATATCGCATCTCATTTCTATGTTTCATGGTAAGATATAATATGATTTGCGAAGCGTTATGTTTTCCTCGTCTACACTTCAAATGAATGAAAATGCGACACTTCCTTCCAAAGAAATAGCGTTTGCAGATGTCTACGTATCGTAGCAATAGATATCTAATGCTTCTTGCGATATCGCATCTCATTTCTATGATTCATGGTAAGATATAATATGATTTGCGAAGTGTCATGTATTCCTCGTCTACACTTCAAATGAATGTAAATGCGACACTTCCTAGCAAGGAAATAACGTTTGCAGATGTCTACGTATCGTAGCAATAGGTTTCTAATGCTTCTTAAAACGCGATATCGCACCTCATTTCTATGTTTCATGGTAAGATATAATATGATTTGCGAAGTTTCATGTATTCCTCGTCTACACTTCAAATGAATGTAAATGCGACACTTCCTTGCAAGGAAATAGCGTCTGCAGATGTCTACATATCGTAGCAATGGAGTTCTTATGATTCTTAAAACGCGATATTGCATCACATTTCTATGTTTCATGGTAAGATATAATATGATTTGCGAAGTGTTATGTATTTCTCGTCTACACTTCAAAGGAATGTGAATGCGACACTTCCTCGCTAGGAAATAGCGTTTGCAGGTGTCTACGTATCGTAGCAATAGATTTCTAATGCTTCTTAAAACGCGATATCGCATCTCATTTCTATGTTTCATGGTAAGATATAATATGATTTGCGAAGTGTCATGTATTCCTCGTCTACACTTCAAATGAATGTAAATGCGACACTTCCTAGCAAGGAAATAACGTTTGCAGATGTCTACGTATCGTAGCAATAGATTTCTAATGCTTCTTAAAACGCGATATCGCATCTCATTTCTATGTTTCATGGTAAGATATAATATGATTTGCGAAGTGCTATGTATTCCTCGTCTACACTTCAAGGGAATGTAAATGCGACACTTCCTTGCAAGGAAATAGCGTCTGCAGATGTCTACGTATCGTAGCAGTAGATATCTAATGCTTCTTGAAACGCGATATCGCATCTCATTTCTATGTTTCATGGTAAGATATAATATAATTTGCGAAGTGTCATGTATTCCTCGTCTACACTTCAAATGAATGTAAATGCGACACTTCCTTGCAAGGAAATAGCGTCTGCAGATGTCTACATATCGTAGCAATGGTGTTCTTATGATTCTTAAAACGCGATATTGCATCACATTTCTATGTTTCATGGTAAGATATAATATGATTTGCGAAGTGTTATGTATTTCTCGTCTACACTTCAAAGGAATGTGAATGCGACACTTCCTCGCTAGGAAATAGCGTTTGCAGATGTCTACGTATCGTAGCAATAGATTTCTAATGCTTCTTAAAACGCGATATCGCACCTCATTTCTATGTTTCATGGTAAGATATAATATGATTTGCGAAGTGTCATGTATTCCTCGTCTACACTTCAAATGAATGAAAATGCGACACTTCCTTGCAAGGAAATAGTGTTTGCAGATATCTACCTATCGTAGCAATAGTGTTCTAATGCTTCTTAAAAAGTGATATCGCATCTCATATTTATGTTTCATGGTAAGATATAATATGATTTGCGAAGTGTCATATATTCCTCGTCTACACTTAAAATGAATGTAAATGCGACACTTCCTTGCAAGGAAATAGCGTCTGCAGATGTCTACGTATTGTAGCAATAGAGTTCTTATGATTCTTAAAACGCGATATCGCACCTCATTTCTATCTTTCATGGTAAGATATAATATGATTTGCGAAGTGTTATGTATTTCTCGTCTACACTTCAAAGGAATGTGAATGCGACACTTCCTCGCTAGGAAATAGCGTTTGCAGATGTCTACGTATCGTAGCAATAGATTTCTAATGCTTCTTAAAACGCGATATCGCATCTCATTTCTATGTTTCATGGTAAGATATAATATGATTTGCGAAGTGTCATGTATTCCTCGTCTACACTTCAAATGAATGTAAATGCGACACTTCCTAGCAAGGAAATAACGTTTGCAGATGTCTACGTATCGTAGCAATAGATTTCTAATGCTTCTTAAAACGCGATATCGCATCTCATTTCTATGTTTCATGGTAAGATATAATATGATTTGCGAAGTGCTATGTATTCCTCGTCTACACTTCAAAGGAATGTGAATGCGACACTTCCTCGCTAGGAAATAGCGTTTGCAGATGTCTACGTATCGTAGCAATAGATTTCTAATGCTTCTTAAAACGCGATATCGCACCTCATTTCTATGTTTCATGGTAAGATATAATATCATTTGCGAAGTGTCATGTATTCCTCGTCTGCACTTCAAATGAATGTAAATGCGACACTTCCTTGCAAGGAAATAGAGTCTGCAGATGTCTACATATCGTAGCAATGGAGTTCTTATGATTCTTAAAACGCGATAATGCATCACATTTCTATGTTTCATGGTAAGATATAATATGATTTGCGAAGTGTTATGTATTTCTCGTCTACACTTCAAAGGAATGTGAATGCGACACTTCCCCGCTAGGAAATAGCGTTTGCAGATGTCTACGCATCGTAGCAATAGATTTCTTATGCTTCTTAAAACGCGATATCGCATCTCATTTCTATGTTTCATGGTAAGATATAATATGATTTGCGAAGTGTCATGTATTCCTCGTCTACACTTCAAATGAATGAAAATGCGACACTTCCTTGCAAGGAAATAGTGTTTGCAGATATCTACCTATCGTAGCAATAGTGTTCTAATGCTTCTTAAAAAGCGATATCGCATCTCATATTTATGTTTCATGGTAAGATATAATATGATTTGCGAAGTGTCATGTATTCCTCGTCTACACTTCAAATGAATGTAAATGCGACACTTCCTAGCAAGGAAATAACGTTTGCAGATGTCTACGTATCGTAGCAATAGATTTCTAATGCTTCTTAAAACGCGATATCGCATCTCATTTCTATGTTTCATGGTAAGATATAATATGATTTGCGAAGTGCTATGTATTCCTCGTCTACACTTCAAAGGAATGTGAATGCGACACTTCCTCGCTAGGAAATAGCGTTTGCAGATGTCTACGTATCGTAGCAATAGATTTCTAATGCTTCTTAAAACGCGATATCGCACCTCATTTCTATGTTTCATGGTAAGATATAATATCATTTGCGAAGTGTCATGTATTCCTCGTCTGCACTTCAAATGAATGTAAATGCGACACTTCCTTGCAAGGAAATAGAGTCTGCAGATGTCTACATATCGTAGCAATGGAGTTCTTATGATTCTTAAAACGCGATAATGCATCACATTTCTATGTTTCATGGTAAGATATAATATGATTTGCGAAGTGTTATGTATTTCTCGTCTACACTTCAAAGGAATGTGAATGCGACACTTCCCCGCTAGGAAATAGCGTTTGCAGATGTCTACGCATCGTAGCAATAGATTTCTAATGCTTCTTAAAACCCGATATCGCATCTCATTTCTATGTTTCATGGTAAGATATAATATGATTTGCGAAGTGTCATGTATTCCTCGTCTACACTTCAAATGAATGAAAATGCGACACTTCCTTGCAAGGAAATAGTGTTTGCAGATATCTACCTATCGTAGCAATAGTGTTCTAATGCTTCTTAAAAAGCGATATCGCATCTCATATTTATGTTTCATGGTAAGATATAATATGATTTGCGAAGTGTCATGTATTCCTCGTCTACACTTCAAATGAATGTAAATGCGACACTTCCTAGCAAGGAAATAACGTTTGCAGATGTCTACGTATCGTAGCAATAGATTTCTAATGCTTCTTAAAACGCGATATCGCATCTCATTTCTATGTTTCATGGTAAGATATAATATGATTTGCGAAGTGCTATGTATTCCTCGTCTACACTTCAAAGGAATGTGAATGCGACACTTCCTCGCTAGGAAATAGCGTTTGCAGATGTCTACGTATCGTAGCAATAGATTTCTAATGCTTCTTAAAACGCGATATCGCACCTCATTTCTATGTTTCATGGTAAGATATAATATCATTTGCGAAGTGTCATGTATTCCTCGTCTGCACTTCAAATGAATGTAAATGCGACACTTCCTTGCAAGGAAATAGAGTCTGCAGATGTCTACATATCGTAGCAATGGAGTTCTTATGATTCTTAAAACGCGATAATGCATCACATTTCTATGTTTCATGGTAAGATATAATATGATTTGCGAAGTGTTATGTATTTCTCGTCTACACTTCAAAGGAATGTGAATGCGACACTTCCCCGCTAGGAAATAGCGTTTGCAGATGTCTACGCATCGTAGCAATAGATTTCTAATGCTTCTTAAAACGCGATATCGCATCTCATTTCTATGTTTCATGGTAAGATATAATATGATTTGCGAAGTGTCATGTATTCCTCGTCTACACTTCAAATGAATGAAAATGCGACACTTCCTTGCAAGGAAATAGTGTTTGCAGATATCTACCTATCGTAGCAATAGTGTTCTAATGCTTCTTAAAAAGCGATATCGCATCTCATATTTATGTTTCATGGTAAGATATAATATGATTTGCGAAGTGTCATGTATTCCTCGTCTACACTTAAAATGAATGTAAATGCGACACTTCCTTGCAAGGAAATAGCGTCTGCAGATGTCTACGTATTGTAGCAATAGAGTTCTTATGATTCTTAAAACGCGATATCGCACCTCATTTCTATCTTTCATGGTAAGATATAATATGATTTGCGAAGCGTTATGTATTCCTCGTCTACACTTCAAATGAATGTAAATGCGACACTTCCTTCCAAAGAAATAGCGTTTGCAGATGTCTACGTATCGCAGCAATAGAGTTCTAATGCTTCTTAAAACGCGATATCGCATCTCATTTCTATGTTTCATGCTAAGATATAATATGATTTGCGAAGCGTTATGTATTCCTCGTCTACACGTCAAATGAATGAAAATGCGACACTTCCTTCCAAAGAAATAGCGTTTGCAGATGTCTACGTATCGTAGCAATAGATATCTAATGCTTCTTGCGATATCGCATCTCATTTCTATGGTTCATGGTAAGATATAATATGATTTGCGAAGTGTCATGTATTCCTCGTCTACACTTCAAATGAATGTAAATGCGACACTTCCTAGCAAGGAAATAACGTTTGCAGATGTCTACGTATCGTAGCAATAGATTTCTAATGCTTCTTAAAACGCGATATCGCACCTCATTTCTATGTTTCATGGTAAGATATAATATGATTTGCGAAGTGTCATGTATTCCTCGTCTACACTTCAAATGAATGTAAATGCGACACTTCCTTGCAAGGAAATAGCGTCTGCAGATGTCTACATATCGTAGCAATGGTGTTCTTATGATTCTTAAAACGCGATATTGCATCACATTTCTATGTTTCATGGTAAGATATAATATGATTTGCGAAGTGTTATGTATTTCTCGTCTACACTTCAAAGGAATGTGATTGCGACACTTCCTCGCTAGGAAATAGCGTTTGCAGATGTCTACGTATCGTAGCAATAGATTTCTAATGCTTCTTAAAACGCGATATCGCATCTCATTTCTATGTTTCATGGTAAGATATAATATGATTTGCGAAGTGTCATGTATTCCTCGTCTACACTTCAAATGAATGTAAATGCGACACTTCCTAGCAAGGAAATAACGTTTGCAGATGTCTACGTATCGTAGCAATAGATTTCTAATGCTTCTTAAAACGCGATATCGCATCTCATTTCTATGTTTCATGGTAAGATATAATATGATTTGCGAAGTGCTATGTATTCCTCGTCTACACTTCAAGGGAATGTAAATGCGACACTTCCTTGCAAGGAAATAGCGTCTGCAGATGTCTACGTATCGTAGCAGTAGATATCTAATGCTTCTTGAAACGCGATATCGCATCTCATTTCTATGTTTCATGGTAAGATATAATATAATTTGCGAAGTGTCATGTATTCCTCGTCTACACTTCAAATGAATGTAAATGCGACACTTCCTAGCAAGGAAATAACGTTTGCAGATGTCTACGTACCGTAGCAATAGATTTCTAATGCTTCTTAAAACGCGATATCGCACCTCATTTCTATGTTTCATGGTAAGATATAATATGATTTGCGAAGTGTCATGTATTCCTCGTCTACACTTCAAATGAATGTAAATGCGACACTTCCTTGCAAGGAAATAGCGTCTGCAGATGTCTACATATCGTAGCAATGGTGTTCTTATGATTCTTAAAACGCGATATTGCATCACATTTCTATGTTTCATGGTAAGATATAATATGATTTGCGAAGTGTTATGTATTTCTCGTCTACACTTCAAAGGAATGTGAATGCGACACTTCCTCGCTAGGAAATAGCGTTTGCAGATGTCTACGTATCGTAGCAATAGATTTCTAATGCTTCTTAAAACGCGATATCGCATCTCATTTCTATGTTTCATGGTAAGATATAATATGATTTGCGAAGTGTCATGTATTCCCCGTCTACACTTCAAATGAATGTAAATGCGACACTTCCTAGCAAGGAAATAACGTTTGCAGATGTCTACGTATCGTAGCAATAGATTTCTAATGCTTCTTAAAACGCGATATCGCATCTCATTTCTATGTTTCATGGTAAGATATAATATGATTTGCGAAGTGCTATGTATTCCTCGTCTACACTTCAAGGGAATGTAAATGCGACACTTCCTTGCAAGGAAATAGCGTCTGCAGATGTCTACGTATCGTAGCAGTAGATATCTAATGCTTCTTGAAACGCGATATCGCATCTCATTTCTATGTTTCATGGTAAGATATAATATAATTTGCGAAGTGTCATGTATTCCTCGTCTACACTTCAAATGAATGTAAATGCGACACTTCCTAGCAAGGAAATAACGTTTGCAGATGTCTACGTACCGTAGCAATAGATTTCTAATGCTTCTTAAAACGCGATATCGCACCTCATTTCTATGTTTCATGGTAAGATATAATATGATTTGCGAAGTGTCATGTATTCCTCGTCTACACTTCAAATGAATGTAAATGCGACACTTCCTTGCAAGGAAATAGCGTCTGCAGATGTCTACATATCGTAGCAATGGTGTTCTTATGATTCTTAAAACGCGATATTGCATCACATTTCTATGTTTCATGGTAAGATATAATATGATTTGCGAAGTGTTATGTATTTCTCGTCTACACTTCAAAGGAATGTGAATGCGACACTTCCTCGCTAGGAAATAGCGTTTGCAGATGTCTACGTATCGTAGCAATAGATTTCTAATGCTTCTTAAAACGCGATATCGCATCTCATTTCTATGTTTCATGGTAAGATATAATATGATTTGCGAAGTGCTATGTATTCCTCGTCTACACTTCAAAGGAATGTGAATGCGACACTTCCTCGCTAGGAAATAGCGTTTGCAGATGTCTACGTATCGTAGCAATAGATTTCTAATGCTTCTTAAAACGCGATATCGCACCTCATTTCTATGTTTCATGGTAAGATATAATATCATTTGCGAAGTGTCATGTATTCCTCGTCTGCACTTCAAATGAATGTAAATGCGACACTTCCTTGCAAGGAAATAGAGTCTGCAGATGTCTACATATCGTAGCAATGGAGTTCTTATGATTCTTAAATCGCGATAATGCATCACATTTCTATGTTTCATGGTAAGATATAATATGATTTGCGAAGTGTTATGTATTTCTCGTCTACACTTCAAAGGAATGTGAATGCGACACTTCCCCGCTAGGAAATAGCGTTTGCAGATGTCTACGTATCGTAGCAATAGATTTCTAATGCTTCTTAAAACGCGATATCGCATCTCATTTCTATGTTTCATGGTAAGATATAATATGATTTGCGAAGTGTCATGTATTCCTCGTCTACACTTCAAATGAATGAAAATGCGACACTTCCTTGCAAGGAAATAGTGTTTGCAGATATCTACCTATCGTAGCAATAGTGTTCTAATGCTTCTTAAAAAGCGATATCGCATCTCATATTTATGTTTCATGGTAAGATATAATATGATTTGCGAAGTGTCATGTATTCCTCGTCTACACTTAAAATGAATGTAAATGCGACACTTCCTTGCAAGGAAATAGCGTCTGCAGATGTCTACGTATTGTAGCAATAGAGTTCTTATGATTCTTAAAACGCGAAATCGCACCTCATTTCTATCTTTCATGGTAAGATATAATATGATTTGCGAAGTGTTATGTATTTCTCGTCTACACTTCAAAGGAATGTGAATGCGACACTTCCTCGCTAGGAAATAGCGTTTGCAGATGTCTACGTATCGTAGCAATAGATTTCTAATGCTTCTTAAAACGCGATATCGCATCTCATTTCTATGTTTCATGGTAAGATATAATATGATTTGCGAAGTGTCATGTATTCCTCGTCTACACTTCAAATGAATGTAAATGCGACACTTCCTAGCAAGGAAATAACGTTTGCAGATGTCTACGTATCGTAGCAATAGATTTCTAATGCTTCTTAAAACGCGATATCGCATCTCATTTCTATGTTTCATGGTAAGATATAATATGATTTGCGAAGTGCTATGTATTCCTCGTCTACACTTCAAAGGAATGTGAATGCGACACTTCCTCGCTAGGAAATAGCGTTTGCAGATGTCTACGTATCGTAGCAATAGATTTCTAATGCTTCTTAAAACGCGATATCGCACCTCATTTCTATGTTTCATGGTAAGATATAATATCATTTGCGAAGTGTCATGTATTCCTCGTCTGCACTTCAAATGAATGTAAATGCGACACTTCCTTGCAAGGAAATAGAGTCTGCAGATGTCTACATATCGTAGCAATGGAGTTCTTATGATTCTTAAAACGCGATAATGCATCACATTTCTATGTTTCATGGTAAGATATAATATGATTTGCGAAGTGTTATGTATTTCTCGTCTACACTTCAAAGGAATGTGAATGCGACACTTCCCCGCTAGGAAATAGCGTTTGCAGATGTCTACGCATCGTAGCAATAGATTTCTAATGCTTCTTAAAACGCGATATCGCATCTCATTTCTATGTTTCATGGTAAGATATAATATGATTTGCGAAGTGTCATGTATTCCTCGTCTACACTTCAAATGAATGAAAATGCGACACTTCCTTGCAAGGAAATAGTGTTTGCAGATATCTACCTATCGTAGCAATAGTGTTCTAATGCTTCTTAAAAAGCGATATCGCATCTCATATTTATGTTTCATGGTAAGATATAATATGATTTGCGAAGTGTCATGTATTCCTCGTCTACACTTAAAATGAATGTAAATGCGACACTTCCTTGCAAGGAAATAGCGTCTGCAGATGTCTACGTATTGTAGCAATAGAGTTCTTATGATTCTTAAAACGCGATATCGCACCTCATTTCTATCTTTCATGGTAAGATATAATATGATTTGCGAAGCGTTATGTATTCCTCGTCTACACTTCAAATGAATGTAAATGCGACACTTCCTTCCAAAGAAATAGCGTTTGCAGATGTCTACGTATCGCAGCAATAGAGTTCTAATGCTTCTTAAAACGCGATATCGCATCTCATTTCTATGTTTCATGCTAAGATATAATATGATTTGCGAAGCGTTATGTATTCCTCGTCTACACGTCAAATGAATGAAAATGCGACACTTCCTTCCAAAGAAATAGCGTTTGCAGATGTCTACGTATCGTAGCAATAGATATCTAATGCTTCTTGCGATATCGCATCTCATTTCTATGGTTCATGGTAAGATATAATATGATTTGCGAAGTGTCATGTATTCCTCGTCTACACTTCAAATGAATGTAAATGCGACACTTCCTAGCAAGGAAATAACGTTTGCAGATGTCTACGTATCGTAGCAATAGATTTCTAATGCTTCTTAAAACGCGATATCGCACCTCATTTCTATGCTTCATGGTAAGATATAATATGATTTGCGAAGTGTCATGTATTCCTCGTCTACACTTCAAATGAATGTAAATGCGACACTTCCTTGCAAGGAAATAGCGTCTGCAGATGTCTACATATCGTAGCAATGGTGTTCTTATGATTCTTAAAACGCGATATTGCATCACATTTCTATGTTTCATGGTAAGATATAATATGATTTGCGAAGTGTTATGTATTTCTCGTCTACACTTCAAAGGAATGTGAATGCGACACTTCCTCGCTAGGAAATAGCGTTTGCAGATGTCTACGTATCGTAGCAATAGATTTCTAATGCTTCTTAAAACGCGATATCGCATCTCATTTCTATGTTTCATGGTAAGATATAATATGATTTGCGAAGTGCTATGTATTCCTCGTCTACACTTCAAAGGAATGTGAATGCGACACTTCCTCGCTAGGAAATAGCGTTTGCAGATGTCTACGTATCGTAGCAATAGATTTCTAATGCTTCTTAAAACGCGATATCGCACCTCATTTCTATGTTTCATGGTAAGATATAATATCATTTGCGAAGTGTCATGTATTCCTCGTCTGCACTTCAAATGAATGTAAATGCGACACTTCCTTGCAAGGAAATAGAGTCTGCAGATGTCTACATATCGTAGCAATGGAGTTCTTATGATTCTTAAAACGCGATAATGCATCACATTTCTATGTTTCATGGTAAGATATAATATGATTTGCGAAGTGTTATGTATTTCTCGTCTACACTTCAAAGGAATGTGAATGCGACACTTCCCCGCTAGGAAATAGCGTTTGCAGATGTCTACGTATCGTAGCAATAGATTTCTAATGCTTCTTAAAACGCGATATCGCATCTCATTTCTATGTTTCATGGTAAGATATAATATGATTTGCGAAGTGTCATGTATTCCTCGTCTACACTTCAAATGAATGAAAATGCGACACTTCCTTGCAAGGAAATAGTGTTTGCAGATATCTACCTATCGTAGCAATAGTGTTCTAATGCTTCTTAAAAAGCGATATCGCATCTCATATTTATGTTTCATGGTAAGATATAATATGATTTGCGAAGTGTCATGTATTCCTCGTCTACACTTAAAATGAATGTAAATGCGACACTTCCTTGCAAGGAAATAGCGTCTGCAGATGTCTACGTATTGTAGCAATAGAGTTCTTATGATTCTTAAAACGCGATATCGCACCTCATTTCTATCTTTCATGGTAAGATATAATATGATTTGCGAAGCGTTATGTATTCCTCGTCTACACTTCAAATGAATGTAAATGCGACACTTCCTTCCAAAGAAATAGCGTTTGCAGATGTCTACGTATCGTAGCAATAGATATCTAATGCTTCTTGAAACGCGATATCGCATTTCATTTCTATGTTTCATGGTAAGATATAATATGATTTGCGAAGTGTCATGTATTCCTCGTCTACACTTCAAATGAATGTAAATGCGACACTTCCTAGCAAGGAAATAACGTTTGCAGATGTTTACGTATCGTAGCAATAGATTTCTAATGCTTCTTAAAACGCGATATCGCATCTCATTTCTATGATTCATGGTAAGATATAATATGATTTGCGAAGTGTCATGTATTCCTCGTCTACACTTCAAATGAATGTAAATGCGACACTTCCTAGCAAGGAAATAACGTTTGCAGATGTCTACGTATCGTAGCAATAGGTTTCTAATGCTTCTTAAAACGCGATATCGCACCTCATTTCTATGTTTCATGGTAAGATATAATATGATTTGCGAAGTTTCATGTATTCCTCGTCTACACTTCAAATGAATGTAAATGCGACACTTCCTTGCAAGGAAATAGCGTCTGCAGATGTCTACATATCGTAGCAATGGAGTTCTTATGATTCTTAAAACGCGATATTGCATCACATTTCTATGTTTCATGGTAAGATATAATATGACTTGCGAAGTGTTATGTATTTCTCGTCTACACTTCAAAGGAATGTGAATGCGACACTTCCTCGCTAGGAAATAGCGTTTGCAGGTGTCTACGTATCGTAGCAATAGATTTCTAATGCTTCTTAAAACGCGATATCGCATCTCATTTCTATGTTTCATGGTAAGATATAATATGATTTGCGAAGTGTCATGTATTCCTCGTCTACACTTCAAATGAATGTAAATGCGACACTTCCTAGCAAGGAAATAACGTTTGCAGATGTCTACGTATCGTAGCAATAGATTTCTAATGCTTCTTAAAACGCGATATCGCATCTCATTTCTATGTTTCATGGTAAGATATAATATGATTTGCGAAGTGCTATGTATTCCTCGTCTACACTTCAATGGAATGTAAATGCGACACTTCCTTGCAAGGAAATAGCGTCTGCAGATGTCTACGTATCGTAGCAGTAGATATCTAATGCTTCTTGAAACGCGATATCGCATCTCATTTCTATGTTTCATGGTAAGATATAATATAATTTGCGAAGTGTCATGTATTCCTCGTCTACACTTCAAATGAATGTAAATGCGACACTTCCTAGCAAGGAAATAACGTTTGCAGATGTCTACGTACCGTAGCAATAGATTTCTAATGCTTCTTAAAACGCGATATCGCATCTCATTTCTAGGTTTCATGGTAAGATATAATATGATTTGCGAAGTGTCATGTATTCCTCGTCTACACTTCAAATGAATGTAAATGCGACACTTCCTCGCTAGGAAATAGCGTTTGCAGATGTCTACGTATCGTAGCAATAGATTTCTAATGCTTCTTAAAACGCGATATCGCATCTCATTTCTATGTTTCATGGTAAGATATAATATGATTTGCGAAGTGTCATGTATTCCTCGTCTACACTTCAAATGAATGTAAATGCGGCACTTCCTCGCTAGGAAATAGCGTTTGCAGATGTCTACGTATCGTAGCAATAGATTTCTAATGCTTCTTAAAGCGCGATATCGCATCTCATTTCTATGTTTCATGGTAATATATAATATGATTTGCGAAGTGTCATGTATTCCTCATCTATACTTCAAATGAATGTAAATGCGACACATCCTTGCAAGGAAATAGCGTTTGCAGTTGTCTACGTATCGTAGCAATAGAGTTCTTATGATTCTTAAAACGCGATATCGCACCTCATTTCTATCTTTCATGGTAAGATATAATATGATTTGCGTAGTGTTATGTATTCCTCGTCTACACTTCAAATGAATGTAAATGCGACACTTCCTTCCAAAGAAATAGCGTTTGCAGATGTCTACGTATCGTATCAATAGATATCTAATGCTTCTTGAAACGCGATATCCCATCTCATTTCTATGTTCCATGGTAAGATATAATATGATTTGCGAAGTGTCATGTATTCCTCGTCTACACTTCAAATGAATGTAAATGCGACACTTCCTAGCAAGGAAATAACGTTTGCAGATGTCTACGTATCGTAGCAATAGATTTCTAATGCTTCTTAAAACGCGATATCGCATCTCATTTCTATGTTTCATGGTAAGATATAACATGATTTGCGAAGTGCTATGTATACCTCGTCTACACTTCAATGGAATGTGAATGCGACACTTCCTCGCTAGGAAATAGCGTTTGCAGATGTCTACGTATCGTAGCAATAGATTTCTAATGCTTCTCAAAACGCGATATCGCATCTCATTTCTATGTTTCATGGTAAGATATAATATGATTTGCGAAGTGTCATGTATTCCTCGTCTACACTTCAAATGAATGTAAATGCGACACTTCCTCGCTAGGAAATAGCGTTTGCAGATGTCTACGTATCGTAGCAATAGATTTCTAATGCTTCTTAAAACGCGATATCGCATCTCATTTCTATGTTTCATGGTAATATATAATATGATTTGCGAAGTGTCATGTATTCCTCATCTATACTTCAAATGAATGTAAATGCGACACTTCCTTGCAAGGAAATAGCGTTTGCAGTTGTCTACGTATCGTAGCAATAGAGTTCTTATGATTCTTAAAACGCGATATCGCACCTCATTTCTATCTTTCATGGTAAGATATAATATGATTTGCGAAGTGTTATGTATTCCTAGTCTACACTTCAAATGAATGTAAATGCGACACTTCCTTCCAAAGAAATAGCGTTTGCAGATGTCTACGTATCGTAGCAATAGATATCTAATGCTTCTTGAAACGCGATATCGCATCTCATTTCTATGTTTCATGGTAAGATATAATATGATTTGCGAAGTGTCATGTATTCCTCGTCTACACTTCAAATGAATGTAAATGCGACACTTCCTAGCAAGGAAATAACGTTTGCAGATGTTTACGTATCGTAGCAATAGATTTCTAATGCTTCTTAAAACGCGATATCGCATCTCATTTCTATGTTTCATGGTAAGATATAACATGATTTGCGAAGTGCTATGTATTCCTCGTCTACACTTCAAAGGAATGTGAATGCGACACTTCCTCGCTAGGAAATAGCGTTTGCAGATGTCTACGTATCGTAGCAATAGATTTCTAATGCTTCTTAAAACGCGATATCGCATCTCATTTCTATGTTTCATGGTAAGATGTAATATGATTTGCGAAGTGTCATGTATTCCTCGTCTACACTTCAAATGAATGTAAATGCGACACTTCCTTGCAAGGAAATAGCGTCTGCAGATGTCTACGTATCGTAGCAATAGATTTCTAATGCTTCTTAAAACGCGATATCGCATCTCATTTCTATGTTTCATGGTAAGATATAATATGATTTGCGAAGTGTCATGTATTCCTCGTCTACACTTCAAATGAATGTAAATGCGACACTTCCTAGCAAGGAAATAACGTTTGCAGATGTCTACGTATCGTAGCAATAGATTTCTAATGCTTCTTAAAACGCGATATCGCATCTCATTTCTATGTTTCATGGTAAGATATAATATGATTTGCGAAGTGCTATGTATTCCTCGTCTACACTTCAAAGGAATGTGAATGCGACACTTCCTCGCTAGGAAATAGCGTTTGCAGATGTCTACGTATCGTAGCAATAGATTTCTAATGCTTCTTAAAACGCGATATCGCACCTCATTTCTATGTTTCATGGTAAGATATAATATCATTTGCGAAGTGTCATGTATTCCTCGTCTGCACTTCAAATGAATGTAAATGCGACACTTCCTTGCAAGGAAATAGAGTCTGCAGATGTCTACATATCGTAGCAATGGAGTTCTTATGATTCTTAAAACGCGATAATGCATCACATTTCTATGTTTCATGGTAAGATATAATATGATTTGCGAAGTGTTATGTATTTCTCGTCTACACTTCAAAGGAATGTGAATGCGACACTTCCCCGCTAGGAAATAGCGTTTGCAGATGTCTACGCATCGTAGCAATAGATTTCTAATGCTTGTTAAAACGCGATATCGCATCTCATTTCTATGTTTCATGGTAAGATATAATATGATTTGCGAAGTGTCATGTATTCCTCGTCTACACTTCAAATGAATGAAAATGCGACACTTCCTTGCAAGGAAATAGTGTTTGCAGATATCTACCTATCGTAGCAATAGTGTTCTAATGCTTCTTAAAAAGCGATATCGCATCTCATATTTATGTTTCATGGTAAGATATAATATGATTTGCGAAGTGTCATGTATTCCTCGTCTACACTTCAAATGAATGTAAATGCGACACTTCCTAGCAAGGAAATAACGTTTGCAGATGTCTACGTATCGTAGCAATAGATTTCTAATGCTTCTTAAAACGCGATATCGCATCTCATTTCTATGTTTCATGGTAAGATATAATATGATTTGCGAAGTGCTATGTATTCCTCGTCTACACTTCAAAGGAATGTGAATGCGACACTTCCTCGCTAGGAAATAGCGTTTGCAGATGTCTACGTATCGTAGCAATAGATTTCTAATGCTTCTTAAAACGCGATATCGCACCTCATTTCTATGTTTCATGGTAAGATATAATATCATTTGCGAAGTGTCATGTATTCCTCGTCTGCACTTCAAATGAATGTAAATGCGACACTTCCTTGCAAGGAAATAGAGTCTGCAGATGTCTACATATCGTAGCAATGGAGTTCTTATGATTCTTAAAACGCGATAATGCATCACATTTCTATGTTTCATGGTAAGATATAATATGATTTGCGAAGTGTTATGTATTTCTCGTCTACACTTCAAAGGAATGTGAATGCGACACTTCCCCGCTAGGAAATAGCGTTTGCAGATGTCTACGCATCGTAGCAATAGATTTCTAATGCTTCTTAAAACGCGATATCGCATCTCATTTCTATGTTTCATGGTAAGATATAATATGATTTGCGAAGTGTCATGTATTCCTCGTCTACACTTCAAATGAATGAAAATGCGACACTTCCTTGCAAGGAAATAGTGTTTGCAGATATCTACCTATCGTAGCAATAGTGTTCTAATGCTTCTTAAAAAGCGATATCGCATCTCATATTTATGTTTCATGGTAAGATATAATATGATTTGCGAAGTGTCATGTATTCCTCGTCTACACTTAAAATGAATGTAAATGCGACACTTCCTTGCAAGGAAATAGCGTCTGCAGATGTCTACGTATTGTAGCAATAGAGTTCTTATGATTCTTAAAACGCGATATCGCACCTCATTTCTATCTTTCATGGTAAGATATAATATGATTTGCGAAGCGTTATGTATTCCTCGTCTACACTTCAAATGAATGTAAATGCGACACTTCCTTCCAAAGAAATAGCGTTTGCAGATGTCTACGTATCGCAGCAATAGAGTTCTAATGCTTCTTAAAACGCGATATCGCATCTCATTTCTATGTTTCATGCTAAGATATAATATGATTTGCGAAGCGTTATGTATTCCTCGTCTACACGTCAAATGAATGAAAATGCGACACTTCCTTCCAAAGAAATAGCGTTTGCAGATGTCTACGTATCGTAGCAATAGATATCTAATGCTTCTTGCGATATCGCATCTCATTTCTATGGTTCATGGTAAGATATAATATGATTTGCGAAGTGTCATGTATTCCTCGTCTACACTTCAAATGAATGTAAATGCGACACTTCCTAGCAAGGAAATAACGTTTGCAGATGTCTACGTATCGTAGCAATAGATTTCTAATGCTTCTTAAAACGCGATATCGCACCTCATTTCTATGCTTCATGGTAAGATATAATATGATTTGCGAAGTGTCATGTATTCCTCGTCTACACTTCAAATGAATGTAAATGCGACACTTCCTTGCAAGGAAATAGCGTCTGCAGATGTCTACATATCGTAGCAATGGTGTTCTTATGATTCTTAAAACGCGATATTGCATCACATTTCTATGTTTCATGGTAAGATATAATATGATTTGCGAAGTGTTATGTATTTCTCGTCTACACTTCAAAGGAATGTGAATGCGACACTTCCTCGCTAGGAAATAGCGTTTGCAGATGTCTACGTATCGTAGCAATAGATTTCTAATGCTTCTTAAAACGCGATATCGCATCTCATTTCTATGTTTCATGGTAAGATATAATATGATTTGCGAAGTGTCATGTATTCCTCGTCTACACTTCAAATGAATGTAAATGCGACACTTCCTAGCAAGGAAATAACGTTTGCAGATGTCTACGTATCGTAGCAATAGATTTCTAATGCTTCTTAAAACGCGATATCGCATCTCATTTCTATGTTTCATGGTAAGATATAATATGATTTGCGAAGTGCTATGTATTCCTCGTCTACACTTCAAAGGAATGTGAATGCGACACTTCCTCGCTAGGAAATAGCGTTTGCAGATGTCTACGTATCGTAGCAATAGATTTCTAATGCTTCTTAAAACGCGATATCGCACCTCATTTCTATGTTTCATGGTAAGATATAATATCATTTGCGAAGTGTCATGTATTCCTCGTCTGCACTTCAAATGAATGTAAATGCGACACTTCCTTGCAAGGAAATAGAGTCTGCAGATGTCTACATATCGTAGCAATGGAGTTCTTATGATTCTTAAAACGCGATAATGCATCACATTTCTATGTTTCATGGTAAGATATAATATGATTTGCGAAGTGTTATGTATTTCTCGTCTACACTTCAAAGGAATGTGAATGCGACACTTCCCCGCTAGGAAATAGCGTTTGCAGATGTCTACGTATCGTAGCAATAGATTTCTAATGCTTCTTAAAACGCGATATCGCATCTCATTTCTATGTTTCATGGTAAGATATAATATGATTTGCGAAGTGTCATGTATTCCTCGTCTACACTTCAAATGAATGAAAATGCGACACTTCCTTGCAAGGAAATAGTGTTTGCAGATATCTACCTATCGTAGCAATAGTGTTCTAATGCTTCTTAAAAAGCGATATCGCATCTCATATTTATGTTTCATGGTAAGATATAATATGATTTGCGAAGTGTCATGTATTCCTCGTCTACACTTAAAATGAATGTAAATGCGACACTTCCTTGCAAGGAAATAGCGTCTGCAGATGTCTACGTATTGTAGCAATAGAGTTCTTATGATTCTTAAAACGCGATATCGCACCTCATTTCTATCTTTCATGGTAAGATATAATATGATTTGCGAAGCGTTATGTATTCCTCGTCTACACTTCAAATGAATGTAAATGCGACACTTCCTTCCAAAGAAATAGCGTTTGCAGATGTCTACGTATCGTAGCAATAGATATCTAATGCTTCTTGAAACGCGATATCGCATTTCATTTCTATGTTTCATGGTAAGATATAATATGATTTGCGAAGTGTCATGTATTCCTCGTCTACACTTCAAATGAATGTAAATGCGACACTTCCTAGCAAGGAAATAACGTTTGCAGATGTTTACGTATCGTAGCAATAGATTTCTAATGCTTCTTAAAACGCGATATCGCATCTCATTTCTATGATTCATGGTAAGATATAATATGATTTGCGAAGTGTCATGTATTCCTCGTCTACACTTCAAATGAATGTAAATGCGACACTTCCTAGCAAGGAAATAACGTTTGCAGATGTCTACGTATCGTAGCAATAGGTTTCTAATGCTTCTTAAAACGCGATATCGCACCTCATTTCTATGTTTCATGGTAAGATATAATATGATTTGCGAAGTTTCATGTATTCCTCGTCTACACTTCAAATGAATGTAAATGCGACACTTCCTTGCAAGGAAATAGCGTCTGCAGATGTCTACATATCGTAGCAATGGAGTTCTTATGATTCTTAAAACGCGATATTGCATCACATTTCTATGTTTCATGGTAAGATATAATATGACTTGCGAAGTGTTATGTATTTCTCGTCTACACTTCAAAGGAATGTGAATGCGACACTTCCTCGCTAGGAAATAGCGTTTGCAGGTGTCTACGTATCGTAGCAATAGATTTCTAATGCTTCTTAAAACGCGATATCGCATCTCATTTCTATGTTTCATGGTAAGATATAATATGATTTGCGAAGTGTCATGTATTCCTCGTCTACACTTCAAATGAATGTAAATGCGACACTTCCTAGCAAGGAAATAACGTTTGCAGATGTCTACGTATCGTAGCAATAGATTTCTAATGCTTCTTAAAACGCGATATCGCATCTCATTTCTATGTTTCATGGTAAGATATAATATGATTTGCGAAGTGCTATGTATTCCTCGTCTACACTTCAATGGAATGTAAATGCGACACTTCCTTGCAAGGAAATAGCGTCTGCAGATGTCTACGTATCGTAGCAGTAGATATCTAATGCTTCTTGAAACGCGATATCGCATCTCATTTCTATGTTTCATGGTAAGATATAATATAATTTGCGAAGTGTCATGTATTCCTCGTCTACACTTCAAATGAATGTAAATGCGACACTTCCTAGCAAGGAAATAACGTTTGCAGATGTCTACGTACCGTAGCAATAGATTTCTAATGCTTCTTAAAACGCGATATCGCATCTCATTTCTATGTTTCATGGTAAGATATAATATGATTTGCGAAGTGTCATGTATTCCTCGTCTACACTTCAAATGAATGTAAATGCGACACTTCCTCGCTAGGAAATAGCGTTTGCAGATGTCTACGTATCGTAGCAATAGATTTCTAATGCTTCTTAAAACGCGATATCGCATCTCATTTCTATGTTTCATGGTAAGATATAATATGATTTGCGAAGTGTCATGTATTCCTCGTCTACACTTCAAATGAATGTAAATGCGGCACTTCCTCGCTAGGAAATAGCGTTTGCAGATGTCTACGTATCGTAGCAATAGATTTCTAATGCTTCTTAAAGCGCGATATCGCATCTCATTTCTATGTTTCATGGTAATATATAATATGATTTGCGAAGTGTCATGTATTCCTCATCTATACTTCAAATGAATGTAAATGCGACACATCCTTGCAAGGAAATAGCGTTTGCAGTTGTCTACGTATCGTAGCAATAGAGTTCTTATGATTCTTAAAACGCGATATCGCACCTCATTTCTATCTTTCATGGTAAGATATAATATGATTTGCGTAGTGTTATGTATTCCTCGTCTACACTTCAAATGAATGTAAATGCGACACTTCCTTCCAAAGAAATAGCGTTTGCAGATGTCTACGTATCGTATCAATAGATATCTAATGCTTCTTGAAACGCGATATCCCATCTCATTTCTATGTTCCATGGTAAGATATAATATGATTTGCGAAGTGTCATGTATTCCTCGTCTACACTTCAAATGAATGTAAATGCGACACTTCCTAGCAAGGAAATAACGTTTGCAGATGTCTACGTATCGTAGCAATAGATTTCTAATGCTTCTTAAAACGCGATATCGCATCTCATTTCTATGTTTCATGGTAAGATATAACATGATTTGCGAAGTGCTATGTATACCTCGTCTACACTTCAATGGAATGTGAATGCGACACTTCCTCGCTAGGAAATAGCGTTTGCAGATGTCTACGTATCGTAGCAATAGATTTCTAATGCTTCTCAAAACGCGATATCGCATCTCATTTCTATGTTTCATGGTAAGATATAATATGATTTGCGAAGTGTCATGTATTCCTCGTCTACACTTCAAATGAATGTAAATGCGACACTTCCTCGCTAGGAAATAGCGTTTGCAGATGTCTACGTATCGTAGCAATAGATTTCTAATGCTTCTTAAAACGCGATATCGCATCTCATTTCTATGTTTCATGGTAATATATAATATGATTTGCGAAGTGTCATGTATTCCTCATCTATACTTCAAATGAATGTAAATGCGACACTTCCTTGCAAGGAAATAGCGTTTGCAGTTGTCTACGTATCGTAGCAATAGAGTTCTTATGATTCTTAAAACGCGATATCGCACCTCATTTCTATCTTTCATGGTAAGATATAATATGATTTGCGAAGTGTTATGTATTCCTAGTCTACACTTCAAATGAATGTAAATGCGACACTTCCTTCCAAAGAAATAGCGTTTGCAGATGTCTACGTATCGTAGCAATAGATATCTAATGCTTCTTGAAACGCGATATCGCATCTCATTTCTATGTTTCATGGTAAGATATAATATGATTTGCGAAGTGTCATGTATTCCTCGTCTACACTTCAAATGAATGTAAATGCGACACTTCCTAGCAAGGAAATAACGTTTGCAGATGTTTACGTATCGTAGCAATAGATTTCTAATGCTTCTTAAAACGCGATATCGCATCTCATTTCTATGTTTCATGGTAAGATATAACATGATTTGCGAAGTGCTATGTATTCCTCGTCTACACTTCAAAGGAATGTGAATGCGACACTTCCTCGCTAGGAAATAGCGTTTGCAGATGTCTACGTATCGTAGCAATAGATTTCTAATGCTTCTTAAAACGCGATATCGCATCTCATTTCTATGTTTCATGGTAAGATATAATATGATTTGCGAAGTGTCATGTATTCCTCGTCTACACTTCAAATGAATGTAAATGCGACACTTCCTTGCAAGGAAATAGCGTCTGCAGATGTCTACGTATCGTAGCAATAGAGTTCTTATGATTCTTAAAACGCGATATCGCATCTCATTTCTATATTTCATGGTAAGATATAATATGATTTGCGAAGTGTTATATATTCCTCGTCTACACTTCAAATCAATGTAAGTGCGACACTTCCTTGCAAGGAAATAGCGTCTGCAGATGTCTACGTATTGTAGCAATAGAGTTCATATGCTCCTTAAAACGCGACATCGCAACTCATTTCTATGTTTCATGGTAAGATATAATATGATTTGCGAAGTGTTATGTATACCTCGTCTACACTTCAAATGAATGTAAATGCGACACTTCCTTGCAAGGAATTAGGGTTTGCAGGTGTCAACCTATCGTAGCAATAGAGATCTAATGCTTCTTAAAACGCGATATCGCATCTCATTTCTATGTTTCATGGTAAGATATAATATGATTTGCGAAGTGTCATGTATTCCTCGTCTACACTTCAAATGAATGTAAATGCGACACTTCCTCGCTAGGAAATAGCGTTTGCAGATGTCTACGTATCGTAGCAATAGATTTCTAATGCTTCTTAAAACGCGATATCGCATCTCATTTCTATGTTTCATGGTAAGATATAATATGATTTGCGAAGTGTCATGTATTCCTCGTCTACACTTCAAATGAATGTAAATGCGACACTTCCTTGCTAGGAAGTAGCGACTGCAGATGTCTAGGTATCGTAGCAATAGAGTTCTAATGCTTCTTAAAACGCGATATCGCATCACATTTCTATGTTTCATGGTAAGATATAATATGATTTGCGAAGTGTCATGTATTCCTCGTCTACACTTCAAATGAATGTAAATGCGACACTTCCTTGCTAGGAAAAAGCGTCTGCAGTTGTCTAGGTATCGTAGCAATAGAGTACTAATGCTTCTTAAAACGCGATATCGCATCTCATTTCTATGATTCATGGTAAGATATTATATGATTTGCGAAGTGTTATGTATTCCTCGTCTACACTTCCAATGAATGTAAATGCGAAACTTCCTTGCAAGGAAATAGCGTTTGTAGATGTCTACGTATCGTAGCAATGGAGTTCTTATGATTCTTAAAACACGATATCGCATCTCATTTCTATGTTTCATGGTAAGATATAATATGATTTGCGAAGTGTTATGTATTCCTCGTCCACACTTCAAATGAATGTAAGTGCGACACTTCCTTGCTAGGAAATAGCGTCTGCAGATATCTACGTATCGAAGCAATAGGGTTCAAATGCTTCTTAAAGCGAGATATTGCATCTCATATCTATGTTTCATGATAAGATATAATATTCATTGCGAAGTGTTATGCATTCCTCGTCTACGATTCAAATGAACGTAAATGCAACACTTCCTTGCAAGGAAATAGCGATTGCAGATGTCTACGTATCGTAGCAATAGAGTTCATATGATTCTTAAAACGCGATATCGCATCTCATTTTTTTGTTTCATGGTAAGATATAACATGATTTGCGAAGTGTTATATATTCCTCGTCTACACTTCAAATCAATGTAAATGCGACACTTCCTTGCAAGGAAATAGCGGTTGCAGATGTCTACGTATCGTAGCAATAGATTTCTAATGCTTCTTAAAACGCGATATCGCATCTCATTTCTATGTTTCATGGTAAGATATAATATGATTTGCGAAGTGTTATGCATTCCTCGTCTACACTTCAAATAAATGTAAATGCGACACTCCCTTGCAAGGAATTAGCGTTTGCAGATGTCAACCTATCGTAGCAATAGAGTTCTTATGATTCTCAAAACGCGATATCGCATCTCATTTCTATGTTTCATGGTAAGACATAATATGAATTGCGAAGTTTTATGTATTCCTCGTCTACACTTCAAATTAATGTAAATGCGACACTTCCTTGCAAAGAAATAGCGTTTGCAGATGTCTACGTATCGTAGCAATAGATTTCTAATGCTTCTTAAAACGCGATATCGCATCTCGTTTCTATGTTTCATCGCAAGATATAATATGATTCGCGAAGTGTTATGCATTTATCGTCTACGATTCAAATGAATGTAAATGTGACACTTCCTCGCTAGGAAATAGCGTTTGCAGATGTCTACGTATCGTAGCAATAGTGTTCTTCTGATTCTTAAAACACGATACCGTATCTCATTTCTATGTTTCATGGTAAGATATAATATGATTTGCGAAGTGTTATGTATTCCTCGTCTACACTTCAAATGAATGTAAATGCGACACTTCCTTCCTAGGAAATAGCGTCTGCAGGTGTCTAGGTAACGTAGCAATAGAGTTCTAATGCTTCTTAAAACGCGATATCGCATCTCATTTCTATGTTTCATGGTAAGATATAATATGATTTGCGAAGTGTCATGTATTCCTCGACCACACTTCAAATGAATGTAAATGCGACACTTCCTTGCTAGGAAATAGCGTCTGCAGATATCTACGTATCGAAGCAATAGGGTTCAAATGCTCCTTAAAGCGAGATATTGCATCTCATATCTATGTTTCATGATAAGATATAATATTCATTGCGAAGTGTTATGCATGCCTCGTCTGCGATTCAAATGAACGTAAGTGCAACACTTCCTTGCAAGGAAATAGCGATTGCAGATGTCTACGTATCGTAGCAATAGAGTTCATATGATTCTTAAAACGCGATATCGCATCTCATTTTTTTGTTTCATGGTAAGATATAACATGATTTGCGAAGTGTCATGTATTCCTCGTCTACACTTCAAATGAATGTAAATGCGACACTTCCTAGCAAGGAAGTAGCGTCTGCAGATGTCTACGTATCGTAGCGATAGAGTTCATATGATTCTTAAAACGCGATATCGCATCTCATTCCTATGTTTCATGGTAAGATATAATATGATTTGCGAAGTGTTATGCATTCCTCGTCTACGATTCAAATGAATGTAAATGCGACACTTCCTTGCAAGGAAATAGCGTCTGCAGATGTCTACGTATCGTAGCGATAGAGTTCATATGATTCTTAAAACGCGATATCGCATCTCATTTCTATGTTTCATGGTAAGATATAACATGATTTGCGAAGTGTTATGTATTCCTCGTCTACACTTCAAATGAATGTGAATGCGACACTTCCTCGCTAGGAAATAGCGTTTGCAGATGCCTACGCATCGTAGCAATAGATTTCTAATGCTTCTTAGAACGCGAAATCGCATCTCATTTCTATGTTTCATGGTAAGATATAACATGATTTGCGAAGTGTCATGTATTCCTCGTCTACACTTCAAATGAATGTAAATGCGACACTTCCTAGCAAGGAAATAGCGTTTGCAGATGTCAACCTATCGTAGCAATAGAGATCTAATGCTCCTTAAAATGCGATATCGCATCTCATTTCTATGTTTCATGGTAAGATATAACATGATTTGCGAAGTGTTATGTATTCCTTGTCTACACTTCAAATGAATGTGAATGCGACACTTCCTCGCTAGGAAATCGCGTTTGCAGATGTCTACGTATCGTAGCAATGGAGTTCTTATTATACTTAAAACGCGTTATCGCATCTCATTTCTATGTTTCATGGTAAGATATAACATGATTTGCGAAGTGTTATGTATTCCTCGTCTACACTTCAAATGAATGTGAATGCGACACTTCCTCGCTAGGAAATAGCGTTTGCAGATGCCTACGCATCGTAGCAATAGATTTCTAATGCTTCTTAGAACGCGAAATCGCATCTCATTTCTATGTTTCATGGTAAGATATAATATGATTTGCGAAGTGTTAGGTATTCCTCGTCTACACTTCAAATGAATGTGAATGCGACACTTCCTCGCTAGGAAATATCGTTTGTAGATGTCTACGTATCGTAGCAATGGAGTTCTTAAGATCCTTAAAACACGATATCGCATCTCATTTCTATGTTTCATGGTAAGATATAATATGATTTGCGAAGTGTTATGCATTCCTCGTCTACACTTCAAATGAACGTAAATGCGACACTCCCTTGCAAGGAATTAGCGTTTGCAGATGTCAACCTATCGTAGCAATAGAGATCTAATGCTCCTTAAAATGCGATATCGCATCTCATTTCTATGTTTCATGGTAAGATATAACATGATTTGCGAAGTGTTATGTATTCCTTGTCTACACTTCAAATGAATGTGAATGCGACACTTCCTCGCTAGGAAATCGCGTTTGCAGATGTCTACGTATCGTAGCAATGGAGTTCTTATTATACTTAAAACGCGATATCGCATCTCATTTCTATGTTTCATGGTAAGATATAATATGATTAGCGAAGTGTCATGTATTCCTCGACCACACTTCAAATGAATGTAAATGCGACACTTCCTTGCTAGGAAATAGCGTCTGCAGATATCTACGTATCGAAACAATAGGGTTCAAATGCTCCTTAAAGCGAGATATTGCATCTCATATCTATGTTTCATGATAAGATATAATATTCATTGCGAAGTGTTATGCATGCCTCGTCTGCGATTCAAATGAACGTAAGTGCAACACTTCCTTGCAAGGAAATAGCGATTGCAGATGTCTACGTATCGTAGCAATAGAGTTCATATGATTCTTAAATCGCGATATCGCATCTCATTTTTTTGCTTCATGGTAAGATATAACATGATTTGCGAAGTGTCATGTATTCCTCGTCAACACTTCAAATGAATGTAAATGCGACACTTCCTTGCAAGGAAATAGCGTTTGCAGAAGTCTACGTATCGTACTAATAGTGTTCTTATGATTCATAAAACGCGATATCGCATCTCATTTCTATGTTTCATGGTAAGATATAATATTATTTGCGAAGTGTCATGTATTCCTCGTCTACACTTCAAATGAATGTAAATGCGACACTTCCTTGCTAGGAAGTAGCGACTGCAGATGTCTAGGTATCGTAGCAATAGAGTTCTAATGCTTCTTAAAACGCGATATCGCATCACATTTCTATGTTTCATGGTAAGATATAATATGATTTGCGAAGTGTCATGTATTCCTCGTCTACACTTCAAATGAATGTAAATGCGACACTTCCTTGCTAGGAAAAAGCGTCTGCAGTTGTCTAGGTATCGTAGCAATAGAGTACTAATGCTTCTTAAAACGCGATATCGCATCTCATTTCTATGATTCATGGTAAGATATTATATGATTTGCGAAGTGTTATGTATTCCTCGTCTACACTTCCAATGAATGTAAATGCGAAACTTCCTTGCAAGGAAATAGCGTTTGTAGATGTCTACGTATCGTAGCAATGGAGTTCTTATGATTCTTAAAACACGATATCGCATCTCATTTCTATGTTTCATGGTAAGATATAATATGATTTGCGAAGTGTTATGTATTCCTCGTCCACACTTCAAATGAATGTAAGTGCGACACTTCCTTGCTAGGAAATAGCGTCTGCAGATATCTACGTATCGAAGCAATAGGGTTCAAATGCTTCTTAAAGCGAGATATTGCATCTCATATCTATGTTTCATGATAAGATATAATATTCATTGCGAAGTGTTATGCATTCCTCGTCTACGATTCAAATGAACGTAAATGCAACACTTCCTTGCAAGGAAATAGCGATTGCAGATGTCTACGTATCGTAGCAATAGAGTTCATATGATTCTTAAAACGCGATATCGCATCTCATTTTTTTGTTTCATGGTAAGATATAACATGATTTGCGAAGTGTTATATATTCCTCGTCTACACTTCAAATCAATGTAAATGCGACACTTCCTTGCAAGGAAATAGCGGTTGCAGATGTCTACGTATCGTAGCAATAGATTTCTAATGCTTCTTAAAACGCGATATCGCATCTCATTTCTATGTTTCATGGTAAGATATAATATGATTTGCGAAGTGTTATGCATTCCTCGTCTACACTTCAAATAAATGTAAATGCGACACTCCCTTGCAAGGAATTAGCGTTTGCAGATGTCAACCTATCGTAGCAATAGATTTCTAATGCTTCTTAAAACGCGATATCGCATCTCATTTCTATGTTTCATGGTAAGATATAATATGATTTGCGAAGTGTCATGTATTCCTCGTCTACACTTCAAATGAATGTAAATGCGACACTTCCTTGCAAGGAAATAGCGTCTGCAGATGTCTACGTATCGTAGCAATAGAGTTCTTATGATTCTTAAAACGCGATATCGCATCTCATTTCTATATTTCATGGTAAGATATAATATGATTTGCGAAGTGTTATATATTCCTCGTCTACACTTCAAATCAATGTAAGTGCGACACTTCCTTGCAAGGAAATAGCGTCTGCAGATGTCTACGTATTGTAGCAATAGAGTTCATATGCTCCTTAAAACGCGACATCGCATCTCATTTCTATGTTTCATGGTAAGATATAATATGATTTGCGAAGTGTTATGTATACCTCGTCTACACTTCAAATGAATGTAAATGCGACACTTCCTTGCAAGGAATTAGGGTTTGCAGGTGTCAACCTATCGTAGCAATAGAGATCTAATGCTTCTTAAAACGCGATATCGCATCTCATTTCTATGTTTCATGGTAAGATATAATATGATTTGCGAAGTGTCATGTATTCCTCGTCTACACTTCAAATGAATGTAAATGCGACACTTCCTCGCTAGGAAATAGCGTTTGCAGATGTCTACGTATCGTAGCAATAGATTTCTAATGCTTCTTAAAACGCGATATCGCATCTCATTTCTATGTTTCATGGTAAGATATAATATGATTTGCGAAGTGTCATGTATTCCTCGTCTACACTTCAAATGAATGTAAATGCGACACTTCCTTGCTAGGAAGTAGCGACTGCAGATGTCTAGGTATCGTAGCAATAGAGTTCTAGTGCTTCTTAAAACGCGATATCGCATCACATTTCTATGTTTCATGGTAAGATATAATATGATTTGCGAAGTGTCATGTATTCCTCGTCTACACTTCAAATGAATGTAAATGCGACACTTCCTTGCTAGGAAAAAGCGTCTGCAGTTGTCTAGGTATCGTAGCAATAGAGTACTAATGCTTCTTAAAACGCGATATCGCATCTCATTTCTATGATTCATGGTAAGATATTATATGATTTGCGAAGTGTTATGTATTCCTCGTCTACACTTCCAATGAATGTAAATGCGAAACTTCCTTGCAAGGAAATAGCGTTTGTAGATGTCTACGTATCGTAGCAATGGAGTTCTTATGATTCTTAAAACACGATATCGCATCTCATTTCTATGTTTCATGGTAAGATATAATATGATTTGCGAAGTGTTATGTATTCCTCGTCCACACTTCAAATGAATGTAAGTGCGACACTTCCTTGCTAGGAAATAGCGTCTGCAGATATCTACGTATCGAAGCAATAGGGTTCAAATGCTTCTTAAAGCGAGATATTGCATCTCATATCTATGTTTCATGATAAGATATAATATTCATTGCGAAGTGTTATGCATTCCTCGTCTACGATTCAAATGAACGTAAATGCAACACTTCCTTGCAAGGAAATAGCGATTGCAGATGTCTACGTATCGTAGCAATAGAGTTCATATGATTCTTAAAACGCGATATCGCATCTCATTTTTTTGTTTCATGGTAAGATATAACATGATTTGCGAAGTGTTATATATTCCTCGTCTACACTTCAAATCAATGTAAATGCGACACTTCCTTGCAAGGAAATAGCGGTTGCAGATGTCTACGTATCGTAGCAATAGATTTCTAATGCTTCTTAAAACGCGATATCGCATCTCATTTCTATGTTTCATGGTAAGATATAATATGATTTGCGAAGTGTTATGCATTCCTCGTCTACACTTCAAATAAATGTAAATGCGACACTCCCTTGCAAGGAATTAGCGTTTGCAGATGTCAACCTATCGTAGCAATAGAGTTCTTATGATTCTCAAAACGCGATATCGCATCTCATTTCTATGTTTCATGGTAAGACATAATATGAAATGCGAAGTTTTATGTATTCCTCGTCTACACTTCAAATTAATGTAAATGCGACACTTCCTTGCAAAGAAATAGCGTTTGCAGATGTCTACGTATCGTAGCAATAGATTTCTAATGCTTCTTAAAACGCGATATCGCATCTCGTTTCTATGTTTCATCGCAAGATATAATATGATTCGCGAAGTGTTATGCATTTATCGTCTACGATTCAAATGAATGTAAATGTGACACTTCCTCGCTAGGAAATAGCGTTTGCAGATGTCTACGTATCGTAGCAATAGTGTTCTTCTGATTCTTAAAACACGATACCGTATCTCATTTCTATGTTTCATGGTAAGATATAATATGATTTGCGAAGTGTTATGTATTCCTCGTCTACACTTCAAATGAATGTAAATGCGACACTTCCTTGCTAGGAAATAGCGTCTGCAGGTGTCTAGGTAACGTAGCAATAGAGTTCTAATGCTTCTTAAAACGCGATATCGGATCTCATTTCTATGTTTCATGGTAAGATGTAATACGATTTGCGAAGTGTTGTGTATTCCTCCTCTACACTTCAAATGAATGTAAATGCGACACTTCCTTGCAAGGAAATAGCGATTGCAAATGTCTACCTATCGTAGCAATAGTGTTCTAATGCTTCTTAGAACGCGATATCGCATCTCACTTCTATGTTTCATGATAAGATATAACATTCATTGCGAAGTGTTATGCATTCCTCGTCTACGATTCAAATGAAAGTAAATGCGACACTTCCTTGCAGGGAAATAGCGTTTGCAGATGTCTACGTATCGCAGCAATAGAGCTCATATGATTCTTAAAACGCGATATCGCATCTCATTTCTATGTTTCATGGTAAGATATAACATGATTTGCGAAGTGTTATGTATTCCTCGTCTACACTTCAAATGAATGTGAATGCGACACTTCCTCGCTAGGAAATAGCTTTTGCAGATGTCTACGTATCGTAGCAGTAGAGTTCTTATGATTCTTAAAACGCGATATCGCACCTCATTTCTATGTTTCATGGTAAGATATAATATGATTTGCGAAGTGTTATGCATTCCTCGTCTACGATTCAAATGAATGTAAATGCGACACTTCCTTGCAAGGAAATAGCGTTTGCAGATGTCTACGTATCGTAGCAATGGAGTTCTTATTATACTTAAAACGCGATATCGCATCTCATTTCTATGTTTCATGGTAAGATATAATATGATTTGCGAAGTGTCATGTATTCCTCGACCACACTTCAAATGAATGTAAATGCGACACTTCCTTGCTAGGAAATAGCGTCTGCAGATATCTACGTATCGAAGCAATAGGGTTCAAATGCTCCTTAAAGCGAGATATTGCATCTCATATCTATGTTTCATGATAAGATATAATATTCATTGCGAAGTGTTATGCATGCCTCGTCTGCGATTCAAATGAACGTAAGTGCAACACTTCCTTGCAAGGAAATAGCGATTGCAGATGTCTACGTATCGTAGCAATAGAGTTCATATGATTCTTAAAACGCGATATCGCATCTCATTTTTTTGTTTCATGGTAAGATATAACATGATTTGCGAAGTGTCATGTATTCCTCGTCTACACTTCAAATGAATGTAAATGCGACACTTCCTAGCAAGGAAGTAGCGTCTGCAGATGTCTACGTATCGTAGCGATAGAGTTCATATGATTCTTAAAACGCGATATCGCATCTCATTCCTATGTTTCATGGTAAGATATAATATGATTTGCGAAGTGTTATGCATTCCTCGTCTACGATTCAAATGAATGTAAATGCGACACTTCCTTGCAAGGAAATAGCGTCTGCAGATGTCTACGTATCGTAGCGATAGAGTTCATATGATTCTTAAAACGCGATATCGCATCTCATTTCTATGTTTCATGGTAAGATATAACATGATTTGCGAAGTGTTATGTATTCCTCGTCTACACTTCAAATGAATGTGAATGCGACACTTCCTCGCTAGGAAATAGCGTTTGCAGATGCCTACGCATCGTAGCAATAGATTTCTAATGCTTCTTAGAACGCGAAATCGCATCTCATTTCTATGTTTCATGGTAAGATATAACATGATTTGCGAAGTGTCATGTATTCCTCGTCTACACTTCAAATGAATGTAAATGCGACACTTCCTAGCAAGGAAATAGCGTTTGCAGATGTCAACCTATCGTAGCAATAGAGATCTAATGCTCCTTAAAATGCGATATCGCATCTCATTTCTATGTTTCATGGTAAGATATAACATGATTTGCGAAGTGTTATGTATTCCTTGTCTACACTTCAAATGAATGTGAATGCGACACTTCCTCGCTAGGAAATCGCGTTTGCAGATGTCTACGTATCGTAGCAATGGAGTTCTTATTATACTTAAAACGCGTTATCGCATCTCATTTCTATGTTTCATGGTAAGATATAACATGATTTGCGAAGTGTTATGTATTCCTCGTCTACACTTCAAATGAATGTGAATGCGACACTTCCTCGCTAGGAAATAGCGTTTGCAGATGCCTACGCATCGTAGCAATAGATTTCTAATGCTTCTTAGAACGCGAAATCGCATCTCATTTCTATGTTTCATGGTAAGATATAATATGATTTGCGAAGTGTTAGGTATTCCTCGTCTACACTTCAAATGAATGTGAATGCGACACTTCCTCGCTAGGAAATATCGTTTGTAGATGTCTACGTATCGTAGCAATGGAGTTCTTAAGATCCTTAAAACACGATATCGCATCTCATTTCTATGTTTCATGGTAAGATATAATATGATTTGCGAAGTGTTATGCATTCCTCGTCTACACTTCAAATGAACGTAAATGCGACACTCCCTTGCAAGGAATTAGCGTTTGCAGATGTCAACCTATCGTAGCAATAGAGATCTAATGCTCCTTAAATTGCGATATCGCATCTCATTTCTATGTTTCATGGTAAGATATAACATGATTTGCGAAGTGTTATGTATTCCTTGTCTACACTTCAAATGAATGTGAATGCGACACTTCCTCGCTAGGAAATCGCGTTTGCAGATGTCTACGTATCGTAGCAATGGAGTTCTTATTATACTTAAAACGCGATATCGCATCTCATTTCTATGTTTCATGGTAAGATATAATATGATTAGCGAAGTGTCATGTATTCCTCGACCACACTTCAAATGAATGTAAATGCGACACTTCCTTGCTAGGAAATAGCGTCTGCAGATATCTACGTATCGAAACAATAGGGTTCAAATGCTCCTTAAAGCGAGATATTGCATCTCATATCTATGTTTCATGATAAGATATAATATTCATTGCGAAGTGTTATGCATGCCTCGTCTGCGATTCAAATGAACGTAAGTGCAACACTTCCTTGCAAGGAAATAGCGATTGCAGATGTCTACGTATCGTAGCAATAGAGTTCATATGATTCTTAAATCGCGATATCGCATCTCATTTTTTTGCTTCATGGTAAGATATAACATGATTTGCGAAGTGTCATGTATTCCTCGTCAACACTTCAAATGAATGTAAATGCGACACTTCCTTGCAAGGAAATAGCGTTTGCAGAAGTCTACGTATCGTACTAATAGTGTTCTTATGATTCATAAAACGCGATATCGCATCTCATTTCTATGTTTCATGGTAAGATATAATATTATTTGCGAAGTGTCATGTATTCCTCGTCTACACTTCAAATGAATGTAAATGCGACACTTCCTTGCTAGGAAGTAGCGACTGCAGATGTCTAGGTATCGTAGCAATAGAGTTCTAATGCTTCTTAAAACGCGATATCGCATCACATTTCTATGTTTCATGGTAAGATATAATATGATTTGCGAAGTGTCATGTATTCCTCGTCTACACTTCAAATGAATGTAAATGCGACACTTCCTTGCTAGGAAAAAGCGTCTGCAGTTGTCTAGGTATCGTAGCAATAGAGTACTAATGCTTCTTAAAACGCGATATCGCATCTCATTTCTATGATTCATGGTAAGATATTATATGATTTGCGAAGTGTTATGTATTCCTCGTCTACACTTCCAATGAATGTAAATGCGAAACTTCCTTGCAAGGAAATAGCGTTTGTAGATGTCTACGTATCGTAGCAATGGAGTTCTTATGATTCTTAAAACACGATATCGCATCTCATTTCTATGTTTCATGGTAAGATATAATATGATTTGCGAAGTGTTATGTATTCCTCGTCCACACTTCAAATGAATGTAAGTGCGACACTTCCTTGCTAGGAAATAGCGTCTGCAGATATCTACGTATCGAAGCAATAGGGTTCAAATGCTTCTTAAAGCGAGATATTGCATCTCATATCTATGTTTCATGATAAGATATAATATTCATTGCGAAGTGTTATGCATTCCTCGTCTACACTTCAAGTAAATGTAAATGCGACACTCCCTTGCAAGGAATTAGCGTTTGCAGATGTCAACCTATCGTAGCAATAGAGTTCTTATGATTCTCAAAACGCGATATCGCATCTCATTTCTATGTTTCATGGTAAGACATAATATGAATTGCGAAGTTTTATGTATTCCTCGTCTACACTTCAAATCAATGTAAATGCGACACTTCCTCGCTAGGAAATCGCGTTTGCAGATGTCTACGTATCGTAGCAATGGAGTTCTTATTATACTTAAAACGCGATATCGCATCTCATTTCTATGTTTCATGGTAAGATATAACATGATTTGCGAAGTGTTATGTATTCCTCGTCTACACTTCAAATGAATGTGAATGCGACACTTCCTCGCTAGGAAATAGCGTTTGCAGATGCCTACGCATCGTAGCAATAGATTTCTAATGCTTCTTAGAACGCGAAATCGCATCTCATTTCTATGTTTCATGGTAAGATATAATATGATTTGCGAAGTGTTAGGTATTCCTCGTCTACACTTCAAATGAATGTGAATGCGACACTTCCTCGCTAGGAAATATCGTTTGTAGATGTCTACGTATCGTAGCAATGGAGTTCTTAAGATCCTTAAAACACGATATCGCATCTCATTTCTATGTTTCATGGTAAGATATAATATGATTTGCGAAGTGTTATGCATTCCTCGTCTACACTTCAAATGAATGTAAATGCGACACTCCCTTGCAAGGAATTAGCGTTTGCAGATGTCAACCAATAGAGATCTAATGCTCCTTAAAATGCGATATCGCATCTCATTTCTATGTTTCATGGTAAGATATAACATGATTTGCGAAGTGTTATGTATTCCTTGTCTACACTTCAAATGAATGTAAATGCGACACTTCCTTGCTAGGAAATAGCGTCTGCAGATATCTACGTATCGAAGCAATAGGGTTCAAATGCTCCTTAAAGCGAGATATTGCATCTCATATCTATGTTTCATGATAAGATATAATATTCATTGCGAAGTGTTATGCATGCCTCGTCTGCGATTCAAATGAACGTAAGTGCAACACTTCCTTGCAAGGAAATAGCGATTGCAGATGTCTACGTATCGTAGCAATAGAGTTCATATGATTCTTAAAACGCGATATCGCATCTCATTTTTTTGTTTCATGGTAAGATATAACATGATTTGCGAAGTGTCATGTATTCCTCGTCTACACTTCAAATGAATGTAAATGCGACACTTCCTAGCAAGGAAGTAGCGTCTGCAGATGTCTACGTATCGTAGCGATAGAGTTCATATGATTCTTAAAACGCGATATCGCATCTCATTCCTATGTTTCATGGTAAGATATAATATGATTTGCGAAGTGTTATGCATTCCTCGTCTACGATTCAAATGAATGTAAATGCGACACTTCCTTGCAAGGAAATAGCGTCTGCAGATGTCTACGTATCGTAGCGATAGAGTTCATATGATTCTTAAAACGCGATATCGCATCTCATTTCTATGTTTCATGGTAAGATATAACATGATTTGCGAAGTGTTATGTATTCCTCGTCTACACTTCAAATGAATGTGAATGCGACACTTCCTCGCTAGGAAATAGCGTTTGCAGATGCCTACGCATCGTAGCAATAGATTTCTAATGCTTCTTAGAACGCGAAATCGCATCTCATTTCTATGTTTCATGGTAAGATATAACATGATTTGCGAAGTGTCATGTATTCCTCGTCTACACTTCAAATGAATGTAAATGCGACACTTCCTAGCAAGGAAATAGCGTTTGCAGATGTCAACCTATCGTAGCAATAGAGATCTAATGCTCCTTAAAATGCGATATCGCATCTCATTTCTATGTTTCATGGTAAGATATAACATGATTTGCGAAGTGTTATGTATTCCTTGTCTACACTTCAAATGAATGTGAATGCGACACTTCCTCGCTAGGAAATCGCGTTTGCAGATGTCTACGTATCGTAGCAATGGAGTTCTTATTATACTTAAAACGCGTTATCGCATCTCATTTCTATGTTTCATGGTAAGATATAACATGATTTGCGAAGTGTTATGTATTCCTCGTCTACACTTCAAATGAATGTGAATGCGACACTTCCTCGCTAGGAAATAGCGTTTGCAGATGCCTACGCATCGTAGCAATAGATTTCTAATGCTTCTTAGAACGCGAAATCGCATCTCATTTCTATGTTTCATGGTAAGATATAATATGATTTGCGAAGTGTTAGGTATTCCTCGTCTACACTTCAAATGAATGTGAATGCGACACTTCCTCGCTAGGAAATATCGTTTGTAGATGTCTACGTATCGTAGCAATGGAGTTCTTAAGATCCTTAAAACACGATATCGCATCTCATTTCTATGTTTCATGGTAAGATATAATATGATTTGCGAAGTGTTATGCATTCCTCGTCTACACTTCAAATGAACGTAAATGCGACACTCCCTTGCAAGGAATTAGCGTTTGCAGATGTCAACCTATCGTAGCAATAGAGATCTAATGCTCCTTAAAATGCGATATCGCATCTCATTTCTATGTTTCATGGTAAGATATAACATGATTTGCGAAGTGTTATGTATTCCTTGTCTACACTTCAAATGAATGTGAATGCGACACTTCCTCGCTAGGAAATCGCGTTTGCAGATGTCTACGTATCGTAGCAATGGAGTTCTTATTATACTTAAAACGCGATATCGCATCTCATTTCTATGTTTCATGGTAAGATATAATATGATTAGCGAAGTGTCATGTATTCCTCGACCACACTTCAAATGAATGTAAATGCGACACTTCCTTGCTAGGAAATAGCGTCTGCAGATATCTACGTATCGAAACAATAGGGTTCAAATGCTCCTTAAAGCGAGATATTGCATCTCATATCTATGTTTCATGATAAGATATAATATTCATTGCGAAGTGTTATGCATGCCTCGTCTGCGATTCAAATGAACGTAAGTGCAACACTTCCTTGCAAGGAAATAGCGATTGCAGATGTCTACGTATCGTAGCAATAGAGTTCATATGATTCTTAAAACGCGATATCGCATCTCATTTTTTTGCATCATGGTAAGATATAACATGATTTGCGAAGTGTCATGTATTCCTCGTCAACACTTCAAATGAATGTAAATGCGACACTTCCTAGCAAGGAAATAGCGTTTGCAGATGTCTACGTATCGTAGCAATAGATTTCTAATGCTTCTTAAAACGCGATATCGCATCTCATTTCTATGTTTCATGGTAAGATATAATATGATTTGCGAAGTGTTATGTATTCCTCGTCTACACTTTAAATGAATGTGAATGCGACACTTCCTCGCTAGGAAATAGCGTTTGTAGATGTCTACGTATCGTAACAATGGAGTTCTTAAGATCCTTAAAACACGATATCGCATCTCATTTCTATGTTTCATGGTAAGATATAATATGACTTGCGAAGTGTTATGTATTCCTCGTCCACACTTCAAATGAATGTAAGTGCGACACTTCCTTGCTAGGAAATAGCGTCTGCAGATATCTACGTATCGAAGCAATAGGGTTCAAATGCTTCTTAAAGCGAGATATTGCATCTCATATCTATGTTTCATGATAAGATATAATATTCATTGCGAAGTGTTATGCATTCCTCGTCTACGATTCAAATGAACGTAAATGCAACACTTCCTTGCAAGGAAATAGCGATTGCAGATGTCTACGTATCGTAGCAATAGACTTCATATGATTCTTAAAACGCGATATCGCATCTCATTTCTTTGTTTCATGGTAAGATATAACATGATTTGCGAAGTGTTATATATTCCTCGTCTACACTTCAAATGAATGTAAATGCGACACTTCATAGCAAGGAAGTAGCTTTTGCAGATGTCTACGTATCGTAGCAATGGAGTTCTTATGATTCTTAAAACGCGATATCGCATCTGAATTCTATGTTTCATGGTAAGATATAATATGATTTGCGAAGTGTTATGTATTCCTCGTCTACACTTCAAATGAATGTAAATGCGACACTCCCTTGCAAGGAATTAGCGTTTGCAGATGTCAACCTATCGTAGCAATAGAGATCTAATGCTCCTTAAAACGCGATATCGCATCTCATTTCTATGTTTCATGGTAAGATATAATATGATTTGCGAAGTGTTGTGTATTCCTTGTCTACACTTCAAATGAATGTGAATGCGACACTTCCTCGCTAGGATATAGCGTTTGCAGATGTCTACGTATCGTAGCAATAGATTTCTAATGCTTCTTAAAATGCGATATCGCATCTCTTTTCTATGTTTCATGGTAAGATATAGTATGATTTGCGAAGTGTTATATATTCCTCGTCTACACTTCAAATCAATGTAAATGCGACACTTCCTTGCAAGGAAATAGGGTTTGCAGATTTCTACGTATCGTAGCAATAGAGTTCTTATGATTCTGAAAACGCGATATCGCATCTCATTTCTATGTTTCATGGTAAGACATAATATGAATTGCGAAGTTTTATGTATTCCTCGTCTACACTACAAATGAATGTAAATGCGACACTTCCTAGCAAGGAAATAGCGTCTGCAAATGTCTAGGTATCGTAGCAATAGAGTTCTAATGCTTCCTAAAACGCGATATCGCATCTCATTTCTATGTTTCATGGTAAGATATTATATGATTTGCGAAGTGTTATGTATTCCTCGTCTACACTTCAATTGAATGTAAATGCGACACTTCCTTGCTAGGAAATAGCGTCTGCAGATGTCTAGGTATCGTAGCGATAGAGTTCTAATGCTTCCTAAAGCGCGATATCGCATCTCATTTCTATGTTTCATGGTAAGATATAATATAATTTGCGAAGTGTTATGTATTCCTCGTCTACACTTCAAAATAATGTAAATGCGACACTTCCTTGCAAAGAAATAGCGTTTGCAGATGTCTACGTATCGTAGCAACAGATTTCTAATGCTTCTTAAAACGCGATATCGCATCTCATTTCTATGTTTCGTGGTAAGATATAATATGATTTGCGAAGTGTCATGTATTCCTCGTCTACACTTCAAATGAATGTAAATGCGAACACTTCCTCGCAAGGAAATAGCGATTGCAGATGTCTACGTATCGAAGTAATAGAGTTCAAATGCTTCTTAGAACGAGATACTGCATCTCATATATATGTTTCATGATAAGATATAATATTCATTGCGAAGTGTTATGCATTCCTCGTCTACGATTCAAATGAATGTAAATGCGACACTTCCTTGCAAGGAAATAGCGTTTGCAGATGTCTACGTATCGTATCAATAGGGTTCTTATGATTCTTAAAACGCGATATCGCATCTCATTTCTATGTTTCATGGTAAGATATAATATGATTTGCGAAGTGTCATGTATTCCTCGTCTACACTTCAAATGAATGTAAATGCGACACTTGCTTGCAAGGAGATAGCGTCTGCAGATGTCTACGTATCGTAGCAATAGAATTCTTATGATATTTAAAACGCGATATTGCATCTCAATTCTATGCTTCATGGTAAGATATAATATGATTTGCGAAGTGTTATGTATTCCTCGTCTACACTTCAAAGGAAAGTGAATGCGACACTTCCTCGCTAGGAAATAGCGTTTGCAGATGTCTACGTATCGTAGCAATAGATTTCTAATGTTTCTTAAAACGCGATATCGCATCTCATTTCTATGTTTCATGGTAAGATATAATATGATTTGCGAAGTGTCATGTATTCCTCGTCTACACTTCAAATGAATGTAAATGCGACACTTCCTCGCTAGGAAATAGCGTTTGCAGATGTCTACGTATCGTAGCAATAGCGTTCTTATGATTCTTAAAACGCGGTATCGCATCTCATTTCTATGTTTCATGGTAAGATATAATATGATTTGCGAAGTGTTATGCATTCCTCGTCTACCATTCAAATGAATGTAAATGCGACACTTCCTTGCAAGGAAATAGCGTCTGCAGATGTCTACGTATCGTAGCGATAGAGTTCATATGATTCTTAAAACGCGATATCGCATCTCATTTCTATGTTTCATGGTAAGATATAACATGATTTGCGAAGTTTTATGTATTCCTCGTCTACACTTCAAATGAATGTGAATGCGACACTTCCTCGCTAGAAAATAGCGTTTGCAGATGTCTACGTATCGTAGCAATAGAGTTCTTATGATTCTTAAAACGCGATATCGCATCCCATTTCTATGTTTCGTGGTAAGATATAATATGATTTGCGAAGTGTTATGTATTCCTCGTCTACACTTCAAATGAATGTAAATGCGACACTTCCTTGCAAGGAAATAGCGATTGCAAATGTCTACCTATCGTAGCAATAGTGTTCTAATGCTTCTTAGAACGCGATATCGCATCTCACTTCTGTGTTTCATGATAAGATATAACATTCATTGCGAAGTGTTATGCATTCCTCGTCTACGATTCAAATGAAAGTAAATGCGACACTTCCTTGCAGGGAAATAGCGTTTGCAGATGTCTACGTATCGTAGCAATAGAGCTCATATGATTCTTAAAACGCGATATCGCATCTCATTTCTATGTTTCATGGTAAGATATAACATGATTTGCGAAGTGTTATGTATTCCTCGTCTACACTTCAAATGAATGTGAATGCGACACTTCCTTGCAAGGAAATAGCGTCTGCAGATGTCTACGTATCGTAGCGATAGAGTTCATATGATTCTTAAAACGCGATATCGCATCTCATTTCTATGTTTCATGGTAAGATATAACATGATTTGCGAAGTGTTATATATTCCTCGTCTACACTTCAAATCAATGTAAATGCGCCACTTCCTTGCAAGGAAATAGCGTTTGCAGATGTCAACCTATCGTAGCAATAGAGATCTAATGCTGCTTAAAACGCGATATCGCATCTCATTTCTATGTTTCATGGTAAGATATAATATGATTTGCGAAGTGTTATGTATTCCTTGTCTACACTTCAAATGAATGTGAATGCGACACTTCCTCGCTAGGAAATAGCGTTTGCAGATGTCTACGTATCGTAGCAATAGATTTCTAATGCTTCTTAAAACGCGATATCGCATCTCTTTTCTATGTTTCATGGTAAGATATAGTATGATTTGCGAAGTGTTATATATTCCTCGTCTACACTTCAAATCAATGTAAATGCGACACTTCCTTGCAAGGAAATAGGGTTTGCAGATTTCTACGTATCGTAGCAATAGAGTTCTTATGATTCTCAAAACGCGATATCGCATCTCATTTCTATGTTTCATGGTAAGACATAATATGAATTGCGAAGTTTTATGTATTCCTCGTCTACACTTCAAATTAATGTAAATGCGACACTTCCTTGCAAAGAAATAGCGTTTGCAGATGTCTACGTATCGTAGCAATAGATTTCTAATGCTTCTTAAAACGCGATATCGCATCTCGTTTCTATGTTTCATCGCAAGATATAATATGATTCGCGAAGTGTTATGCATTTATCGTCTACGAATCAAATGAATGTAAATGTGACACTTCCTCGCTAGGAAATAGCGTTTGCAGATGTCTACGTATCGTAGCAATAGTGTTCTTCTGATTCTTAAAACACGATACCGTATCTCATTTCTATGTTTCATGGTAAGATATAATATGATTTGCGAAGTGTTATGTATTCCTCGTCTACACTTCAAATGAATGTAAATGCGACACTTCCTTGCTAGGAAATAGCGTCTGCAGGTGTCTAGGTAACGTAGCAATAGAGTTCTAATGCTTCTTAAAACGCGATATCGGATCTCATTTCTATGTTTCATGGTAAGATGTAATACGATTTGCGAAGTGTTGTGTATTCCTCCTCTACACTTCAAATGAATGTAAATGCGACACTTCCTTGCAAGGAAATAGCGATTGCAAATGTCTACCTATCGTAGCAATAGTGTTCTAATGCTTCTTAGAACGCGATATCGCATCTCACTTCTATGTTTCATGATAAGATATAACATTCATTGCGAAGTGTTATGCATTCCTCGTCTACGATTCAAATGAAAGTAAATGCGACACTTCCTTGCAGGGAAATAGCGTTTGCAGATGTCTACGTATCGTAGCAATAGAGCTCATATGATTCTTAAAACGCGATATCGCATCTCATTTCTATGTTTCATGGTAAGATATAACATGATTTGCGAAGTGTTATGTATTCCTCGTCTACACTTCAAATGAATGTGAATGCGACACTTCCTCGCTAGGAAATAGCTTTTGCAGATGTCTACGTATCGTAGCAATAGAGTTCTTATGATTCTTAAAACGCGATATCGCACCTCATTTCTATGTTTCATGGTAAGATATAATATGATTTGCGAAGTGTTATGCATTCCTCGTCTACGATTCAAATGAATGTAAATGCGACACTTCCTTGCAAGGAAATAGCGTTTGCAGATGTCTACGTATCGTAGCAATGGAGTTCTTATTATACTTAAAACGCGATATCGCATCCCATTTCTATGTTTCATGGTAAGATATAATATGATTTGCGAAGTGTCATGTATTCCTCGACCACACTTCAAATGAACGTAAATGCGACACTTCCTTGCTAGGAAATAGCGTCTGCAGATATCTACGTATCGAAGCAATAGGGTTCAAATGCTCCTTAAAGCGAGATATTGCATCTCATATCTATGATTCATGATAAGATATAATATTCATTGCGAAGTGTTATGCATGCCTCGTCTGCGATTCAAATGAACGTAAGTGCAACACTTCCTTGCAAGGAAATAGCGATTGCAGATGTCTACGTATCGTAGCAATAGAGTTCATATGATTCTTAAAACGCGATATCGCATCTCATTTTTTTGTTTCATGGTAAGATATAACATGATTTGCGAAGTGTCATGTATTCCTCGTCTACACTTCAAATGAATGTAAATGCGACACTTCCTAGCAAGGAAGTAGCGTCTGCAGATGTCTACGTATCGTAGCGATAGAGTTCATATGATTCTTAAAACGCGATATCGCATCTCATTCCTATGTTTCATGGTAAGATATAATATGATTTGCGAAGTGTTATGCATTCCTCGTCTACGATTCAAATGAATGTAAATGCGACACTTCCTTGCAAGGAAATAGCGTCTGCAGATGTCTACGTATCGTAGCGATAGAGTTCATATGATTCTTAAAACGCGATATCGCATCTCATTTCTATGTTTCATGGTATGATATAACATGATTTGCGAAGTGTTATGTATTCCTCGTCTACACTTCAAATGAATGTGAATGCGACACTTCCTCGCTAGGAAATAGCGTTTGCAGATGCCTACGCATCGTAGCAATAGATTTCTAATGCTTCTTAGAACGCGAAATCGCATCTCATTTCTATGTTTCATGGTAAGATATAACATGATTTGCGAAGTGTCATGTATTCCTCGTCTACACTTCAAATGAATGTAAATGCGACACTTCCTAGCAAGGAAATAGCGTTTGCAGATGTCAACCTATCGTAGCAATAGAGATCTAATGCTCCTTAAAATGCGATATCGCATCTCATTTCTATGTTTCATGGTAAGATATAACATGATTTGCGAAGTGTTATGTATTCCTTGTCTACACTTCAAATGAATGTGAATGCGACACTTCCTCGCTAGGAAATCGCGTTTGCAGATGTCTACGTATCGTAGCAATGGAGTTCTTATTATACTTAAAACGCGATATCGCATCTCATTTCTATGTTTCATGGTAAGATATAATATGATTAGCGAAGTGTCATGTATTCCTCGACCACACTTCAAATGAATGTAAATGCGACACTTCCTTGCTAGGAAATAGCGTCTGCAGATATCTACGTATCGAAACAATAGGGTTCAAATGCTCCTTAAAGCGAGATATTGCATCTCATATCTATGTTTCATGATAAGATATAATATTCATTGCGAAGTGTTATGCATGCCTCGTCTGCGATTCAAATGAACGTAAGTGCAACACTTCCTTGCAAGGAAATAGCGATTGCAGATGTCTACGTATCGTAGCAATAGAGTTCATATGATTCTTAAAACGCGATATCGCATCTCATTTTTTTGCTTCATGGTAAGATATAACATGATTTGCGAAGTGTCATGTATTCCTCGTCAACACTTCAAATGAATGTAAATGCGACACTTCCTAGCAAGGAAATAGCGTTTGCAGATGTCTACGTATCGTAGCAATAGATTTCTAATGCTTCTTAAAACGCGATATCGCATCTCATTTCTATGTTTCATGGTAAGATATAATATGATTTGCGAAGTGTTATGTATTCCTCGTCTACACTTCAAATGAATGTGAATGCGACACTTCCTCGCTAGGAAATAGCGTTTGTAGATGTCTACGTATCGTAGCAATGGAGTTCTTAAGATCCTTAAAACACGATATCGCATCTCATTTCTATGTTTCATGGTAAGATATAATATGACTTGCGAAGTGTTATGTATTCCTCGTCCACACTTCAAATGAATGTAAGTGCGACACTTCCTTGCTAGGAAATAGCGTCTGCAGATATCTACGTATCGAAGCAATAGGGTTCAAATGCTTCTTAAAGCGAGATATTGCATCTCATATCTATGTTTCATGATAAGATATAATATTCATTGCGAAGTGTTATGCATTCCTCGTCTACGATTCAAATGAACGTAAATGCAACACTTCCTTGCAAGGAAATAGCGATTGCAGATGTCCACGTATCGTAGCAATAGACTTCATATGATTCTTAAAACGCGATATCGCATCTCATTTCTTTGTTTCATGGTAAGATATAACATGATTTGCGAAGTGTTATATATTCCTCGTCTACACTTCAAATGAATGTAAATGCGACACTTCATAGCAAGGAAGTAGCTTTTGCAGATGTCTACGTATCGTAGCAATGGAGTTCTTATGATTCTTAAAACGCGATATCGCATCTGAATTCTATGTTTCATGGTAAGATATAATATGATTTGCGAAGTGTTATGTATTCCTCGTCTACACTTCAAATGAATGTAAATGCGACACTCCCTTGCAAGGAATTAGCGTTTGCAGATGTCAACCTATCGTAGCAATAGAGATCTAATGCTCCTTAAAACGCGATATCGCATCTCATTTCTATGTTTCATGGTAAGATATAATATGATTTGCGAAGTGTTGTGTATTCCTTGTCTACACTTCAAATGAATGTGAATGCGACACTTCCTCGCTAGGAAATAGCGTTTGCAGATGTCTACGTATCGTAGCAATAGATTTCTAATGCTTCTTAAAATGCGATATCGCATCTCTTTTCTATGTTTCATGGTAAGATATAGTATGATTTGCGAAGTGTTATATATTCCTCGTCTACACTTCAAATCAATGTAAATGCGACACTTCCTTGCAAGGAAATAGGGTTTGCAGATTTCTACGTATCGTAGCAATAGAGTTCTTATGATTCTGAAAACGCGATATCGCATCTCATTTCTATGTTTCATGGTAAGACATAATATGAATTGCGAAGTTTTATGTATTCCTCGTCTACACTACAAATGAATGTAAATGCGACACTTCCTAGCAAGGAAATAGCGTCTGCAAATGTCTAGGTATCGTAGCAATAGAGTTCTAATGCTTCCTAAAACGCGATATCGCATCTCATTTCTATGTTTCATGGTAAGATATTATATGATTTGCGAAGTGTTATGTATTCCTCGTCTACACTTCAATTGAATGTAAATGCGACACTTCCTTGCAAAGAAATAGCGTTTGCAGATGTCTACGTATCGTAGCAATAGATTTCTAATGCTTCTTAAAACGCGATATCGCATCTCATTTCTATGTTTCGTGGTAAGATATAATATGATTTGCGAAGTGTCATGTATTCCTCGTCTACTCTTCAAATGAATGTAAATGCGAACACTTCCTCGCAAGGAAATAGCGATTGCAGATGTCTACGTATCGAAGTAATAGAGTTCAAATGCTTCTTAGAACGAGATACTGCATCTCATATATATGTTTCATGATAAGATATAATATTCATTGCGAAGTGTTATGCATTCCTCGTCTACGATTCAAATGAATGTAAATGCGACACTTCCTTGCAAGGAAATAGCGTTTGCAGATGTCTACGTATCGTATCAATAGGGTTCTTATGATTCTTAAAACGCGATATCGCATCTCATTTCTATGTTTCATGGTAAGCTATAATATTCATTGCAAAGTGTTATGCATTCCTCGTCTACGATTCAAATGAACGTAAATGCAACACTTCCTTGCAAGGAAATAGCGATTGCAGATGTCTACGTATCGTAGCAATAGAGTTCACATGATTCTTAAAACGCGATATCGCATCTCATTTTTTTGTTTCATGGTAAGATATAACATTATTTGCGAAGTGTCATATATTCCTCGTCTACACTTCAAATGAATGTAAATGCGACACTTCCTTGCAAGGAAATAGCGTTTCCAGATGTCTACGTATCGTAGCAATAGATTTCTAATGCTTCTTAAAACGCGATATCGCATCTCATTTCTATGTTTCATGGTAAGATATAATATGATTTGCGAAGTGTTATGCATTCCTCGTCTACACTTCAAATGAATGTAAATGCGACACTTCCTTGCAAGGAATTAGCGTTTGCAGATGTCAACCTATCGTAGCAATAGAGATCGAATGCTCCTTAAAATGCGATATCGCATCTCATTTCTATGTTTCATGGTAAGATATAATATGATTTGCGAAGTGTTATGTATTCCTTGTCTACACTTCAAATGAATGTGAATGCGACACTTCCTCGCTAGGAAATCGCGTTTGCAGATGTCTACGTATCGTAGCAATAGCTTTCCAATGCTTCTTAAAACGCAATATCGCATCTCATTTCTATCTTTCATGGTAAGATATAATATGATTTGCGAAGTGTCATGTATTCCTCGTCTACACTTCAAATGAATGTAAATGCGACACTTCCTTGCTAGGAAGTAGCGACTGCAGATGTCTAGGTATCGTAGCAATAGAGTTCTAATGCTTCCTAAAACGCGATATCGCATCTCATTTCTATGTTTCATGGTAAGATATAATATGATTTGCGAAGTGTTATGTATTCCTCCTCCACACTTCAAATGAATGTAAGTGCGACACTTCCTTGCTAGGAAATAGCGTCTGCACATACCTACGTATTGAAGCAATAGGGTTCAAATGCTTCTTAAAGCGAGATATTGCATCTCATATCTATGTTTCATGATAACCTATAATATTCATGGCGAAGTGTTATGCATTCCTCGTCTACGATTCAAATGAACGTAAATGCAACACTTCCTTGCAAGGAAATAGCGATTGCAAATGTCTACCTATCGTAGCAATAGTGTTCTAATGCTTCTTAAACCTCGATATCGCATCTCACTTCTATGTTTCATGATAAGATATAATATGATTTGCGAAGTGTCATGTATTCCTCGTCTACACTTCAAATGAATGTAAATGCGACACTTCCTAGCAAGGAAATAGCGTTTGCAGATGTCTACGCATCGTAGCAATAGATTTCTAATGCTTCTTAAGAAGCGATATCGCATCTCATTTCTATGTTGCATGGTAAGATATAATATGGTTTGCGAAGTGTTATGTATTCCACATCTACACTTCAAATGAATGTAAATGCGACACTTCCTTGCTAGGAAATAGCGTCTGCAGATGTCAAGGTATCGTAGCAATAGAGTTCTAATGCTTCTTAAAACGCGATATCGCATCTCATTTCTATGTTTCATGGTAAGATGTAATATGATATGCGAAGCGTTATGTATTCCTCCTCTGCACTTCAAATGAATGTAAATGCGGCACTTCCTTGCAAGGAAATAGCGTTTGCAGATGTCTACCTATCGTAGCAATGGAGTTCTTATGATTCTCAAAACGCGATATCGCATCTCATTTCTATGTTTCAGGGTAAGACATAATATGAATTGCGAAGTTTTATGTATTCCTCATCTACACTTCAAATGAATGTAAATGCGACACTTCCTAGCAAGGAAATAGCTTTTGCAGATGTCTACGTATCGTAGCAATGGAGTTCTTATGATTCTTAAAACACGATATCGCATCTCAATTCTATGTTTCATGGTAAGATATAATATGATTTGCGAAGTGTTATGTATTCCTCGTCTTCACTTCAAGTGAATGTAAATGCGACACTTCCTTGCAAGGAAATAGCGTCTGCAGATGTCTAGGTATCGTAGCGATAGAGTTCTAATGCTTCTTAAAACGCGATATCGCATCTCATTTCTATGTTTCATGGTAAGATATAATATAATTTGCGAAGTGTTATGTATTCCTCGTCTACACTTCAAATTAATGTAAATGCGACACTTCCTTGCAAAGAAATAGCGTTTGCAGATGTCTACGTATCGTAGCAATAGATTTCTAATGCTTCTTAAAACGCGATATCGCATCTCATTTCTATGTTTCGTGGTAAGATATAATATGATTTGCGAAGTGTCATGTATTCCTCGTCTACACTTCAAATGAATGTAAATGCGAACACTTCCTCGCAAGGAAATAGCGATTGCAGATGTCTACGTATCGAAGTAATAGAGTCCAAATGCTTCTTAGAACGAGATACTGCATCTCATATATATGTTTCATGATACGATCTAATATTCATTGCGAAGTGTTATGCATTCCTCGTCTACGATTCAAATGAATGTAAATGCGACACTTCCTTGCAAGGAAATAGCGTTTGAAGATGTCTACGTATCGTATCAATAGGGTTCTTATGATTCTTAAAACGCGATATTGCATCTGATTTCTATGTTTCATGGTAAGATATAACATGATTTGCGAAGTGTTATGTATTCCTCGTCTACACTTCAAATGAATGTGAATGCGACACTTCCTCGCTAGGAAATAGCGTTTGCAGATGTCTACCTATCGTAGCAATAGTGTTCTAATGCTTCTTAAAACGCGATATCGCATCTCATTTCTATGTTTCATGGTAAGATATAACATGATTTCCGAAGTGTTATGTATTCCTCGTCTACACTTCAAATGAATGTGAATGCGACACTTCCTCGCTAGGAAATAGCGTTTGCAGATGTCTACGTATCGTAGCAATAGAGTTCTTATGATTCTTAGAACGCGTTATCGCATCTCATTTCTATGTTTCATGGTAAGATATAATATGATTTGCGAAGTGTTATGTATTCCTCGTCTACACTTCAAATGAATGTGAATGCGACACTTCCTTGCTAGGAAATAGCGTCTGCAGATGTCAAGGTATCGTAGCAATAGAGTTCTAATCCTTCTTAAAACGCGATATCGCATCCCATTTCTATGCTTCATGGTAAGATGTAATATGATTTGCGAAGTGTCATGTATTCCTCGTCTACACTTCAAATGAATGTGAATGCGACACTTCCTTGCAAGGAAATAGCGTTTGCAGATGTCTACGTATCGAAGCAATAGAGTTCAAATGCTTCTTAAAACGAGATATTGCATCTCATATTTATGTTTCATGATAAGATATAATCTTCATTGTGATGTGTTATGCATTCCTCGTCTACGATTCAAATGAATGTAAATGCGACACTTCCTTGCAAGGAAATAGCGTTTGCAGATGTCCACGTATCGTAGCAATAGAGTTCTTATGATTCCTAAAACGCGATATTGCATCTGATTTCTATGTTTCATGGTAAGATATAATGTGATTTGCGAAGTGTTCTGTATTCCTCGTCTACACTTCAAATGAATGTAAATGCGACACTTCCTTGCAAGGAAATAACGTTTGCAGATGTCTACGTATCGTAGCAAGAGTGTTCTTATGATTCTTAAAACGCGATATTGCATTTCATTTCTATGTTTCATGGTAAGATATAATATGATTTGCGAAGTGTTGTGTATTCCTCGTCTACACTTCAAATGAATGTAAATGCGACACTTCCTTGCAAGGAAATAGCGTTTGCAGATGTCTACGTATCGTAGCAGTAGTGTTCTAATGCTTCTTAGAACGCGATATCGCATCTCATTTCTATGTTTCATGGTAAGATATAATATGATTTGCGAAGTGTTATGCATTCCTCGTCTACGATTCAAATGAATGTAAATGCGACACTTCCTTGCTAGGAAATAGCGTTTGCAGATGTCTACGTATCGAAGCAATAGAGTTCAAATGCTTCTTAAAACGAGATATTGCATCTCATATCTATGTTTCATGATAAGATATAATATTCATTGCGAAGTGTTATGCATTCCTCGTCTACGATTCAAATGAATGTAAATGCGACACTTCCTTGCATGGAAATAGCGTTTGCAGATGTCTACGTATCGTAGCAATAGAGTTCTTATGATTCTTAAAACGCGATATTGCATCTCATTTCTATGTTTCATGGTCAGATATAATATGATTTGCGAAGTGTTATGTATTCCTCGTCTACACTTCAAATGAATGTAAATGCGAGAGTTCCTTGCAAGGAAATAGCGTTTGCAGATGTCTACGTATCGAAGCAATAGATTTCAAATGCTTCTTAAAACGAGATATTGCATCTCATATTTATGTTTCATGATAAGATATAATATTCAATCCGAAGTGTCATGTATTCCTCGTCTACACTTCAAATGAATGTAAATGCGACACTTCCTTGCAAGGAAATAGCGTTTGCAGATGTCTACGTATCGAAGCAATAGTGTTCTAATTCTTCTTAAAACGCGATATCGCATCTCATTTCTATGTTTCACGGTAAGATATAATATGAATTGCGAAGTATCATGTATTCCTCGTCTACACTTCAAATGAATGTAAATGCGACACTTCCTTGCTAGGAAATAGCGTCTGCAGATGTCTAGGTATCGTAGCAATAGAGTTCTAATGCTTCTTAAAACGCAATATCGCATCTCACTTCTATGTTTCATGGTAAGATATAATATGATTTGCGAAGTGTTATGTATTCCTAGTCTTCACTTCAAATGAATGTAAATGCGACACTTCCTTGCACGGAAATAGCGTTTTGCAGATGTCTACGTATCGAAGCAATAGAGTTCAAATGCTTCTTAAAACGCGATATCGCATCTCATTTCTATGTTTCATGGTAAGATATAATATGATTTGCGAAGTATCATGTATTCCTCGTCTACACTTCAAATGAATGAAATGCGACACTTCCTTGCAAGGAAATAGTGTTTGCAGATGTCTACGTATCGTAGCAATGGTGTTCTTATGATTCTTAAAACGCGATATTGCATCTCATTTCTATGTTTCATGGTAAGATATAATATGATTTGCGAAGTGTTATGTATTCCTCGTCTACACTTCAAATGAATGTAAATGCGACACTTCCTTGCAAGGAAATAGCGTTTGCAGATGTCTACGTATCGTAGAAATAGAGTTCTTATGATTCTTAAAACACGATATCGCATCTCATTTCTATGTATCATGGTAAGGTATACTATGATTTGCGAAGTGTCATGTATTCCTCGTCTACACTTCAAATGAATGTAAATGCGACACTTCCTTGCAAGGAAATAGCGTTTGCAGATGTCTGCGTATCGTAGCAATAGTGTTCTTATGATTCTTAAAACGCGATATTGCATCTCATTTCTATGTTTCATGGTAAGATATAATATGATTCGTGAAGTGTCATGTATTCCTCGTCTACACTTCAAATGAATGTGAAAGCGACACTTCCTTGCAAGGAAATAGCGTTTGCAGATGTCTACGTATCGTAGAAATAGAGTTCTTATGATTCTTAAAACACGATATCGCATCTCATTTCTATGTATCATGGTAAGGTATAATATGATTTGCGAAGTGTCATGTATTCCTCGTCTACACTTCAAATGAATGAAAATGCGACACTTCCTTGCTAGGAAATAGCGTTTGCAGATGTCTACGTATCGAAGCAATAGAGTTCAAATGCTTCTAAAAACGAGATATTGCATCTCATATCTATGTTTCATGATAAGATATAATATTCATTGCGAAGTGTTATGCATTCCTCGTCTACGATTCAAATGAATGAAAATGCGACACATCCTTGCTAGGAAATAGCGTTTGCAAATGTGTAACTGTCGTAGAAACGGTGTTCTAATGCTTCATAAAACGCGATATCGCATCTCATTTCTATGTTTCATGGTAAGATATAATATGATTTGCGAAGTGTTGTGTATTCCTCGTCTACACTTCAAATGAATGTAAATGCGACACTTCCTTGCAAGGAAATAGCGTTTGCAGATGTCTACGTATCGGAGCAATAGGGTTCAAATGCATCTTAAAATGAGATATTGCATCTCATATCTATGTTTCCTGATAAGATATAATATTCATTGCGAAGTGTTATGCATTCCTCGTCTACGATTCAAATGAATGAAAATGCGACACATCCTTGCTAGGAAATAGCGTTTGCAAATGTGTAACTGTCGTAGAAACGGTGTTCTAATGCTTCATAAAACGCGATATCGCATCTCATTTCTATGTTTCATGGTAAGATATAATATGATTTGCGAAGTGTTGTGTATTCCTCGTCTACACTTCAAATGAATGTAAATGCGACACTTCCTTGCAAGGAAATAGCGTTTGCAGATGTCTACGTATCGGAGCAATAGGGTTCAAATGCATCTTAAAACGAGATATTGCATCTCATATCTATGTTTCCTGATAAGATATAATATTGATTGCGAAGTGTTATGCATTCCTCGTCTACGATTCAAATGAATGAAAATGCGACACATCCTTGCTAGGAAATAGCGTTTGCAAATGTGTAACTGTCGTAGAAACGGTGTTCTAATGCTTCATAAAACGCGATATCGCATCTCATTTCTATGTTTCATGGTAAGATATAATATGATTTGCGAAGTGTTGTGTATTCCTCGTCTACACTTCAAATGAATGTAAATGCGACACTTCCTTGCAAGGAAATAGCGTTTGCAGATGTCTACGTATCGAAGCAATAGAGTTCAAATGCTTCTTAACACGAGATATTGCATCTCATATCTATGTTTCATGATTAGATATAATATTCATTGCGAAGTGTTATGCATTCATCGTCTACGATTCAAATGAATGTAAATGCGACACTTCCTTGCTAGGAAATAGCGTTTGCAAATGTGTACCTGTCATAGCAACGGTGTTCTAATGCTTCATAAAACGCGATATCGCATCTAATTTCTATGTTTCATGGTAAGATATAATATGATTTGCGAAGTGTTGTGTATTCCTCGTCTACACTTCAAATGAATGTAAATGCGACACTTCCTTGCAAGGAAATAGCGTTTGCAGATGTCTACGTATCGAAGCAATAGAGTTCAAATGCTTCTTAAAACGAGATATTGCATCTCATATCTATGTTTCATGATAAGATATAATATTCATTGCGAAGTGTTATGCATTCCTCGTCTACGATTCAAATGAATGTAAATGCGACACTTCCTTGCATGGAAATAGCGTTTGCAGATGTCTACGTATCGTAGCAATAGAGTTCTTATGATTCTTAAAACGCGATATTGCATCTCATTTCTATGTTTCATGGTCAGATATAATATGATTTGCGAAGTGTTATGTATTCCTCGTCTACACTTCAAATGAATGTAAATGCGAGAGTTCCTTGCAAGGAAATAGCGTTTGCAGATGTCTACGTATCGAAGCAATAGATTTCAAATGCTTCTTAAAACGAGATATTGCATCTCATATTTATGTTTCATGATAAGATATAATATTCAATCCGAAGTGTCATGTATTCCTCGTCTACACTTCAAATGAATGTAAATGCGACACTTCCTTGCAAGGAAATAGCGTTTGCAGATGTCTACGTATCGAAGCAATAGTGTTCTAATTCTTCTTAAAACGCGATATCGCATCTCATTTCTATGTTTCACGGTAAGATATAATATGAATTGCGAAGTATCATGTATTCCTCGTCTACACTTCAAATGAATGTAAATGCGACACTTCCTTGCTAGGAAATAGCGTCTGCAGATGTCTAGGTATCGTAGCAATAGAGTTGTAATGCTTCTTAAAACGCGATATCGCATCTCATTTCTATGTTTCATGGTAAGATATAATATGATTTGCGAAGTATCATGTATTCCTCGTCTACACTTCAAATGAATGAAATGCGACACTACCTTGCAAGGAAATAGAGTTTGGAGATGTCTACGTTTCGAAGCAATAGAGTTGAAATGCTTCATAAAACGAGATATTGCATCTCATATCTATGTTTCATGATAGGATATAATATTCATTGCGAAGTGTTATGCATTCCTCATCTACGATTCAAATGAATGTAAATGCGACACTACCTTGCAAGGAAATAGCGTTTGCAGATGTCTACGTATCGTAGCAATAGAGTTCTACTGCTTCTTAAAACGCGATATCGCATCTCATTTCTGTGTTTCATGGTAAGATATAATATGATTTGCGATGTGTTATGTATTCCTAGTCTACACTACAGATGAATGTAAATGCGACACTTCCTTGCAAGGAAATAGCGTTTGCAGATGTCTACGTATCGAAGCAATAGAGTTGAAATGCTTCTTAAAACGCGATATCGCATCCCATTTCTATGTTTCATGGTAAGATATAATAAGATTCGCGAAGTGTCATGTACTCCTCGTCTACACTTCAAATGAATGTAAATGCGACACTTCCTTGCAAGGAAATAGCGTTTGCAGATGTCTACGTATCGTAGCAATAGAGTTCTTATGATTCTTAAAACGCGATATTGCATCTCATTTCTATGTTTCATGGTAAGATATAATATGATTTGCGAAGTGTTATGTATTCCTCGTCTACACTTCAAATGAATGTAAATGCGACACTTCCTTGCAAGGAAATAGCTTTTGCAGATGTGTACGTATCGTAGCAATAGAGTTCTTATAATTCTTAAAACGCGATATCGGATCTCATTTCTATGTTTCATGGTAAGATATAATATGATTTGCGAAGTGTTATGTATTCCTCGTCTACACTTCAAATGAATGTAAATGCGACACTTCCTTGCAAGGAAATAGCGTTTGCAAATGTCTACCTATCGTAGCAATAATGTTCTAATGCTTCTAAAAACGCGATTTCGCATCTCATTTCTATGTTTCATGGTAAGATATAATATGATTTGCGAAGTATCATGTATTCCTCGTCTACACTTCAAATGAATGTAAATGCGACACTTCCTTGCAAGGAAATAGCGTTTGCAGATGTCTACGTATCGAAGCAATAGTGTTCTAATTCTTCTTAAAACGCGATATCGCATCTCATTTCTATGTTTCACGGTAAGATATAATATGATTTGCGAAGTATCATGTATTCCTCGTCTACACTTCAAATGAATGTAAATGCGGCACTTCCTTGCTAGGAAATAGCGTCTGCAGATGTCTACGTATCGAAGCAATAGAGTTGAAATGCTTCTTAAAACGAGATATTGCATCTCATATCTATGTTTCATGATAGGATATAGTATTCATTGCGAAGTGTTATGCATTCCTCATCTACGATTCAAATGAATGTAAATGCGACACTGCCTTGCAAGGAAATAGCGTTTGCAGATATCTACGTATCGTAGCAATAGAGTTCTTATGATTCTTAAAACGCGATATTGCATCTCATTTCTATGTTTCATGGTAAGATATAATATGATTTGCGAAGTGTTATGTATTCCTCGTCTACACTACAAATGAATGTGAATGCGACGCTCCCTCGCTAGGAAATAGCGTTTGCAATTGTCTACGTATCGTAGCAATAGAGTTCTACTGCTTCTTAAAACGCGATATCGCATCTCATTTCTATGTTTCATGGTAAGATATAATATGATTTGTGAAGTGTCATGTATTCCTCGTCTACACTTCAAAAGAATGTAAATGCGACACTTCCTTGCAAGGAAATAGCGTTTGCAGATGTCTACGTATCGAAGCAATAGAGTTGAAATGCTTCTTAAAACGCGATATCGCATCCCATTTCTATGTTTCATGGTAAGATATAATAAGATTCGCGAAGTGTCATGTATTCCTCGTCTACACTTCAAATGAATGTAAATGCGACACTTCCTTGCAAGGAAATAGCGTTTGCAGATGTCTACGTATCGTAGCAATAGAGTTCTTATGATTCTTAAAACGCGATATTGCATCTCATTTCTATGTTTCATGGTAAGATATAATATGATTTGCGAAGTGTTATGTATTCCTCGTCTACACTTCAAATGAATGTAAATGCGACACTTCCTTGCAAGGAAATAGCTTTTGCAGATGTGTACGTATCGTGGCAATAGAGTTCTTATAATTCTTAAAACGCGATATCGGATCCCATTTATATGTTTCATGGTAAGACATAATATGATTTGTGAAGTGTCATGTATTCCTCGTCTACACCTCAAAAGAATGTAAATGCGACACTTCCTTGCAAGGAAATAGCGTTTGCAGATGTCTACGTATCGAAGCAATAGAGTTGAAATGCTTCTTAAAACGCGATATCGCATCCCATTTCTATGTTTCATGGTAAGATATAATAAGATTCGCGAAGTGTCATGTATTCCTCGTCTACACTTCAAATGAATGTAAATGCGACACTTCCTTGCAAGGAAATAGCGTTTGCAGATGTCTACGTATCGTAGCAATAGAGTTCTTATGATTCTTAAAACGCGATATTGCATCTCATTTCTATGTTTCATGGTAAGATATAATATGATTTGCGAAGTGTTATGTATTCCTCGTCTACACTTCAAATGAATGTAAATGCGACACTTCCTTGCAAGGAAATAGCGTTTGCAAATGTCTACCTATCGTAGCAATAATGTTCTAATGCTTCTAAAAACGCGATTTCGCATCTCATTTCTATGTTTCATGGTAAGATATAATATGATTTGCGAAGTATCATGTATTCCTCGTCTACACTTCAAATGAATGTAAATGCGACACTTCCTTGCAAGGAAATAGCGTTTGCAGATGTCTACGTATCGAAGCAATAGTGTTCTAATTCTTCTTAAAACGCGATATCGCATCTCATTTCTATGTTTCACGGTAAGATATAATATGATTTGCGAAGTATCATGTATTCCTCGTCTACACTTCAAATGAATGTAAATGCGGCACTTCCTTGCTAGGAAATAGCGTCTGCAGATGTCTACGTATCGAAGCAATAGAGTTGAAATGCTTCTTAAAACGAGATATTGCATCTCATATCTATGTTTCATGATAGGATATAGTATTCATTGCGAAGTGTTATGCATTCCTCATCTACGATTCAAATGAATGTAAATGCGACACTGCCTTGCAAGGAAATAGCGTTTGCAGATATCTACGTATCGTAGCAATAGAGTTCTTATGATTCTTAAAACGCGATATTGCATCTCATTTCTATGTTTCATGGTAAGATATAATATGATTTGCGAAGTGTTATGTATTCCTCGTCTACACTACAAATGAATGTGAATGCGACGCTCCCTCGCTAGGAAATAGCGTTTGCAATTGTCTACGTATCGTAGCAATAGAGTTCTACTGCTTCTTAAAACGCGATATCGCATCTCATTTCTATGTTTCATGGTAAGATATAATATGATTTGTGAAGTGTCATGTATTCCTCGTCTACACTTCAAAAGAATGTAAATGCGACACTTCCTTGCAAGGAAATAGCGTTTGCAGATGTCTACGTATCGAAGCAATAGAGTTGAAATGCTTCTTAAAACGCGATATCGCATCCCATTTCTATGTTTCATGGTAAGATATAATAAGATTCGCGAAGTGTCATGTATTCCTCGTCTACACTTCAAATGAATGTAAATGCGACACTTCCTTGCAAGGAAATAGCGTTTGCAGATGTCTACGTATCGTAGCAATAGAGTTCTTATGATTCTTAAAACGCGATATTGCATCTCATTTCTATGTTTCATGGTAAGATATAATATGATTTGCGAAGTGTTATGTATTCCTCGTCTACACTTCAAATGAATGTAAATGCGACACTTCCTTGCAAGGAAATAGCTTTTGCAGATGTGTACGTATCGTGGCAATAGAGTTCTTATAATTCTTAAAACGCGATATCGGATCCCATTTATATGTTTCATGGTAAGACATAATATGATTTGTGAAGTGTCATGTATTCCTCGTCTACACCTCAAAAGAATGTAAATGCGACACTTCCTTGCAAGGAAATAGCGTTTGCAGATGTCTACGTATCGAAGCAATAGAGTTGAAATGCTTCTTAAAACGCGATATCGCATCCCATTTCTATGTTTCATGGTAAGATATAATAAGATTCGCGAAGTGTCATGTATTCCTCGTCTACACTTCAAATGAATGTAAATGCGACACTTCCTTGCAAGGAAATAGCGTTTGCAGATGTCTACGTATCGTAGCAATAGAGTTCTTATGATTCTTAAAACGCGATATTGCATCTCATTTCTATGTTTCATGGTAAGATATAATATGATTTGCGAAGTGTTATGTATTCCTCGTCTACACTTCAAATGAATGTAAATGCGACACTTCCTTGCAAGGAAATAGCTTTTGCAGATGTGTACGTATCGTAGCAATAGAGTTCTTATAATTCTTAAAACGCGATATCGGATCTCATTTATATGTTTCATGGTAAGATATAATATGATTTGCGAAGTGTTATGTATTCCTCGTCTACACTTCAAATGAATGTAAATGCGACACTTCCTTGCAAGGAAATAGCGTTTGCAAATGTCTACCTATCGTAGCAATAATGTTCTAATGCTTCTAAAAACGCGATATCGCATCTCATTTCTATGTTTCATGGTAAGATATAATATGATTTGCGAAGTATCATGTATTCCTCGTCTACACTTCAAATGAATGTAAATGCGACACTTCCTTGCAAGGAAATAGCGTTTGCAGATGTCTACGTATCGAAGCAATAGTGTTCTAATTCTTCTTAAAACGCGATATCGCAACTCATTTCTATGTTTCACGGTAAGATATAATATGATTTGCGAAGTATCATGTATTCCTCGTCTACACTTCAAATGAATGTAAATGCGACACTTCCTTGCTAGGAAATACCGTCTGCAGATGTCTACGTATCGAAGCAATAGAGTTGAAATGCTTCTTAAAACGAGATATTGCATCTCATATCTATGTTTCATGATAGGATATAGTATTCATTGCGAAGTGTTATGCATTCCTCATCTACGATTCAAATGAATGTAAATGCGACTCTTCCTTGCAAGGAAATAGCGTTTGCAGATGTCCACGTTTCGTAGTAATAGATTTCAAATGCTTCTTAAAACGAGATATTGCATCTCATTTCTATGTTTCATGGTAAGGTATAATATGATTTGCGAAGTGTCATGTATTCCTCGTCTACACTTCAAATGAATGTAAATGCGACACTTCCTTGCTAGGAAATAGCGTCTGCAGATGTCTAGGTATCGTAGCAATAGAGTTCTAATGCTTCTTAAAACGCAATATCGCATCTCACTTCTATGTTTCATGGTAAGATATAATATGATTTGCGAAGTGTTATGTATTCCTAGTCTACACTTCAAATGAATGTAATTGCGACACTTTCTTGCAAGGAAATAGCGTTTTGCAGATGTCTACGTATCGAAGCAATAGAGTTCAAATGCTTCTTAAAACGCGATATCGCATCTCATTTCTATGTTTCATGGTAAGATATAGTATGATTTGCGAAGTATTGTGTATTCCTCGTCTACACTTCAAATGAATGTGAATGCGACACTTCCTTGCAAGGAAATAGCGTTTGCAGATGTCTACGTATCGAAGCAATAGAGTTGAAATGCTTCTTAAAACGAGATATTGCATCTCATATCTATGTTTCATGATAGGATATAATATTCATTGCGAAGTGTTATGCATTCCTCATCTACGATTCAAATAAATGTAAATGCGACACTGCCTTGCAAGGAAATAGCGTTTGCAGATGTCTACGTATCGTAGCAATGGATTTCTGATGCTTCTTAGAACGCGATACCGCATCTCATTTCTATGTTTCATGGCAAGATATAATATGATTTGCGAAGTGTTATGTATACCTCGTCTGCACTTCAAAAGAATGTAAATGCCACACATCCTTGCTAGGAAAAGCGTTTCCAGATGTCTACGTATCGATGCAATAGAGTTCTAATTCTTCTTGACACACGAAATCGCATCTTATGTCTATGTTTCACCATAAGATATAATATTCGTTGCGAAATGTTACGTATAACTCGTCTACACTTCTAAAGAATGTAAATTCCACACTTCCTTGCTAGGAAATAGCATTTGCACATGTCTACGTATCGAAGCAATAGAGTTGTAATGCTTCTTTAAACTCGATATCGCATCTCAATTCTATGTTTCATGATATGATACAAGATTCATTACGTAGTGTTATTTATACCTCGTCTACAATTCAAAAGAATCTAAATGCCACACTTCCTTGCTATGAAATGCGTTTCCAGGTGTCTACGTGTCGAAGCAATATAGTTCTAATGCTTCTTCAAACGCGATAACGCATCTCATTTCTATGTTTCATGATATAATATAATATTCATTGCGATGTGCTATGTATACCTCGTCTACTCTTCAAAAGAATTTGAATGCCACACTTCCTTGCTAGGAAGTGCGTTTTCAGATGTCTACGCATCGAAGCAATAGATTTCTAACTCTTTATAAAACGCGATATCGCATATCAATTCTAAGTCACATGATAAGATGTAATTTCAATGCAACGCGTTATGTATATCTTCTCTACACTTCAAATGGATGTAAATGGATCACTTCCTTGCTACGGAATATCGTTTCTATATCTGAAGGTTTAGAAGCAATAGAGTTCTAATGCTTCGTAAAACGCGGCTGCGCATCTTACTTCTATATTTCATGATAAGATGTAATATTCATTGCATCGCGTTATGTTTATCTACTTCTGCATATGAATTGAGTGTGATCCCTACACTTTCTTGCCCGGGGATAGCGTTTCTAGATGTCCAGGTGCCGAAGCATTTAATTTGTCATGCTTCATGCACCTCAATATTGCATTTCATATAAACAGTTCAAAGTATGTTAGAAGGTTGTAAAGCTCTATGCATCGCATTATGCTTATCTGCTTTTGTGCTTTATAATGCTCTGGGATGTGAGAAGGTCCTCAACCATCCTTAACCCTCTAAAGAGAAGTCAAAAGTCCAGCGGCCCTGCAGGTGGGCCATGGGAGTGTAATGACAAACGCATTCTCAAATAGCCTATACCAACACGCCCATAATCTCGCTAGAGGAAACAAACAAGAGTCACCCGCCTGACGCATCCCGTTTATATTATCATACCCTAATTCCAAAGAGCAGGGTTAAGGTCCTACCCTACTCCAGAAAAACATAACATATAAAAGACCTAGGGATTGTCTAGGTCAGTAGTCTTAAAGTTATCATCGGCGTACATCCTGAAACTCTGCCCTACAAACGGTAATATAAAAGTTTATATCTTGTGTTAAATAAAGAGTCGAGTGAACAGTTATTCACTCTCGTTTCATTCTAAGTCATTTCCCTCAATTTTACGTGACAGGAGCGCGGCGCGCGAGGCGCTACGCAATTTAAATGATCAGGAGGATCCCCTCAGGGACACCCAAAGGGGCGAGAAGAGGAAATCGCCGAAATCCACTGATCGATGGACTCGAACAATACCGAAGCCTACAGCCCACTCCACCAAGGAGCCCCGAGGAGGATGCAGGAGACCCGAGGACCACCAGCGAATTCAAGGAACCTGAAGAAGAGAACGTGAGAGCTTATTCGCTAAAGCGTCCCATTTCTTGTGTCGCATATTGTATATTGTATCTTATATCGTGAAGCGAGTTATGATACCCGGTAATTTGCGGTGTGTTGCGTAGCTTCCCGTAGACCTTCTTAGTTAAACCCACGTCGAGACCATAAATAAACATGCCGTGACTTCAGTATCTCGCGACCTGAGGGTGTGTACTTGGCTAGGCGTAGTCGAGAGGAGGACCATTTCGAAGTTTCAAGGGTTGTTCCGCCCCAGGGTTCCCGGGGTCGTGTAGTCTATCCCTTTGCTACTTTCTGAGCAGCTGGCGCCCAAGAAAAGTTGTACGTGAGCGGATACCTTAGAACGATAGATCGCTTTAGATTAAAGTACGTTTTACACCTTAAAGCATTTAGATAATTAACCCCTTTGAGCTTCCCTGACTTACTATATATAGGTTTCCGTCACAACTAATAGGAACCATCACTTTATATAGATATATGGAACACACATAGTTTTAAACGTAGAACTGAGAATTTGAGAACTTAATTTGAAATGTTAGGAGTGAGAAATTCCATCGGATTTCATAGAAATTCAGAACTTACTTGCTATGAAACATAGGCAGATAAGGGCCATCGCGTTGCTTAGAACTTTAGAACTTGCTTACTTCAACAAAGATTTCTATTGGCTTCGTCCGTTCTTTTACAAGAGTTTTTGATAAACCACATACTTTTCACGCTTCTGATATCCTTGAAAGTTCGCGAGATGTAATCGTTTACGTTTTAAAATGATTACTTATTGTGGATTATTATTTAGTAACTCGCTCATAAACGAGTCTGCATAGGATTTAATCCATAAGTTTTTAAGCCTGGAATTTATGCAGTTATTTGTTATTCACTTATTGCTCAAACGACAAAGATTCTGACCACTTCAAAATGGTTGACTTTCATCAATTTTCTTAAAAATTGAAATACTGCCCAACTGCTTGCATTAAAGACTGTAATTAAAGCTTTCGAAACATTTTACCTCTTATAGATGAATTCTGGAATTGAAATTGAATGTTTGACTTTTCTAGCTCCTGTTTAGACATCTTTCTATTGGAATGTTCAAGTATTTTTCATATTCGTAATTATTAAAAATGTTTTACTTGATTCTTTTATTTAATATTTGGAATTTTCTGAAAAATATTTTTTATCGTAATGAACTATATAATTGCAATTATAATTCTTTATGAAGTAATAATAACAGAAAGGTATGTATCCATTCTTGTAGTTTTGTAAAGAGTATTTAATCTTACTATCTAAAATGAAACATTGAGATCTGTTTACAATCTAATGGAATTTAATTACCTTTTGATTCAAATTCACAATGATAATCTTCCATAGTTCAACAATTTCGTGAGCTGTCCTCAGGAATCCGCAGCTCAGTACTTATAAAATGAACGACACAAAGAACAGCCTAACCAAACGTATTCGAACCGATTTTTCAATACTAATCTTATCATGTTTAACTTATGCTGCAAACTATTGAAATGCCCTTCGAAAAGTGTTTATTCACAGTGAAGTAAACGGTAAGTATTACGCCTTCCACCACTGTTTACAATACGTATGTTTCATTTACTATCAAAACCGTGAGTATTATCGCCTTTCTTTACTTTTTGTAACCTTCAATGCCTTCATGTTACAGATCGTTAAACTTGCTTTAAAATGCTCTATCGTATTACGGAAGAATGGACATACCAATTCATTTTAAAAAATGAAGGTAACCTTCATATGTCCAACATAACACCACTTACAAAAAAACTATTTTCATCAACGGATGGCCCCTTTGTACTATGCAATTTTATATTAGCAAAAACTTCTACGAAACTTATAGTTTCGTGGATATCTGAGGTGCTAATTATTACTGCCCCACCCTGTATATTGTTATGGATGTGTCCAACAAGGCAACGATGAACAGAGTTAAATTTAATATTATGATGTTTATTATTTTACTTATAGTATATTTGTTTTTCTGGAATTTTGCCAAAAAACAATGTTCACGATGTCGACAGATGAATATATTTGCCTCAGAATTACAAGAGCCAACAATTTCGAAAGTAGAATATTACTTTACTTCACTAACCGAATCATTGCAAACGTTAAGTAAAGTGCGTGCCTTTCAAAACAGTCAGATGCAAATTACGATACAACGTTTCCAAGAAATGGTACGTGCCACTGTTTTTTAATTTCCGTTTATTTAATCAAAGGAAATTTAATTGAAATATCCGCAAAATTTGAGGACAAAAAGTTATTGTAATTTTACGCAACATATATGATGATGATAAAGGATAAGTATACGGAACTGAAAATGGAAAGTAGCGAGCAGAAAAAGAAACTGATGGAGCTACAAAGTAGATTGATACGTCCGTCAAATGATGATTCTAGGTTAATAAAATCTGTTAATTAAAGAACTATTGCAAAAATCAAGTATAATCAATATTACTTCTGCTCAAAGGCTATAATAGAATTGGACCGAAATGGGTACAAAACAGGCAATTATATCTATACGTTCTATTCTATGCAAAGGCAAATATTTCAAAGAGAAAAGATGTGTTACTTACAAATTACTTATGTTCCTAGATATCTCACTAATTTAGGCTTCTAGTCTTGCAGAACTTATCATTCATGTAACATGTAAAGGGGTCGAAGAATAGTAAAAGATTTTCATATTTCATAACCTCACTTGATACGTCGATTGGATCACGTAAATTATCGGACATTAATTGCATCTACATCTTCAGACCTTAAATATATAATTGCAACAACATATTTAATAGCGTTTTAATAACATTTTTCTAATTGTTTATATCTATGTCTAATAAATATATATTAATCGAATAAGTTGCTTTACCAAAGAATAAAAGTATCTGAGGCTTACAAATCGGAGCATTACATAACAAACGTGCATCACATATATAATATTACATGTAACAAAAGATGAAGACCAAGAAGATCGTACATAAGTTGAATGCACAATGCGGTCATAGAGATACAGAAACGGCAAAAATTCCAAACAATAATTTAAAAAATTCAAAAAGGGGGGAGTGAAAATCCATCTCCTTGACGATGATAAGGAACAAGTCTGCCTCATGCACTACAATATCCCAAACAGCCAGCGATTGACTGACTGGCTACTACTGACTGACATTTACTAATGATGAAGCTGTTTCCATAAAAATTATAAGCAAATATGAAAAATGACTAAACTGTGCAATTTATTTATTTTGATTCCAATATAGATACACCGGCACAAAACAAAGATATAAGAACTCGATTTTATTATTTTCTATAAACTAGCTCGATAGGGCGATTTTTTCCATAAAGTCGACAATTACTTTGTCATAAAAATATATACACTTATTTTATATATATTTTCTTCAATTTATTGTTACAAATTCATGCAATTGAGGGTTGCATTAAATACGATGACAGCATGATATTTCAAAAATTACACAAGGCGAAGTTAGGGACGCAACAGCATGAATTTTTATTTTATAAGTAATATTTTTCTTATAAATAATATTTTTAGTCTATGATGGATTGAAAGAAATATATACGACTCGCTCAATAACTATAAATATAGGAAAACGACCATCAAAATGTCTATCAATACTCATATGCTGAACATCTACTGACATCTAACGGTCCTAATTTGTATGAAAGCACAGGTTCCCCATTGCCAAATGTGATCCTGCGTCATTGCTGAGGAGATTCATGAATGGAGCGATGATACGCGTGTCACCATGGTGCTGGTTCTGCGCGATTCGCTTGTCTAGAACGTGCTGGTAACACGTTCTGGCATTTTAGTCAACGAATCCGGTCACAGATGACTACGAATCAGTTGACACTCCTCGGAAGTGGCAATATAGTGCCGGCATGGTGTCGCTACCATCTTGCCGTTTGTTATCTGGGATGCTTTTTAGTGCATTATTCGGAATTGAATTTGAACACATAGCTACTTAATCGCAAATTTGTATGTACTGTGACGTGGTGAAGTCACAAGGCTCGCTCACCCCCCCCCCCCCTGCTTCGGTTAGACTAGCTCGCAGATCACCACCCATGCGAGAAGCGCGACACGGACCATCGCGATAGCTGTATTTGCGAGGAGCGTGAAATACACGATGGTAGAACATTCCCCCCCCCCCCCCCCCCCCGGTTCGTTTCTCTCTCACCGTTCTACGGATTAGACTGGCGAGCTGATGGAAGAAGCGACCCATAAGACGCCTCTTTGGCGGATCATAAGACCGCAGGTTCGCTGAAGGGCTGTGCGCCGAGGTAGCGTGACGGGCTCGACGGTGGAGGAGTCGGGAAGTGAGCAAGAAGAGACCCTGAAGCCCGAAGGATAGGATCGAGAGCTCTGCAACGATAAGACCGCTGCCATAGTCCATGGAGACAGACAGGATGGTTCTCGGGTGTGAGAAGGACCTCTACCCCTCCCCCATTAGAACTCTATTGCTTCGATACGTAGACATCTGGAAACGCTATTTCCTAGCAAGGAAGTGCGGCATTTACAATCATTTGAAGTGAATACGAGGTATACAAGACACTTCGGAATGGATATTATATCTTATCATGAAATACAGAAATAAGATGCGATATCGCGTTTTAAGAAGCATTAGAGCACTATTGCCTCGGTACGTAGACATCTGTAAACGCTATTTCCTAGCATGGAAGTGTCGCATTTACATTCATTTGAAGTGAATACGTGGTATAAGTGACACTTCGCAATGAATAAAAGATCTTATCATGAAACATAGAAATGAGATGCGATATCGCGTTTTAAGAAGTGTCAGAACTCCATTTCTACGATACGAAGACATCTGCAAACGCTATTTCCTAGCAAGGAAGTGTCGCATTTACATTCTTTTGAAGTGAATAGGAGGCATACATGACACTTCGCAATGAATATTATATCTTATCATGAAACGTAGAAATGAGATGCGATATCGCGTTTAAAGAAGTGTCAGAACCCTATTTCTACGATACAAAGACATCTGCAAACGCTATTTCCTGGCAAGGTACTGTAGCATTTACATTCTTTTGATGTGAATACGAGGTATACATACCATTGCTCAATGAATATTATATCTTATCATGAAACGAGGAAATGAGATGCGATATCGCGCTTTGAGAAACATTAGGACACTATTGCTACGTTACCTACACATCTACAAACGCTATTTCCTAGCAAGGCAGAGTCGCATTTGCATTCATTTGAAGTGAATACGAGGTATACATGACACTTTGCAATGAATATTATATCTTATCATGAAACGTAGATATAAGATGCGATGTGTCGATTTAGGAAGCATTAGAAAACTATTGCTTCGATACGTAGACATGTGTAAACGCTATTTCCAAGCAAGGAAGTGTCGCGTTTACATTCTTCTGAAGTGAATACGAGGTATACATAACACTCCACAATGAATATTATATATTATCATGAAACGTAGAAATGAGATGTAATATGGCGATTTAAGAAGCACTAGAACTCTATTGCTTCGATACGTAGACATCTGCAAACGCTACTTCCTAGCAAGGAAGTGTCGCATTTACATTCTTTTGAAAGGAATACGAGGTACACATGACACTTCGCAATGAATATTATATCTTATCAGGTAACGTAGATATAACATGCGATATGACGATTTAAGAAGCATTAGGACTCTATTGCTTCGTTACGTAGACATCTGCAAACGCTATTTCCTAGCAAGGAAGCGTCGCATTTGCATTCATTTGAAGTGTATGCGAGGTATACATGACTCTTCGCAGTGAATATTATATATTATCATGAAACATAGGAATGAGAAGCGATATGGCGATTTAAGAAGCATTAGATCCCAATTGCTTCGGTACATAGACAGCTGCAAACGCTACTTCTAGCAAGGAAGTGTCGCATTTACATTCTTTTGAAAGGAATACGAGGTATACATGACACTTCGCAATGAATATTATATCTTATCATGAAACGTAGATATAAGATGCGATGTGACGATTTAGGAAGCATTAGAACTCTATTGCTTCGTTACGTAGACATCTGCAAACGCTATTTCCTAGGAAGGAAGTGCCGCATTTACATTCATTTTAAGTGGATGCGAGGTATACATGACACTTCGCAATGAATATTATATATTATCATGAAACATGGTAATGAGATGCGATATCGCAAATTAGCAAGTTTTAGAAATCTATTGCTTCGATACGTAGACATCTGCAAACGCTATTTCCTAGCAAGGAAGTGTCGCATTTACATTCTTTTGAAGTGAATACGAGGTATACATAACACTCCACAATGAATATTATATATTATCATGAAACATGGTAATGAGTAGCGATGTCGCGTTTTGAGAAGCATTAGAACTCTGATGCTACAATACGTAGACATCTGCAAGCGCTATTTCCTAACAAGGAAGTGTCGCATTTACATTCTTTTGAAGTGAATACGAGGTATACATAACACTGCGCAGTGAGTATTATATCTTATCATGAAACATAGAAATGAGATGCGATATGGCGATTTATGAAGCATTAGATGTCTATTGCCTCGATACGTAGACATCTGCAAACGCTATTTCCTAGAAAGGAAGTGTCGCATTTTCATTCCATTGAAAGGAATACGAGGTACACATGACACCTCGCAATGAATATTACATCTTATCATGAAACATAGAAATGAGATGCGATATGGCGATTTATGAAGCATGAGAATTCTATCGCTTCGAACCGTAGACATCTGCAAACGCTATTTCCTAGCAAGGAAGTGTCGCATTTACATTCATTTGAAGTGTATGCGAGGTATACATGACCCTACGCAATGAATATTATATACTATCATGAAACATAGCAATGAGAAACGATGTCGCGTTTAGAGAAGCATTGGAGCACTAATGCTACGATACGTAGACATCTGCAAACGCTATTTCCTAGCAAGGAAGTGTCGCATTTACATTCTTTTGAAGTGAATACGAGGTATACATAACACTGCACAATGAATATTACATCTTACCATGAAACATAAAAATGAGATGCGATATGGCGATTTAAGAAGCATTGGAACTCTATTGCGTCGATACGTAGACATCTGCAAACGCTACTTCCTAGCAAGGAAGTGTCGCATTTACATTCATTTGAAAGGAATGCGAGGTATACAAGACACTTCGCAGTAAATATTATATCTTAACATGAATCATAGAAATGAGATGCGATATGACGACTTTAGAAGGATTGGAATACTACTGCGTCGATACTTAGACATCTGCAAACGCTACTTCCTAGCAAAGAAGTGTCGCATGTACATTCAATTGAAGTGTATGCGGGGTATACATGGCACTTCGAAATGAATATTATATCTTATCATGAAACATAGAAATGAGATGCGATATGGCGATTTATGAAGCATTAGAATTCTATTGCTTCGATACGTTGACATCTGCAAACGCTATTTCCTAGCAAGGAAGTGTCGCATTTACATTCTTTTGAAAGGAATACGCGGTATACATGACATTTCGCAATGAATATTACATCTTATCATGAAACCTGGAAATGAGATGCGATATGGCGATTTATGAAGCATTAGAATTCTATTGCTTCGATACGTAGACATCTACAAACGAAATTTCCTAGCAAGGAAGTGTCGCATTTACATTCTTTTGAAGTGAATACGAGGTATACACAACACAGCACAGTGAATATTATATCTTATCACGAAACATAGAAATGAGATGCGATATGGCGATTTAAGAAGCATTAGAACACCCTTGCTTCGATACGTAGACATCTGCAAACGCTATTTCCTAGCAAGGAAGTGTCGCATTTACATTCTTTTGAAGTGAATACGAGGTATACATAACACTGCACAATGAATATTACATCTTACCATGAAACATAAAAATGAGATGCGATATGGCGATTTAAGAAGCATTGGAACTCTATTGCGTCGATACGTAGACATCTGCAAACGCTACTTCCTAGCAAGGAAGTGTCGCATTTACATTCATTTGAAAGGAATGCGAGGTATACAAGACACTTCGCAATGAATATTATATCTTAACATGAATCATAGAAATGAGATGCGATATGACGACTTTAGAAGGATCAGAATTCTACTGCGTCGATACTTAGACATCTGCAAACGCTATTTCCTAGCAAAGAAGTGTCGCATGTACATTCAATTGAAGTGTATGCGGGGTGTACATGGCACTTCGCAATGAATATTATATCTTATCATGAAACATAGAAATGAGATGCGATATGGCGATTTATGAAGCATTAGAATTCTATTGCTTCGATACGTAGACATCTGCAAACGCTATTTCCTAGCAAGGAAGTGTCGCATTTACATTCTTTTGAAAGGAATACGAGGTACATATGACACATCGCAATGAATGTTATATCTTATCATGAAACATAGAGATGAGATGCGATATGGAGATGTATGAAGCATTAGATGTTTATTGCTTCGATACGTAGACATCAGCAAACGCTATTTCCTAGCAAGGAAGTGTCGCATTTACATTCTTTTGAAAGGAATACGCGGTATACATGACATTTCGCAATGAATATTACATCTTATCATGAAACCTGGAAATGAGATGCGATATGGCGATTTATGAAGCATTAGAACTCTATTGCTTCGATACGTAGACATCTGCAAACGCTATTTCCTAGCAAGGAATTGTCGCATTTACATTCTTTTGAAGCGAATACGAGGTATACATAACACTGCACAGTGAATATTATATCTTATCATGAAACATAGAAATGAGATGCGATATGGCGATTTAAGAAGCATTAGAACTCTATTGCTCAGATACGTAGACATCTGCAAACGCTACTTCCTAGCAAGGAAGTGTCATGCATGTACATTCATTTGAAAGGAATGCGAGGTATACAAGACACTTTGCAATGAATATTATATCTTAACATGAATCATAGAAACGAGATGCGATATGACGACTTTAGAAGGATTAGAATTCTACTGCTTCGATATGTAGACATCTGCAAACGCTATTTCCTAGCAAGGAAGTGTCGCATTTACATTCATTTGAAGTGTATTCGAGGTATTCATGACACTACGCAATGTATATTATATACTAATATGAAACATAGCAATGAGAAACGATGTCGCGTTTAGAGAAGCATTAGAGCACTAATGCTACGATACGTAGACATCTGCAAACGCTATTTCCTAGCAAGGAATTGTCGCATTTACATTCTTTTGAAGCGAATACGAGGTATACATAACACTGCACAGTGAATATTATATCTTATCATGAAACATAGAAATGAGATGCGATATGGCGATTTAAGAAGCATTAGAACTCTATTGCTCAGATACGTAGACATCTGCAAACGCTACTTCCTTGCAAGGAAGTGTCATGCATGTACATTCATTTGAAAGGAATGCGAGGTATACAAGACACTTCGCAATGAATATTATATCTTAACATGAAACATAGAAATGGGATGCGATATGACGACTTTAGAAGCATTAGAATTCTACTGCTTCGATACGTAGACATCTGCAAACGCTATTTCCTATCAAAGAAGTGTCGCATGTACATTCAATTGAAGTGTATGCGGGGTATACATGGCGCTTCGCAATGAATATTATATCTTATCATGAAACATAGAAATGAGATGCGATATGGCGATTTATGAAGCATTAGAACACTCTTGCTTCGATACGTAGACATCTATAAACGCTACTTCCTAGCAAGGAAGAGTAGCATTTACATTCTTTTGAAAGGAATACTAGGTATACATGACACTTCGCAATGAATATTATATCTTATCATGAAACATAGAGATGAGATGCGATATGGCGATTTATGAAGCATTAGATGTCTATTGCTTCGATACGTAGACATCTGCAAACGCTATTTCCCATCAAGGAAGTGTCGCATTTACATTCGTTTGAAAGGAATACGAGGTGTACATGACACCTCGCAATGAATATTACATCTTATCACGAAACATAGAAATGAGATGCGATATGGCGATTTATGAAGCATTAGATTTCTATTGCTTCGATACGTAGACATCGGCAAGCGCTATTTCCTAGCAAGGAAGTGTCGCATTTACATTCATTTGAAGTGTACGCGAGGTATACATGACACTACGCAATGAATATTAAATACTATCATGAAACATAGAAATGAGTAACGATGTCGCGTTTTGAGAAGCATTAGGGCACTAATTCTACGATACGTAGATATCTGCAAACGCTATTTCCTAGCAAGGAAGTGTCGCATTTACATTCATTTGGAGTACAGACGAGATATACATAACGCTGCACAATGAATATTATATCTTATCATGAAACATAGAAATGAGATGCGATATGGCGATTTATGAAGCATTAGAATTCTATTGCTTCGATACGTAGACATCTGCAAACGCTATTTCCTAGGAAGGAAGTGTCGCATTTACATTCTTTTGGAAGGAATACGAGGTACATATGACACATCGCAATGAATGTTATATCTTATCATGAAACATAGAGATGAGATGCGATATGGAGATGTATGAAGCATTAGATGTTTATTGTTTCGATACGTAGACATCAGCAAACGCTATTTCCTAGCAAGGAAGTGACGCATTTACATTCTTTTGAAAGGAATACGCGGTATACATGACATTTCGCAATGAATATTACATCTTATCATGAAACCTGGAAATGAGATGCGATACGGCGATTTATGAAGCATTAGAATTCTATTGCTTCGATACGTAGACATCTGCAAACGCTATTTCCTAGCAAGGAATTGTCGTATTTACATTCTTTTGAAGCGAATACGAGGTATACATAACACTGCACAGTGAATATTATATCTTATCATGAAACATAGAGATGAGATGCGATATGGAGATTTATGGAGCATTAGATGTTTATTGCTTCGATACGTCGACATCAGCAAACGCTATTTCCTAGCAAGGAAGTGTCGCATTTACATTCTTTTGAAAGGAATACGCGGTATACATGACACTTCGCAATGAATATTACATCTTATCATGAAACCTGGAAATGAGATGCGATATGGCGATTTAGGAAGCATTAGAATTCTATTGCTTCGATACGTAGACATCTACAAACGAAATTTCCTAGCAAGGAAGTGTCGCATTTACATTCTTTTGAAGTGAATACGAGGTATACACAACACAGCACAGTGAATATTATATCTTATCACGAAACATAGAAATGAGATGCGATATGGCGACTTAAGAAGCATTAGAACACTCTTGCTTCGATACGTAGACATCTATAAACGCTACTTCCTAGCAAGGAAGAGTAGCATTTACATTTCTTTGAAAGGAGTACGAGGTATACATAACACTGCACAATGAATATTACATCTTACCATGAAACATAAAAATGAGATGCGATATGGCGATTTAAGAAGCATTAGAACTCTATTGCGTCGATACGTAGACATCTGCGAACGCTACTTCCTAGCAAGGAAGTGTCGCATTTACATTCATTTGAAAGGAATGCGAGGTATACAAGACACTTCGCAATGAATATTATATCTTAACATGAATCATAGAAATGAGATGCGATATGACGACATTAGAAGGATTAGAATTCTACTGCGTCGATACTTAGACATCTGCAAACGCTATTTCCTAGCAAAGAAGTGTCGCATGTACATTCAATTGAAGTGTATGCGGGGTATACATGGCACTTCGCAATGAATATTATATCTTATCATGAAACATAGAAATGAGATGCGATATGGCGATTTATGAAGCATTAGATTTCTATTGCTTCGATACGTTGACACCTGCAAACGCTATTTCCTAGCAAGGAAGTGTCGCATTTACATTCTTTTGAAAGGAATACGAGGTACATATGACACATCGCAATGAATGTTATATCTTATCATGAAACATAGAGATGAGATGCGATATGGAGATGTATGAAGCATTAGATGTTTATTGCTTCGATACGTAGACATCAGCAAACGCTATTTCCTAGCAAGGAAGTGTCGCATTTACATTCTTTTGAAAGGAATACGCGGTATACATGACATTTCGCAATGAATATTACATCTTATCATGAAACCTGGAAATGAGATGCGATATGGCGGTTTATGAAGCATTAGAATTCTATTGCTTCGATACGTAGACATCTGCAAACGCTATTTCCTAGCAAGGAATTGTCGCATTTACCTTCTTTTGAAGCGAATACGAGGTATACATAACACTGCACAGTGAATATTATATCTTATCATGAAACATAGAAATGAGATGCGATATGGCGATTTAAGAAGCATTAGAACACTCTTGCTTCGATACGTAGACATCTATAAACGCTACTTCCTAGCAAGGAAGAGTAGCACTTACATTTCTTTGAAAGGAATACGAGGTATACATAACACTGCACAATGGATATGATATCTTATCATGAATCATAGAAATGAGATGCGATATGACGACTTTAGAAGCATTAGAATTCTATCGCTTCGAACCGTAGACATCTGCAAACGCTATTTCCTAGCAAGGAAGTGTCGCATTTACATTCATTTGAAGTGTATGCGAGGTATACATGACCCTACGCAATGAATATTATATACTATCATGAAACATAGAAATGAGAAACGATGTCGCGCTTTGAGAAGCATTAGAGCTCTAATTCTACAATACGTAGACATCTACAAACGAACTAGCAAGGAAGTGTCGCATTTACATTCTTTTGAAGTGAATACGGGGTATACATAACACAGCACAGTGAATATTATATCTTATCATGAAACATAGAAATGAGATGCGATATGGCGATTTAAGAAGCATTAGAACTCTATTGCTTCGATACGTAGACATCTGCAAACACTATTTCCTAGCAAGGAAGTGTCGCATTTACATTCTTTTGAAGTGAATACGAGGTATTCATAACACTGCACAATGAATATTATATCTTATCATGAAACATAGAAATGAGATGCGATATGGCGATTTAAGAAGCATTAGAACTCTATTTCTTCGACACGTAGACATCTGCAAACGCTTGTTCCTAGCAAGGAAGTGTAGCATTTAGATTCTTTTGAAAGGAATACGAGGTATGCATGACACTTCGCAATGGATATTATATCTTAACATGAAACATAGAAATGAGATGCGATATGACGACTTTAGAAGCATTAGAATTCTACTGCTTCGATACGTAGACATCTGCGAACGCTATTTCCTAGCAAAGAAGTGTCGCATGTACATTCAATTGAAGTGTATGCGGGGTATACATGGCACTTCGCAATGAATATTATATCTTATCATGAAACATAGAAATGAGATGCGATATGGCGATTTATGAAGCATTAGAATTCTATTGCTTCGATACGTAGACATCTGCAAACGCTATTTCCTAGCAAGGAAGTGTCGCATTTACATTCTTTTGAAAGGAATACGCGGTATACATGACATTTCGCAATGAATATTACACCTTATCATGAAACCTGGAAATGAGATGCGATATGGCGATTTAGGAAGCATTAGAATTCTATTGCTTCGATACGTAGACATCTACAAACGAAATTTCCTAGCAAGGAAGTGTCGCATTTACATTCTTTTGAAGTGAATACGAGGTATACACAACACAGCACAGTGAATATTATATCTTATCATGAAACATAGAAATGAGATGCGATATGGCGATTTAAGAAGCATTAGAACACTCTTGCTTCGATACGTAGACATCTATAAACGCTACTTCCTAGCAAGGAAGAGTAGCACTTACATTTCTTTGAAAGGAATACGAGGTATACATAACACTGCACAATGGATATGATATCTTATCATGAATCATAGAAATGAGATGCGATATGACGACTTTAGAAGCATTAGAATTCTATCGCTTCGAACCGTAGACATCTGCAAACGCTATTTCCTAGCAAGGAAGTGTCGCATTTACATTCATTTGAAGTGTATGCGAGGTATACATGACCCTACGCAATGAATATTATATACTATCATGAAACATAGAAATGAGAAACGATGTCGCGCTTTGAGAAGCATTAGAGCTCTAATTCTACAATACGTAGACATCTACAAACGAACTAGCAAGGAAGTGTCGCATTTACATTCTTTTGAAGTGAATACGGGGTATACATAACACAGCACAGTGAATATTATATCTTATCATGAAACATAGAAATGAGATGCGATATGGCGATTTAAGAAGCATTAGAACTCTATTGCTTCGATACGTAGACATCTGCAAACACTATTTCCTAGCAAGGAAGTGTCGCATTTACATTCTTTTGAAGTGAATACGAGGTATTCATAACACTGCACAATGAATATTATATCTTATCATGAAACATAGAAATGAGATGCGATATGGCGATTTAAGAAGCATTAGAACTCTATTCCTTCGACACGTAGACATCTGCAAACGCTTGTTCCTAGCAAGGAAGTGTAGCATTTAGATTCTTTTGAAAGGAATACGAGGTATGCATGACACTTCGCAATGGATATTATATCTTAACATGAAACATAGAAATGAGATGCGATATGACGACTTTAGAAGCATTAGAATTCTACTGCTTCGATACGTAGACATCTGCGAACGCTATTTCCTAGCAAAGAAGTGTCGCATGTACATTCAATTGAAGTGTATGCGGGGTATACATGGCACTTCGCAATGAATATTATATCTTATCATGAAACATAGAAATGAGATGCGATATGGCGATTTATGTAGCATTAGAATTCTATTGCTTCGATACGTAGACATCTGCAAACGCTATTTCCTAGCAAGGAAGTGTCGCATTTACATTCTTTTGAAGTGAATACGAGGTATACATAACACTGCACAATGAATATTATATCTTACCATGAAACATAGAAATGAGATGCGATATGGCGATTTAAGAAGCATTAGAACTCTATTGCGTCGATACGTAGACATCTGCAAACGCTACTTCCTAGCAAGGAAGTGTCATGCATGTACATTCAATTGAGGTGTATGCGAGATATACATGGCACTTTGCAATCAATATGATATACTATCATGAGACATAGAAATGAGAAACGATGTCGCGTTTTGAGAAGCATTAGAGCACCAATTCTACGATACGTCGACATCTACAAACGAAATTTCCTAGCAAGGAAGTGTCGCATTTACATTCTTTTGAAGTGAATACGAGGTATACATAACACAGCACAGTGAATATTATATCTTATCATGAAACATAGAAATGAGATGCGATATGGCGATTTAAGAAGCATTAGAATTCTATTGCTTCGATACGTAGACATCAGCAAACGCTGTTCCGTAGCAAGGAAGTGTCGCATTTACATTCTTTTGAGGTGAATACGAGGTATATATGACAGTTCGCAATGAATGTTATATCTTATCATGAAACATAGACGTGAGATTTGGTATCGCGTTTTAAGAAGCATTGGAACTCTATTACTTCGAAACCTAGGCATCTAAATCGCTATTCTACTACAAAGAACTGTGGGCTTTACATGCTTTTGATGTATTGAGAAGATTTTGTCTGCCCTGCACCAGGATGGTTATCGGGCGTGCTTCCTCATCCGGACGGGTATAAGCAAACGGAATCTACCATCAACCGCCCAGTTACGCACAGCTCACTGAAACGTGCGATGGGAAAATCCAGATGTGCCGCGGCGCGTTCCCCGTGCGTGAGTCATTCAGCTAGTCCGCCAGAGGGGACGAATCCCAACAGGCGGAGTGCCCCCATGGGAACCTCAGTTAGGCGACCTCACTACGTGTACGCGATCGCGCTCACTCTGACCCTTTTTGAATTAGGATGGATCAGTTTGGCCAAATTTATAAATGATCCAGACTGCCAGCCTCAGTCTTATTCAATTTTGCCCTACGAAAGTGTCTCAGACTATCTTGGGCAAATCGATAATGCACCAAACCTCCGAGTCCCAATTTAATTCGATAGCCCCAGAGCCCCGTTAGCCTCCGGGCAAGCCCGGCGCCCAGGTTCCACCACGAGGAGGTGGGGATGGGTACTTCCTGGACATCCAGGTTCTGGAACCCTTATTGGCAAGATATACATAACGCGTTGCATTGATATTACTGTGACGTTCGCCGAACATTTCGGAACCTTCTACACCCCCCAGTAGAGCCGCACACACCGCCGGCCGCCATTGCAGAGACGAGCATACCGACACACGGTAATACAGACCGATGGCAGATCTAACGCAACCACCCTCGCACCAGGGATTTGGACCACTCGATCGCGTCACGACGCGTACCTGTCAGACAGCTGGAGCCCAAGCGTGTCACAGCCTCCGTACGAGGACCATTCCACTTAATATGAAGTGTCGCCCGTCGTTACGCACCCGTATCCATACTTTACATACTTCTATAATTGAAATTAAGCAAATCCTAGAATTTGAGCACACTACACTCGAGGTACATGCATGACACAACACGCGCAAGCTATCATAAGCCATCTCATGTATAATCCTAATTTTAAGAGCGTATGTAACCGGTATAGGAAATAAGCAAAGCGCCCGAGCGAGCGCCAGACGCTTGTGGCTCACGCCGAACGCGCGCGCCCCAGCACGACCGTACATCCCACTTCGTAGGACGAGTGTTCGCCCCACTCTGGCGCTCCGCGACTCGCGCGCCACGCGATCCGAGGAGGTCGCGGGTCGGCCAGCTGAAAGTGCAGTTCGAGTCATCCGCTCGAAGCGTGCGGACCGCTCTCACTTCTAATTCAAACCAAGTTCAAGTCATCCGCTCCAAGCGAGCGGATCTCTCTGAACCCTAAACTGTAATTCAGGCCGATTTCGACTATACTAACTCAAGTTTCTAATTATCACTCTAAATATATTCTAAAATTATCGAATCCTAGTACTTATTCAACTTTTGCATAGGGAAGTAACAGTGTAAGCGTAGTCTTATTTTGAAAATACTTTATTTTACCAGTACTTACAATTCTCATTATTCCAACCATTTCTTGTTTTACTATTATTATAAATTCTCTATTACGAAGTCTTCCACGAGTCCACGCGTCTTGGAGATCATTCACTCGCTCTAACCTTTAGTCAAACTCGGTAATCGACCAGTTAGAACGGACCATCGCTTAGCTGCATCGACCCACATCGAGACTAGAGCAAAGACGCACGATTTTCCATATTCCTGGAGCGGTAATCTAGAGCGGACCACCGCTTAGTGTACACGTATCTGGACGTTTGGCATCCGACTCGAATGCGCCGTTCCGGTACATCCAAACGAACTCGCCGCAAGGGAGGGATAAACTTCTTACGATCACAGGTGCGCAAATACATTTTTGCAACCGTCGACACGTGCATATATCACTGCACCGTCTATTCTTTCGCTACATACCGGCCGAACAGCCGTCCCTCACCGCCGTATCTATCGCCGATCCGCACTGGAGAGTGGCTACCACGGTACTCATCCCGCTGACGATTCCGCACAACAGCCCGCACGCAGGAACCATACCCGAGGATGATCCGGACCGACGACGATACTTGCAGCAAGGATATTGAATATTAGCAGCTATCAAGACACCAAAGGTAAGTCAACGTTATCTTAACTTCGCCCGCGCCTTTTCGATCCGTGTTTTGCGAGCAAAATGTGTCCGGACTTTGACGCAACTGTGCGATCCGAACCGCTTTTGGCTGCGTATCTCTCCGGCTAGCGGTTAGTTATCCGCGATTCGAGACGTGACATTACATCTTATCATGAGACATAAAAATGAGATGCAACTTCGCGTTTTATGTAGAATTAGATGTACATAGCTTCAATACGTAGACATCTAGAAACGCTATTTCCTAGCAAGGAAGTGTCGCATTTACATTCTTTTGAGGTGAACACGAGGTATACATAACACTGCACAATGAATATTATATCTTATCATGAAACATAGAAATGAGATGCGATATGACGATTTAAGAAGCATTAGAACTCTACTGCTTCGATACGTAGACATCTGCAAACGCTATTTCCTTGCAAGGAAGTGTCGCATTTACATTCCTTTGATGTGTAGACGACGAGTACATAACACTGCATATTGAATATTATATCTTATCACGAAACATAGAAATGAGATGCGATGCCGCGTTTTAAGAAGCATTAGAACTCTACTGCTTCGGTACGTAGACATCTGGACCAGCTATATCCTAGCAAGGAAGTGCTGCATTTACATCCATTTGAAGTGAATACGAGGTATACATGACACTTCGCAATGGATATTATAGCTTATCATGAAACATAGAAATGAGATGCGATGTCGTGTTTTAAGAAGCATTAGAACACTATTAATACGATACGTAGATATCTGGAAACGCTATTTCCTAGTAAGGAAGTGTCGCATTTACATTCTTTCGAAGTGAGTACGAGGCATACATGACACTCCACAATGAATATTATATCTTATCATGAAACATAGAAATGAGATGCGATATCGCGTTATAAGAAGCATTAGAACTCTATTGCTACGATACGTAGATATCTGGAGACGCTATTTCCTAGAAAGGAAGTGTCGCATTTACATTCATTTGAAGTGTAGACGAGGAATACATAACACCTCGCAATGAATATTATATCTTATCATAGAGATGAGGTGCGATATCGCGTTTTAAGGAAAATTAGAACTCTATAGCTTCGATACAGAGATATCTGGGAACGTAATTTCCTAGAAAGGAAGTGTCGCATTTTGTGACGTCAGGCGTACCGCCTGCCACCCATCAACCTCCTCGCACCCCCCAGCATCAACCCCTGGACGCATGCAACCAGCCAAACTCGCCTGCAGAACCAGCAACTCGCACCGCCGAGTATACCTGTCTCGCTCGTACCGGGCACCAGTGTCTCACTCGCACCACCGAGTGTATCTGTCTCGCCCGCACCAAGGACGGGCAGCCCTATCTCCCTCGCACCGAGGATTCCGTCCTGCAGGAAGACGTAGCCGCAGCCCATCACCTGAATGGTGACTTTTCCAATTCCGGGAACAGTATCTGCTAGAACCTATATATTACTTCTAAGCTAGCACATACATACCATATCATGACGCATATATAAGAAAACCTAGATCTAAGTTACACACGACACGAATGTAAGACACAAACAACACACACATAATTGTAAGTCCATATTGTATTTGCTCATAAGTCAAACGCGTAAGATGCGTCCGGCCAGCGGCATGCGCCGCTAGCCCCACCACAGGCCGCGAATCCCCACTCGCTGTACCGCGCGCTCCCCGCCACGAGACGCGAGTCCCCCACTCGCGGGACCGCAATCTCCCTACCACGAGCGTCCGCGACCGTAGCGCCTCGCGAACCGTGGAAGTCCGAGACGCGTCTCCAGAGCACACACTCTGACTTGAGATCTCCTACCGAGGAGTCGAAACCTCTAGTTCTAGATCGTTAGCCACCTCAATGTGAGGTTCAGGCATCGTGCTTCTATTTCCATTTTAACTTAGTCTTAGTCTTACAATAATTCCAGTTCTTGTATACTTTAAACCTGGAATATATTTTATTTTTACTTTTACTATATCCAAGTACAAGTTCTTTTACCAAGTCTATTATTTCCACATCCATTAATTTTATCAAGTGTTTATAATACTGGTTCTACTTTTAACATTACATTTAACTACGAATTCTTCCACGGGTTCTTCCATACAACTGGGTTTGCTCTTCATCACCTTTAAGTAGTATAGAAATCGGCTTTGTGACGTTGAGATAGAGCGGATCGCCGCTTATCCTTCTGATCTTAGTCGAAAGTACAGAAAAAACCTGGTGAATGAATCGTGCTTCCGGTTTGTGAAGAACGCGTCGTGCGGTTAGGACGAATTTCTTACGATCACTTGTGCGTGAATATTAGGAGGACGTTCCGAGTGTCCTCATATACCAGCGACCTGCCTTCGCACCAGCCCAGATGCTGCTTTCCAAACCGACCGCCGACGCTTCCGATCCAGACACGCCGACGCATCACGCCGATTCTGCCACATTCGCAGTCGAAGCTGCTACTAGCACCGCTGGTTCCTCTGCATCATCGCTGAATTCCAACAGCCGTCCTCCTCTTCGCTGGCGACTGATCGAGATTTCCGTAGCAGCCAACCGACCGAACTCCGCTACGATCCCAGCGAACGATCCTCAACGCCATTTCTACGTACAAATCGAGAGAGAAGTCATCGAAAGGTAGGGTCATTCCCTCATCATCGCGGGTGTTTTCGCTAGTATCGCGTCAGCCGAAATTGTCGGACTCGGTCTTAACGCGTTCCCGCGGACCGAATTACCGAATAATAGGCTCGTGTCGTAAAGCCTACGGAGCAACGGAAAATAGTTTCGCCGGACGTGACACGTCGTATTCACATCAAAAGAATGTAAATGCGACACTTCCTTGCTAGGAAATAAGGTTTGCAGATATCTACGAATCGAAGCAATAGAGTTCTAATGCTTCTTAAAACGAGATATCGCATTTCATTTCTATGTTTCGTGATGGGATATAACATTCGTTGTAGATTGTTATGTATACCTCGTATTCACTTCAAAAGAATATAAATGCGACACTTCCATGCTAGGAAATAGCGTTTGCAGATGTCTACGTATCGTAGCAATATAGTTATAGTGTTTCTTAAATCGCGATATCGCATCTCACTTCTATGTTTCATGATAAGATATAATATTCATTGCGAAGTGTTATGTATATCTCGTATTCACTTCAAGAGAATGTAAATGCGACAATTCCTTGCTGGGAAGTAGCTCTTGCAGATGTCTACGTATCGTAGCAACAGAGTTCAAATGCTTCTTAAAACGAGATGTCGCATTTCATTTCTATGATTCGTGATGAGATATAGTATTCATTGTGGAGTGTTATGTATACCTCGTACTCACTTCAAAAGAATGTAAATGCGACACTTCCATGCTAGGAAATAGCGCTTGCAGATATCTACGTATCGTAGCAATAGAGTCCTAATGCTTCTTAAAACGAGATGTCGCATTTCATTTCAATGTTTCGTGAGTAGATATAATATTCATTGTGGAATGTCATGTATACCTGGTATTAACTTCAAAAGAATGTAAATGCGTCACTTCCATGCTATGAAATTGCGTTTGCAGATGTCTACGTATCGTAGCAACAAAGTTCAAATGCTTCTTAAAGCGAGATATCGCATCTCAATACTATGTTTCATGATAAGATATAATAGTCATTGCGAAGTGTTATTTATATCTCGTCCACACTTCAAAAGAATGTAACTGCCACACTCCCTCACTAGGAAATGCGTTTCGAGATGTCTACGTATGGAAAGAGGAGAGTTCTAAAGCTTCTTAGAACGTAATATCGCATCTCATTTCTGTGCTTCATGGTAAAATATAATATTCATTGCGAAGTGTCATGTACACCTCGTATTCACTTCACAAGAATGTAAATGCGACACTTCCATGCTAGGAAATAGCGTTTGCAGATGTCTACGTATCGAAGCAATAGAGTTCTAATGCTGCTTAAAACGCGATATCGCATCTCAATACTAAGTTTCATGATAAGATATCATATTCATTGCGAAATGTTATGTATGCTTCGTCTACACTTCAGAAAAATGTAAATGCCTCACTTCGTTGCTAGGAAATATCGTTTCCAGATGTCTACGTATCGAAGAAGCAGAGTTCTAATGCTTCCTAGAACGCGATATCGCATCTGAATTCTATGTTTCATGATAAGATATAATATTCATTGCGAAGTGTTATGTACACCTCGTCAACACTTCAAAATAATGTCAATGCAACACTTCCTTGCTAGGAAATAGCGTTTGCAGACGTGTACGTATCGAAGCAATAGAGTTCTAAAGTTTCTTAAAACGCGTTATTGCATCTCATTTCTGTGTTTCATGGCAAAATATAATATTCACTGCGAAGTATTATGTATACTTCGTCCACACCTCAAAAGAATGTAAACGCCACACATCCTTGCTAGGAAATGCGTTTCCAGATGGCTACGTATCGAAGCAATAGAGTTGTAATGATTCTTAAGACGCGATATCGCATCTCATTTCTATGTTTCATGATATAAAATAATATTCTTTGCGAAGTGTTATGTATACCTCGTCTACACTTCAAAAGAATGTAAATGCCACACTTCTTGGCTAGGAAATAGCGTTTCCAGATGTCTACGTATCGAAGCAAAAGAATTCTAATGCTTCTTAAAACGCGATATCGCATCTCATTCCTATGTATCATGATAAGATATAATATTCATTGCGAAGTGTTATGTATACCTCGTCTACACTTCAAAAGAATGTAAATGCCACACTTCTTCGCTAGGAAATAGCGTTTCCAGATGTCTGCGCATCGAAGCGATAGAGTTGTAGTGCTTTTTAAAACGCGATATCGCAGCTCTATTCTATGATTGATGGTAAGATATAATATTCATTACGAAGTGTTATGTCTACCACGCCACACTTCAAAAATGCCACACTTCCTTGCGACGGAATAGCGTTTCTAGATGCCTACGCATCGAAGCAATAGATTCCTAACTCTTTATAAAGCGCGATATCGCATATCAGTTCTATGTCACATGATAAGATGTAATTTCAATGCAACGCGTTATGTATATCTCCTCTGTACTTCAAATGAATGTAAATGCATCACTTCCTCACTACGGAATATCGTTTTTATATAAACAGTTCAAAGTAAGTTAGATGGTTGTAAAGCTCTATGCATCGCATTCTGCTTATCTGCTTCTCTGCTTTTTAATGCTCTGGGATGTGAGAAGGTCCTCATCCATCCTTAACCCCCTATAGAGAAGTCAAAAGTTCATGGGCCCTGCAGGTGGGCCATGGGAGCGTGGCGTGCGAGGCGCTACGCAATTTAAATGATCAGGGGGATCCCCACAAGGACACCCAAGGGGACGAGTAGAGGAAATCGCCGAAGTCCACTGATCGATGGACCCGAACAATACCGAAGCCTACAGCCCACTCCTCCAAGGAGCCCCGAGGAGGATCCAGGAGACCCGAGGACCACCAGCGAATTCATGGAACCTGATGAAGAGAACGTGAGAGCTTATTCGCTAAAGCGTTCCGTTTCTTGTGTCGCATATTGTATATTGTATCTTATATCGTGAAGCGAGTTATGATACCCGGTAATTCGCGGCGTGTTGCGTAGTTTCCCGTAGCCCTTGTTAGTTAAACCCACGACTAGACCATAAATAAACATGCCGTGAATTCAGTATCTCGCGACCTGAGTGTGTGTACTTGGCTAGGCGTAGTCGAGAGGAGGAGCATTTCGAAGTTTCAAGGGTTGTTCCGCCCCAGGGTTCCCGGGGTCGTGTAGCCTATCCCTTTGCTACTTTCTGAGCAGCTGGCGCCCAAGAAAAGTTGTACGTGAGCGGATACCTTGGAACGATAGATCGCTTTAAATTGAAGTACGTTTTACACCTTAAAGCATTTAGATAATTAACCCCTTCGAGCTTCCCTGACTTACTACATATAGGTTTCCTTCACAACTAATAGGAACCATCACTTTACATAGATATATAGACCACACATAGTTTTAAACGTAGAACTGAGAATTTGAGAACTTACTTTGAAGCATTAGTAGTGAGGAATTCCATCGGATTTCATAGAAATTCAGAACTTACTTGCTATGAAACATAGGCAGATAAGGGCCATCGCGTTGCTTAGAAGTTTAGAACTTGCTTACTTCAACAAAGATTTCTATTGGCTTCGTCCGTTCTTTTAGAAGAGTTTTTGGTAAACCACATACTTTTCACGCTTCTGATATCTTTGAAAGTACGCCAGATGTAATCGTTTAAGTTTTAAAATGATTACTTAGTGTGGATTATTATTTAGTAACTCGCTCATAAACGAGTCTGCATAGGATTTAATCCATAAGTTTTTAAGCCTGGAATTTATGCAGTTATTTGTTATTCACTTATTGCTCAAACGACAAAGATTCTGACCACTTCAAAATGGTTGACTTTCATCAATTTTCTTAAAAATTGAAATACTGCCCAACTGCTTGCATTAAAGACTGTAATTAAAGCTTTCAAAACATTTTATCTCTTATACATGAATTCTGGAATTGAAATTGAATGTTTGACTTTTCTAACTCCTGTTTAGACATCTTTCTATTGGAATGTTCAAGTATTTTTCATATTCGTAATTATTAAAAATGTTTTACTTGATTCTATAATTTAATATTTAGAATTTGCTGAGAAATATTTTTTATCGTAATGAACTATATAATTGCAATTATAATTTTTTATGAAATAATAATGACAGAAAGGTATGTATCCATTCTTGTAGTTTTGTAAAGAGTATTTAATCTTACTATCTAAAATGAAACATTGAGATCTGTTTACAATCTAATGGAATTTAATTACCTTTTGATTCAAATTCACAACGATAATCTTCCATAGTATTCGAACCGATTTTTCAATACTAATCTTATCATGTTTAACTTATGCTGCAAACTATTGAAATGCCCTTCGAACAGTGTTTATTCACAGTGAAGTAAACGGTAAGTATTACGCCTTCCACCACTGTTTACAATACGTATGGTTCATTTGCTATCAAAACCGTGAGTATTATCGCCTTTCTTTACTTTTTGTAACCTTCAATGCCTTCATGTTACAGATCGTTAAACTTGCTTTAAAATGCTCTATCGTATTACGGAAGAATGGACATACTAATTCATTTTACAAAATGAAGGTAACCTTCATTTGTCCAACATAACTCCACTTACAAAAAAACTATTTTCATCAACGGATGAGCCCTTTGTACTATGCAATTTTCTATTAGCAAAAACTTCTATGAAACTTATAGTTTCGTGCATATCTGAGGTACTAGTTATTACTGCCCCACCCTGCTACTTCTGCTCAAAGGCTATAATAGAATTGGACCGAAATGGGTACAAACAGGCAATTATATCTATACGTTCTATTCTATGCAAAGGCAAATATTTCAAAGAGAAAAGATGTGTTACTTACAAATTACTTATGTTCCTAGATATCTCACTAATTCAGGCTTCTTGTCTTGCAGAACTAATCATTCATATAACATGTAAAGGGGTCGAAGAATAGTAAAAGATTTTTATATTTCGTAGCGTAGGCTGACATTTACTAATGGGGAGGCTGTTTCCATAAAAATTATAAGCAAATATGAAAAATGACTAAACTGCGCAATTTATTTATTTTGATTCCAAAATAGATACACCGGCACAAAACAAAGACATAAGAACTCGATTTTATTATTTTCTATAAACTAGCTCGATAGGGCGATTTTTTCCATAAAGTCGATAATTACTTTGTCATAAAAATATATACACTTATTTTATATATATTTTCTTCAATTTATTGTTACAAATTCATGCAATTGAGGGTTCCATTAAATACGATGAGAGCATGTTATTTCAAAAATTACACAAGGCGAAGTTAGGGACGCAACAGCATGAATTTTTATTTTATAAGTAATATTTTTTTTATAAATAATATTTTTAGTCTATGATGGATTGAGAGAAATATATACGACCCGCTCAATATCTATAAATATAGGAAAACGACCATCAAAATGTCTATCAATACTCATATGCTGAACATCTACTGACATCTAACGGTTCTAATTTGTATGAAAGCACAGGTTCCCCATTGCCAAATGTGATCCTGCGTCATTGCTGAGGAGATTCATGAATGGAGCGATGATACGCGTGTCACCATTGTGCTGATGCTGCGCGAATCGCTTGTCTAGAACGTGCTGGTAACACGTTCTGGCATTTTAGTTAACGAATCCGGTCACAGATGACTACGAATCAGTTGACACTCCTCGGAAGTGGCAATATAGTGCCAGCATGGTGTCGCTACCATCTTGCCGTTTGTTATCTGGGATGCTTTTTAGTGCATTATTCGGAATTGAATTTGAACACATAGCTACTTAATCGCGAATTTGTATGTACATAATTATACATGACTGCACAAAAAGGATATCATATACTTTCATAATCAATGCGATATAAGAATATAAAACGAAGAACTATCCACTCCCATCAGGAGTAAAAACAATGTTTGGTACGCATTGTTCATTGCAAAATATAATCAAGCAGTTAATATGTCAAATCACAGCACACAATAAATCACTGAATGTATAATGATATGAATAGTAAGAAAAACAGATTTACCTGTTAGATGTTTATAAATTCAAATTTAAAAATCGAAGTCACATTTAATATATTATTGTTTAACAAGATGATTTAATGTTGTTTCAAATAGGCGTGCAGAACTAGCTCGTACTTCTGTCAATGTAATTTCATTCGAAAAATACAAAGGATAAGAGGAAATATTCTCCAATATATAACATATATAAATCAACGGATGCAAGAGAGAACACTTGATCTCGGTATAACGAGACCGGGGCGTCATCCTGCAGTAATCGTATAACGCCTGTTCCGAGATGGTGTAGAGAGGGAATGTGGAGGGTGAAAAGCATAAAATAACAACAATGTAACTAAAGAGAAAGAGAAAGAAAATATGTGGAAGCATTGCATTTATTAAGAGGAAATCCTAGAAATATCAAACAACAGATTATATACCATACTGTAAGGGTAAGGTACAACGAAATAGACGATATCATGAGAGAAACTAAAAAAATCGAGAAACTTAAAGAGAAAATAATTTAGATTGAGCGAATCAATATCACTGATCCCGGCAAGCTTAATGGAAAACGCATAACGATGAATCGGTTAGAGTATAAGATAGATGTTGGTCGCGGTTTGAGTGGCCCTGGGAATCCTTTGCCCGCATCAGGGCAGGCAGTAGGATGGTGGAGGGCCTGCCCTCCTGTTGCTTGGATCTATAGAATTCTCATTCTTTTGTAGAGTAGAAGCAGATAATTATAATGCTTTTCATAGAAGATTACAGCTTACTTAATTCCAAACGTTGAAATGAGATGAGTCATGGCATTGTATGATGCATTAGTACTCTATTGTCTCGACATATAGACACTACGATGGGCAATCCTGTTGCATGGAACTGTAGAATTTACATTCCTATGAAGTTTTAAAGCAGATAAGCATAGAGCTATGCATAAGAGATTACAGCATTCTTACTTTAAACGATGAAATGGGATGCGATATCGCGTTGTAAAGAACATTAGAAATCTACTGCTTCGATAAGTAGACATCTGCAAACACGATTTCCTAGCAAGGAAGTGTCGCATTAACATTCCTTTAAAGTATAGACGAGGTATATATAACACTTCGCAATGAATATTATATCTTATCATGAAACATAGAAATGAGGTGCGATATCGCGTTTTAAGATGCGCTGGAACTCTACTGCTTCGATACATAGACATCTGGAAACGCTATTTCCTAGCAAGGAAGCGTGGTATTTACAACCTTTTGAAGTGTAGACGAAGTATGCCTAACACTTTGCAATGAATATTATATCTTGCCATGAAACATAGGAATGAAGTGCGATATCGCGTTTTAAGAAGCATTAGAACTCTATTGCTTTCATACGTAGACATCTGCAAACGCTATTTCCCAGCAAGGAAGTGTCGCATTTACATTATTTTGATGTAAATACGAGGTATGCATGACACTTCGCAATGAGTATTGTACCTTGTCATGAAACATAGAAATGAGATGCGATATCTCGTTTTCAGAAGCATTAGAACTCTATTGCTTTCATACGTCGACATCTGCAAAAGCTATTTCCCAGCTAGGAAGTGTCGCATTTACATTATTTTGATGTGAATACGAGGTATACATGACACTTCGCAGTGAATATTATACCATATCATGAAACATAGAAATGAGATGCGATATCGCGTTTAAAGAAGAACCACAACTCTATTGATTCGATAGGTAGACATGTAGAAACGCTATTCCGTCGGGAGGAAGTGTGGAGTTTACATTCTCATCAAGTATTGACGAGATATACATATCGCGTTGCATGGAATATTACATCTTATCATGATACATACAAATGTTGTACGATATCGCGTTCTATGAAGAAATAGATCTCCATTGCTTCTGTACGTAGACATCCAGAAACGCAATTCCGTTGCAAGGAAGAGTTGCATTGACATTCTTTTGAAGTTTCGTTGAAGTACTACCTTGAGGTATACCTAACGCGTTGCATTGGTAATTACATCTTATCATGGGATATAGGAATGAGATGTTATATCGCGTTTCATGAAGCATTGGAACTCAATTTCTGCGAAACCTAGACATCTAGAAACGCTATTCCGCAGGAAGGAAGTGTAGGATCTACATTCCTTTGAAGTGTTGACGAGATATACATTATGTGTTGCATTGATATTACATCTTATCATGAGAAATAGAAGTGTAATGCGATACCGCGTATTATGAAGAATTGGAACTCTATTGCTTCGATTCGCAGACATCTAAAAACGCTATTCCACAGCAAGGAAGTATGTCATTCACATTCTTTTGAGGTGTAGACGAGTATATACATGGAGTGGCACTGAATATCACGTCTTATCATGAGAAATAGAAATCAGATGTAATATCGCGTTGTAAGAAGTATTCGAACTCTATTGCTTCGATACGTAGACAGCTAGAAACGCTATTCCGTTGCAAGGAAGTGTGGCATTTACATTCGTTTAAAGTGCCGACAAGATATAAATAACGCACTGCATTGGACATTTCATCTAATCATGAGACACAGAAATGAGGTGTTATAACGCGTTTTATGAAGCATTAGAACTCCGTTGCTGCGATACATAGACATCTAGAAAAGCTATTCCGTCGCAAGTATGTATTGATTAACATTCTCTTGAAGTATTGGCGAGTGATACGTTACGGGTTGCTTTGATTTACATCCTATAATGACAAACAACTACATTGCTACGGAATAGTGTTTCTAGATCCCTACGTATTGAATCAGTAGGGATCCAATGCTTCTTAAAACGCGATAATGCATTTCATTTCTATGTTACATAATAAGATGTAATTCAATGCATCGCGTTATGCATATCTCATCAACATTTCAAAAGAATGTAAATGCCAAACTTCCTTGCTACGGAATTGCGTTTCCAGATGCCTACGTATCGAAGCAATAAGGTTCCAATGCTTCTTGGAAAGCGATTTCACATCTCATTTCTATGTTTCATGATAAGATATAATACTCATTGCGAAGTGTTATGTATACCCCATTAACACTTCAAACTAATGTAAATGCAACAATTCCTTGCTGTCAAATACGTTTCCAGGTGCTTACGTATCGAGAAAATGGAGTTGTAATGCTGCTTAAAAAGCGATACCGCATCTCAGTTCTATATTTCATGATAAGATATAATATTACTTGCGAAGTGTCATGTATACCTCGTCTACACTTAAAATGAAAGTAAATGCGACACTTTCTTGCTAGGAAATAGCGTTTGCAGATGTCTACATATCGACGCAATAGAGATCTAATACTTGTTAAATCGCGATATCGCATCTCATTTCAATGTTTCATGATAAGATATTATATTCATTTCGAAGTGTCATTTATACCTCGCATACATTTCAAATGAATGTAAATGCGACATTTCCTTGCTAGGAAATAGCGTTTGCAGATGACTCCGTATCAAAGCAATAGAGTTCTAATGCTTCTTAAATCGCGATATCGAATTTCATTTCTATGTTTCGTGATAAGGTATATTATTCATTGTGGAGTGTTATGTTTACCTCGTATTCACTTCAAAAGAATGTAAATGCGACACGTCCTTGCTAGGAAATAGCGTTTGCAGATGTCTACGTATCGAAGCAATGGAGTTCTAATGCTTCCTAAAACGCGATATCGCATCTCATTCCTATGTCTCATGATAGGATATAATATTCACTGAAAAGTGTTATGTATACCTCGTCTACACTTCTAAAGAATGTAAATGCTACACATCCTTGCTTGGAAATGCGTTTCCAGGTGTCAACGTAGCGATGCAATAGATTTCTAATGATTCTTAAAACGCGATATCGAATTTCATTTCTATTTTTCACGATAGGATATAATATTCTTTGCGAAAGGACCCGATTCAAAAACCATATGTTTTCGCCCCCAATCGATTTTGTTTAAACTTTGCATATTTGTAGATCTATATGTGTCTCATCAATTGCCAGAGGCTCTATCTGTCGGGCCTTTTAATAAGGGAGGGGGAGGGGGTCAAAGTACGCATTTGGCGAAAGCTTTCGGAGGCTATAACTTTTGATTAAAAAAAGATATCGACTTGAGTTTGGCGTCAAAAAATCACAAAAAAATTAAGCTTTCGAATGCTATATAATTTTTTCTTTTTTCGGAATTTTTAAGTCACATTTTATGCTTTTTTCTAGTTTTCGGGTTAGTGAAAAATTGCGAAAAATTGCTATTCCCAAAATAGGTATCCCTAGATTTTAACAAAAAACTCAGTATAGGAATCTCATTTTATGCTCTTTATGTGGTATAAATCTTACCCTGGGGAAACTTTTTGTTTAAAAGTTATAACATAATATTCGTGTCGATGCTCAAGCTGTGGACGCGAAATTCGAGCAAAACAAATGCTTTTCTTAACATATTGTGACTTATTATTAAAATTATTATCATCGGAGATTGAGATTATTATTGTACTAGGAAGAATTCGTTTTTAAAAATACTTTTTAATTTAATGTTACTTACATTATTCCTCTTTTTCTAGATGTCCTTTTTCTTTTGTATGTTATTCATCTTCATCTTCTGTATCTTCCGATGTTGGTCTTATATGAAGAAAATGTATGTTTAAAAAATTAGCTGGTGCTGATAGATCACTGTATCGTCCAAATCCCAGGTACCATATTATTGCTAACACATGAGCACAGCAACCAACAGTCCTCGCTCCGTTTCTACACTGGCAGTAATAACTTCTGACAGACGTAATTGTGGGCTGCGCGATATCAATTACAGTGAATATCGAATAAAGCTTCTGATCACAGTGTCGTGATTGCAATTTAGCTTCTATGAACAATGGTGTCTGAATATCCAATCCATATTTGCTGAAGTCTGGAAGATAGCTTACCTTGCTGATAAAAAATTGGTACTTTCCAGAAAGCAAGTGATCCGCTATATACGACTTTGCAAGTGATAATTGATATGATTCCGTGAACGATTTTAAGCACTTTAATGTCCAGGCTGGGAAGTTTTCATAATGTTCTAATGTCATGTTTTCAAAGTTTTTTATTTTTTTTACAAGACCTTCGCATTCTACAATTTGCTGCATTATATTTGGTTTATTTAGGTCTTTTAATAAAGTTGAAGCCACTTCTGGATCATCATTATCACTATATATTCATTTAAAGTATGCGTTGTGAAGAGCACTTGCAATTTTAAAATCTTCAAACAATTTTGGGACACATTCTGAAGCTATAGCTGTTTTGAAATATTTAAATCTTTTAAGTGAGCTATTTACACTTTCTACTACCCATCTTTGTTTGGTGCATACTCGACTTTCGTTTGCTTCAGAGGTTGATAGTTGTTTAACTCCTTTTTTTAGCAGGGCAGGAATGACGACTTTGTAATTATTTTGTAGTATTTCATTTTTTACGTAGGAAAAGCCTCTGTCAAGAATGAAGATATCACCAGGTTTGAAAAAGTTCTTAAACCAATCGGTATTCATAATAAATCTAAAGATATCTGCATCAGATACTGTTGCTGCCCACAATTTATTTGGACCAAAAACATCCAATATATAACCATTCGTAGTTACTGCCAGCATCGGTTTTAAAAAGTTCTTTTTTTTTACCACTATACGTCACTCTTTGGAAGCGATAATTCGTACTTTTATGCAAATAAACATAAGTACCATCCCATATGGTGATTATTGCATCATCATCTTCATTAATATTATTTATGCGACGAGAAATTGCCGAAGTTTGTCTTTTAATTTTGTCCCGTGTAATATTATTTAAAAAATGTAAGTAACATTAAATTAAAAAGTATTTTTAAAAACGAATTCTTCCTAGTACAATAATAATCTCAATCTCCGATGATAATAATTTTAATAATAAGTCACAATATGTTAAGAAAAGCATTTGTTTTGCTCGAATTTCGCGTCCACAGCTTGCACATCGACACGAATATTATGTTATAACTTTTAAACAAAAAGTTTCCCCAGGGTAAGATTTATACCACTTAAAGAGCATAAAATGAGCTTCCTATACTGAGTTTTTTGTTAAAATGTAGGGATACCTATTTTGGGAATAGCAATTTTTCGCAATTTTTCACTAACCCGAAAACTAGAAAAAAGCATAAAATGTGACTTAAAAATTCCGAAAAAAGAAAAAATTATATAGCATTCGAAAGCTTAATTTTTTTGTGATTTTTTGACGCCAAACTCAAGTCGATATCTTTTTTTAATCAAAAGTTATAGCCTCCGAAAGCTTTCGCCAAATGCGTACTTTGACCCCCTCCCCCTCCCTTATTAAAAGGCCCGACAGATAGAGACTCTGGCAATTGATGAGACACATATAGATCTACAAATATGCAAAGTTTAAACAAAATCGATTGGGGGCGAAAACATATGGTTTTTGAATCGGGTCCTTTGCCCTTGTACTTTAAATGTTGGCATATATTTTGCGCTAACGATATTCGTTGCTCCGAACGATATCATTTGGAAGCATGAATTGTACTTGGGTATATTTTTCAAATAATTTTTGATTTACTTGTTTCACCTGATACTAAAGTTAATAATGGTTCAGTTGGTGAACGCAAGTCTGGTAACTTTGCATTTCCACCTGCACAGCACATACCTAGTGCTTCATTTTTAAATTTTTGAGCACCATATTACGTACACTTTTTATCCATTTGTCCAATAATTACACTTTGATGAATACTGTATTTGTAAAGGGGATTGTAATTGAAACCACATAAATTCAAATCAGTATGTATCGTGCGTCTTGTCTATGTCCTGCGAATTCGATTCCTTTGCTGCCTTGCTTGCCTCTGTTCACTCGTTTCTATTGATCGAGCAAGAGCAGTGTGAACTCGATCTCTTTCTTGCCTAGCTTGTCTCTGCTCACTTGTTTCTGAAGCTCGTTCTTCTCTTCTCCTTTTTGCTTGATTTGTAGGTCGACCAGTGGCACTTCGCTTTGCTGGCATAATTGTGGGGTTAAATAGAACGTATTTCCAATTATTTTCTTTAGCTGGAGATCAATAATATTTTTATTTATTTAAGTATTAATAATTTATTCTCGTATTAATAATTGCAAAAGTTTGTTGACTGCATTTTTGTATTTATTAGAATTTTCTGGCGAAAAATCGAACGTCAAACGCATTAATGTTGTTTTTTGTAATTTAAATTAAATTGTTAAAATCATAAAGGAAATACAATTTCTGTATTTAAAATACTTTAAATTTTAATATAATTTGTAATATTCAACCAATAATTGAAAAAATATAAATAAAACGACTCAATACTTTATTTACCTTGTGATTTATATTTTTATTTTGATTACAACTGTTATCATGGGTATGTTATTTTTTACAGTTTAATTTGTTTTAAAAAAGTAAGTTCTATGAGTAAATTTCATGAGTAAAAATTGAAAAATTCAATTTATTCATGGCTACACGTTTAATAAATATTACTAATTAAATGTTATTTTGATATTTTTGGGATATTTGTTCGGGAACACGTAGAACGTCTATTCTGATTTTAAAAAAATTTTCAAACAGCTTCCCGGAGATATACCTAATAATTTCCCAAATTTTCACGGCGATTGGATGTATGGTTTTTGAGTCTATCAAGTACAGACAGACACACATTCATTTTTATCTATATAATAGATAGAATGATGAACTAGCCACTCGTATCAGGAGTAAAAAGAGTGTTTGGTACGCAATGTTCGTTGTAAAATATAATCAAGCAGTCAATATATCAAATGATAGCACATAATAAATCACTGAAAGTATAATGATATGAATAGTAAGAAAAGCATATTTATTTGTTAAATGTTTATAAATCCAAATTTAAAGGTCCAAATCACATTTTATAAATTAGTGTTTAACAAGGTGATTTAATGTTGTTTCAAATAGGCGTGGAGAACTAGCTGATACTTCTGTCAATGTAATTTGATTTCTGCTGGATAGAGTAAAAACACATTTGCAATCTAAGCAAGGTTTCATTAGATCTGGTGGATTTTCCAAATTTTAGAAAGGGATGATGGCAGTAGTAGTTGGTTCAGCGCCAGGTGATAAACATATACAACAAGGAAAGCAACGTAAACTGATTTAAAATGTTCAAGATTATATAAATTAAACTATTATACTTTTATAATCCATGTAGCGTTTCTGTTCTTTGTAACTTACAAAGAGTCTTAAAAGTGCAACGCAATGTAAAAAAATTTGGATAAAAAGAAAGCAGGCCTTAATCTCAGATAAAGGAAACTTGGATCTTGCTAATTATCAAAATGAGAACAATTCAAAAAAATCTGGAGTCGACACATTGGAAGAAAAATTCTTCCAGTGAAAAATGCTATGTGCAGTGCAATAGCAGCTTCACATCCCCTTGATATTCTGTAGAAAATCTTATGCCATTTTACTCGATTTACTAGAATCGAAACAATGAAACCTATTAGGTGGTATTTCTACAACTGCTACCAGAGCCACACACACGCACACACGAAATCCATCAAGATTAAAGATACTGTGTATGTATTGGAGGATGCGTGCAATAAGAAAAGATTATTATATGAATAAATTGTAGAATTCCATTTGTAATTGATAATTAGATTATAAACATTTATATCCTTTTATCAGAAATTTATATAGGACAAAATTGCAGCACGCAGATGTGTAAATATCACTTTGCGATCTCATTTCATTTTGGCAGTTATACTTATATATAAGCATCCACCCAAGCATAAAGTTTGATAATCTTTAAACTATAAAATAGGTATGAAACATTAGACCTTTTGCTGGCGTTGGTCTAATTTATCATGTTCAGAACTTGTGAAGCAGCTAGAACTATAATAACAAAGTACTTTATATCTTTTCCCATTGTTTCCAAACAAAACATTAAATATGATGAACTATGTTCATTTCATTATAAATATATGTGTAAAGTTCAATCGACATAAATAAATATTGACAAACGTGATTTATTTAATTTTTATCATATAAAACATATTACAAAATTGTATAAGAATAAATTTTACTTTAAATATTTTATATTATCATGTATATTTTATATTATCATGTTAAACTTTTACAAAAAGTAACAAAATTGTTATAAGTAGGAATAATTTTTCCTTAATTAGTTAATATGTCGGTTCTTTTTAAAAAGATGGTATTTAATTTTTCGAACTAAGTTTTGACATTAAATTGACCATTAATCTCTCTAATTTCATTGCTTTTTGTAGATTACCGCCAATTTTCAACTTTCCCATTACGGCTTTGTCGATGCAAGTTTTAATTCTCCGAAAGATATATAATATTATGTTATTAGTAAAATTATTTTGCATTTCTAATTAAGTTGAACGTAAAAAATATATTTTTTTTTATGAGAAAGCATTGTGAGAAAATTTTGAGAATCCATTGTTAATGTTGTACCTAGTGGTTGACTAGGTTCTCCTCTCCCTGCCGCACTTTTTTTACCATTATTAAGAACCAAAAACAGTGTACAAGCTTCGTCGCCATTAAAATTTACGAAAATTACATATTGTAAATTTTTGCAAAAGTGATGTTAATTAACTCTTGAATTATGGTTGCTTGGGCAATTAATCAGACTGATCTATGATGTGCTACAATGTACGAGGTCTAATAAATTTTTTTTTAACATAATGTACAATATAGTATTTGAGCTTACAGCTTTGTTAACAAACTCACTGTTTAAATTAGTTTGGATGACAGTTAATATTTGCATGATCTTTTCCTCTGATTTATCTGTATAATTTGTTCGTTCTTTTCAATTGTCATATATAATTATCCAAATCTATGTGTTCCAAATTCTCCTCTAGGAAGGAATCAGGCAACAATTTATCTTATCAATAATATTTATATTCTGTAAAATAAATTGATTTGTTTACTAAAATATAAATTATACATTCCTGTATCAATTGTAAGCATTTAGATAATTATTCACACCTGGATTACACGCTTAATGGGTAAAATCGGACATTCCTTCAGTTTTTTAATATTGGCTCATCGATTACAGACTGATTAGTAACTAATTTACTGTCTTTGCAAAATAAATGCGTACATTGCATCACCCATTATTTCCAGCTTCCCACTGTCTTTGACTAGCCTCCATCCACAGCAATACCATCATTTTCATACTCATCGGCCCTTCCAAGAGCACACATCAACATACCAAACTTATATATTATATAAGCGATACGAGTTTGAAAGCATATTCGTTTAATTTTTATACTTAGTGGTGAGCTAATATTTACTATATGAGGATTTGTGCCTTTCTTTGAGTATGATAAGCATACTTTGATATTATTCACAAGATCATAATTTTTCATACTAATGGATTCTATGCCTGGTAGATGTAATAACGCTAACATTATTATCCCTTTCAGCACTGAGTTGTGCGGCAAATGGTTTTGCGAGAACCCACGTGTGGCGTTCGTTGTTGTCAGACCGGTGGAGTCATCTTTGTGAAAACTGCTCAACCTGTTCGCAATTCTATTTCAGCAGTGATTGAAGAGATGGCGAAACGAGTCAATACATGCCTACGGATGGGTGTTCCCATTAAGAATAACTTATAACTTACTGACGGATGGTGCTGCTGGCGGTCTGTTACTCACAATCGACAGACGGCTGGTGTTGCTTGTGGTTAATAATCCATAAGTTATTGACGACTGGAGCCACCAACAATCGATAACATATGCTTTCACACACGGATGGTGACCAATAGTACGTAACTCAAGGCTTATCAGCGACTGGTTTACTTTAAAACCGGCCACGGAAGGGGGCACGAGCATACTTCCTCGCCACTTAGGGCATACGCGAAGAGATAAAAATGCCCATCCTAGCCCCCTAGCTAGCCACAGCTTCGGTCCGGGGCTAGCAAAAAATATGGCACCACTATTATCGTCATTTGGGTATGCCTATCATACCCATCCGTTTATTAAATACGTGGCTGCATATAGCGACACCCATCATCGCTAGTCATTCTCTTTGAGGAAAGTACCCCTTTTAGTCTTGACTCATAGCCCGCGTAAGGACTTTGATCTACGAATTGATTGGATAAGTGTTAAAGTTAATATGAGAGATTCCAACTGTCCCATACATATTCGATAAGGGGAGAGCAGGGCTGCGATGGGGCAGAACCTGAGTGGATCTCTCCCCCGAACCACACCAATCTGAATGCCCTAGGCCATCCAGATCTCCCACATTCCGGGGGAGGGGGGACACAAGGAGGTTTGATGCGAGGCTAAGGTGTTAGAGGCTATGTTTTCGCGTCATCAACCTTGTGACCTTATCACCGGGACCATCGCTATTCTTGGATACTAGGCGCCAACGGGCCGCCCGACACCTACGAACGCGTATGGAAGTTTATGGTGCATCCCCACCCTATCACCGACTGGTAGCGCCTGGGGTCGGTAACTCACGATATATCGACAGTAAGTTATGCCTGCGGTCGATAACTCACAATATTATAACGGCTGGTATTGCTAATAGTCGGTAATTAACGAATTATCGACGGTATTGCCAGCTATCGGAAATCCATTTCTTACTTGGCTTAACTTAATCTAACATGCTCTAAACTTAATTCAAACAAGCTAACCTCAGTTACACCTATTCTGACTTTACCTGCCTTCACTCAAATCTAACCCAACCTAACACAATCTAACTTTACCTCTTAATACATAAACAAATCAAACCTACGCTTTCTTAAATCTAACCCAACATAACCGAACAACCTACAATCATTCCCAAACATAAACCAACCTACCATACCCTAGCGGAGACTATCTAAATGTAACATAAACACACTTCCATCTCGGGACGGAAGCAAACTCCGCAACTTTCCCAGGGATGAGTCTGTGCAAGTAAGCCTTCCGCACTTACGGAATGGCAGAAATCTGCTCCGATTAAGCTCATATTCAAGTAATGTAATGTAATGGTCCGCAGGTTCAATCGGAGCGGGTCCACACCGGATACAGGAGTGCCTTCGGCGAAATGAAAATGAACAGTCGGAAAAGAGTAAAACTTTACTAAAAAAATCGTACGGAAATCCGATATTTCGACGCGTATCTGACATACATGTAACTAAAACGTACTTCGAAAAATACAAAGGATAAGGGGATATATTCTACAATGTATGACATATATAAATCAACGGATGCAAGGGAGAACACTCGATCTCGTAAGGACAAGGTACAACGAAATAGACGATATCGTGAGAGAAAATAAAAAAAGTCGGAAAGCTTAAAATAAAAATAATAATTTGGATTCAACAAATCAATATCACTAATCCCGGCAAGCTTAATGCAAAACGCATGACTACGAATCGGTTGGAGTATAAGATAGGTGCTGGTCGCGGTTCGAGTGGCCTTGGGAGTCCTTCGCCCGCATCGGGGCAGGCAGTAGGATGGTGGAGGGCATGCAGCCCCGCCCTCCTCCCCACGGCGTGAGAGAGACTTATGTGCTTATGCTGCTGAGAGGTGCTGCCAGCTCGTGATTCGGAATCAGACACATCGAGTCTTGGCAGAAGATTAAAGGTTGGGCAGGCGGTTCGGAGCCCTCTGTCGATGACACAAAAGGATAGGGGAATAGAAAAGGATACGAAAAGCGTATATGAAGGAGACAAAGAAAGCCTCGGAAGGGAGGACAGACACGAAAGGAGAAGCATCAGGAGCCGAAATAAGTGCAGGATAATGGGAAGACTACCGATAAGAATAACACCTACACTTTTACATAGAAGAATAGGCAGCCACACATCAGACGCAATGATAGATATTATGAGCGAGGATACGACGAAGTTAATGACATATTAAAAAACGTTAATGGGAAATATCAGGCATATAAAAAAAAAACTGTCATCGAACACTTGATCGAACTAGTGGCGAACGCTACAGAGAAAAATTAAGCAATTAAAGGAGCAGGAAGCATTCGAGGACAGGCAGCGAAATGAGCAAAAGCGGGAAAATGGACAGAAATACGAAAAGATGATGCAAGAAAATCGAGAGTGGGAGATATAATTCTGGAATTTAATTAGAAAACAGGTGTAGAGGACAAAATAAAGGAAATCAAAGAATCTCTAAAAAAAAGGATTCGAAGTAAAGCATACGAGTGGGAGTATAATGTCCCAACTAAGGGACATATAGCCGTTGGGTGACCAGAGAAGAAATGAAGGAGGACATAAAACGAACAGAGGAAAAAATCGAAGGAAAGGATAGCGGTATAAACGTCGAGATTTTAAGAGGAACGTGGAAAGGCAACCAAGTCGCGTTAGTTGAATTTGGACAGAAATACAGTAAAGAGCTAAAGAAGGTCAAACGACTAAGAATTATATGGAATTAAAAGTCCTACATATCGATCGGAACAGATGCCGAATCGCGCAAGAAATCATGCAGCAAATGCGAATAATTCAAGAGACACATGTGGTAATAATATCGGAGGGAGACAAGATGGAAGAATATTGATATTAAGAATATTGGTGTTCTAATGCTCCATGCAATGCGACTGCGCATTTTATTTGTACGTATCGAATTAAGTAAGCTGTAATCTTCAATGTATATTGGAGAAAACTCATTAATTACAGACAATTACAAGGTTTTGTAAATCATTAAATAGTTCCTTTCAACTGAGATATTACTCCAAGGACTGCTAATGAACAACTGTTTCATCGTTTTAAAACACACACACGAAATATATTTTATTCCGCACATTCGCTCTTGCTCGCATTCTAGAATATTCCACACACCCAACATTTGAAACTTGAATTACTGCTTAGCTTTTATATTAAGATAATTTCGTTATCCTTCACTCGGCCGCCCTGCATGAACATTTGTCTCGAATGCCTTCATTCATGTCGTCTTCGATTTCAGATAAATCAACATTGAGTTCGTCGATTCACAATTTCGTTGAATCTGCTGACGTAGATGTTTATAGGGGTCCTTCTCCTCCCTACCTTTCGAACCACAAATCGTTGATTGCGTAAAACTCGTGCGACCTCATACGGTTTAAAATATTTATGAGCTATATTTAGGCCAGGACTCTGTTGCATACGTTCAATTGCTACTAGATCTCCTTCACGATAAATTTTAGCTTTTCGTCTACTCTTGTTAAAAGTTCGCCTATTCTCTTATTGGATCCTGGATATATTTTTGCCTGCTTGAGTCATACTTCATCTCGTTTATCTTGAAAACGTGCAATCCATTCCTTTTCAAGTATCGTGCGATCCATTCCTTTTCAAGTATGTCTCAAATTTCTATATGACCTTTAAGACGTGAACGTGTCCCAGAGAGAAGATGAAATGGTGACGTGCCAGTACTTCGATACATTGTTGATTTCAAACATTATTGATCTACTTCTAAATACTTACACCATTCACAGGGCTTAGGTGCTGCTAATTTTGCTAACAACAGTATGAATGTTCCACTAATACGTTCAGCTTGACCATTAGCTCTAGGAATTCCTGTTATAGATAGATCATGTTGTATATTTTCTTCTTGACAATATTGCTTGAAATCATTTGCTCTGAAAGCCCTTCCCCTATCAAAAATTATTCGACGCAGATTACAGAAAATAGTCGCTTGCTTCTTCAGGCGTGACAAAACTTGCCAAACAAGGCTTGTGTCGAACAATGGTAACAAAGATTACTTCTATACAAATCGAATATCAGTGCCCATCTACGGTAATTTCTGCTTGAAATTCACCAAATGTTATATCATTCTTTGAACCTATACCATCGAAATGTAATTCATTGCGTCGTAGTTGCGGAGAACCGAGCTTAATAAAGTCGTCTGTGTGAATTAAACTAAAATCACTTCCTGAATCCATTAAAGCTTCGATCTCGTATCCGCTAAGTAAATCATTCTTGAGATAATTTCGGTACGATGCTCCTAATGTCGCGCAGCTCTCTTCACACGTTTTAAATTTTTTGGGACATTTCGATGCAATATGTCCACGTTCTTGACATATAAAACATTTTACACCGCGATCTTTCGTTGGACAATTCACGCTAATATGATCGTGCCCACCACAAGTATAACATCGTACAATATTACCGGCGAACTCCTTCATTACCAACATTGACCACCTCTGTTCGTTCATTTCTAACGAAACTGTCTTCACACTTTTCAAACATTGTTGACATTTGCACACTCGACAAACCTTGATCTCGAAAAATTAACCTTCCAAATGCTTTCGAAAGTTGATCGGTTGTTGTAAATTATTGAATACGCGCCTGATTCCGGAGCATTTAACCGGGGATGCCGTCAATTAGATACTCAAGTATTTCATCGTCGTTGATTGCTACTCGATTTCCGAGAATGATCTTCTCGTGCAAATATTCATCAAATGTCTGGTTCCTCTTTCATATTCATACTTCAAAATCACCATGCTGAATCACTAGTGCCCTTGCCAAATGCTGATCACAAATATCTTCAGATATATTTTATGGTAAATATTGACGAACAAATCAACAGACGGTTTCAATTGAATATGAGTACTAAACGAGAGATTGTCGCTGAATTACAAAATTTGTTTGTACAACATAATGAATTAATTAAATTATTTAAAACTGCCATTGAACAACTGCCATTTGACGATTACAAAGTAATAATAAAGGCAGATAAAACACCTATTGGTCAACATCGAAAACAATTCAACGCACCAACGATCGATGAAGTGGCAATTGTCATAGTTGATGAAGAATTTAATTCTCGGGATATAATTCTTCGTCGTAGAAATGGTGACGTCCAGCAATCCAAGTATCAGAAACGCATCGTTCATATGATGCATTACTGGTGGAACAAGCTGTAATGTTTTATGCATCGCGTTATGCATAACAGCTCTAGTACTCTGACACCTAAAAATCATGAAGCGCAATCCAGTTGCTAGAAACAGTGGAACCTACATTCTTTTGAGGTATAGAGAGCTGATAAGCATAGTGCATAGAACATTATGACTAACGTACTTTGAAACGTTGAAATGAGATGTGTCACCGCAATTCATGGAACATTCAAAACTCTATTGCTCTGAAAAGCACACACTATGAAGAGCCATCACGTTGCAAGGAACTGTATAATTAACATTCTATTCAGTTGTAGAAGCTGATAAGCATAAAGCTATGCATAGAATGTTACAACTTATTTACATTGAATCGTTGGAATGAGATTTGACATTGCATTGCATGGAACTGTAGAATTCATATTCTTTTAAGGTGTAGAGACAGATGAGCATAATACTATGCATAGAAGGTTACAGCTTACATACTTTGAAACGTTGAAATGAGATGCACCATCGCATTGCATGGAGCATTAAACCTCCATTGCTTTGACACGAAGATACTGTGAAGCGCCGTCCCGTTGCATATAACTGTGTAATTTATATTGTCTTGAATGCGTAAAGTCAGATAAGCTTAATTTGTTGCACAGAACATCACAACTTATTTATTTTAAAACGCTGAACTGAGATGCGCCATCGCATTAATTGGAGCAATAGAACTATATTCATCTGGCAAGTAGACACTACGAAATGCAATCCTGTTGCAAGAACCTGTGGAATTCATATTATTTTGAAGTATGTAAACAGATTAGCTTAATGAATGTCATGGAACATTACAATGTACTTACTTTCGAGTTTTAAAATGAAATGCAACATCGCATTGAATAGACTATTGCAAGGCAATCGCTTTGACAATGTGGCACTTAGAAGAGCGGTGCAGCTACATGGAGCTGTAGAGATTGTATACTTTGTAATGTAGCACCAGATAAGCATAACTGCGTTGTATAGAATCTTACAACTGACTTGCTTCGAAACGTAGAACTAAGGAGCGCCATCTCGTTGCATCGACCTTTGGAAGTCATTTACTTTGTCCAGTTTACAGTTAGAAGAGCTAACTATTACATGGACCTCACGAAATTCCATGCAAATGTAATGTAGAACCAAGTAAGCATCGTTGTTGTTGGCATAGAACCTTATTAGTTGATTATGTGATGTCAAATACATTCTCAACTAGAGGTATCAATAAGTAAACTAGCGTCGCCTTACTAGCACGCATCCTGTTGATACTTTAAGTTCAAGAAATAAGATTGAAGATATTGTTCCCAATTAATAGGATCAGAGTCATTACCTCACTGGCACGCATCCTGCTGACACCCTGATTCCCAAGAAATAAGATTGAAGTCTTTGCCCCACCACCTAAGAACTACATAGTCCTGGGAACTAGTCTTCAGTCTTGATTAATCTTTCGGTCTATACTGTGAAACTTTGCATAAGTGTCGTTGCGATATTGTAATAAACTTTATATTTCAAACATTAAATGAAGAGTCGAGTGTATAATTGCGCACTCGTATTTTTTTAAGTCACTTTATAATATTTTTCGTGACGCTTACATTGACACGTTGAACTGAGTAGCGTCATCGCGTTGCACCAATATTTGGAAGACAAATACTTTGACAAGATGGCACTTAGAAGTGCTATACAGTTATATGGATCTGTAGAAATTACATACTTGGTAGTTTAACATCACATAAGCATAACAGCGTTGTATAGAAATTTGCCTCTTACGCTGAAACGTAGAACTATGAAGTGTCATCGCGTTGCATGGACCTTTGAAAATAAAGTATTTTGCTAAGTTGACAGTTAGATGAGCTAACAGTTACATGGATCTGTAGAAATTGCATGCAATAGTAATGTAGTACCAAGTAATCGTTTTTGTTTGTATAGAAGCTTACTACTTTCTTACATTGAAACGTTGAACTGAGAAGCACCATTGTGTTTCGTGGACCTTCGGATGTTAATTACTTCGACAAGTTAACACTTAGAAGAACGGTACAGTTACATTGATCTGTATAAAATACATACTGTATAATGCAGCACAAGATAAGCATGACTGCGTAGTATAAAACTTTACAACTTACTTCGAAACGTAGAACTGAAAAGCGCTATCGCGTTGCATTGACATTTGGATGTCAAGACTTTAACAAGTTGATACTTAGAAGAGCTATATAATAACGTTGATCTGTATAAATTACGTAAACAGTAACATAGAACCTAGTAACCATAATTGTGTCGCATAAGACCATATATTTTACTTACTTTGAAACGTGGAAATAAGATGCGCCATCTAGTTGCATGGACCTTTCCAAGACAATTCTAAGTGTCCACTTCTAAGTATAAACTTGCCAATGTAATTGACATCCAAATGTCCATGCAACCCGATAACGATTCTCAATTCTACGTTTCAAGGTAAGAATGTTGTAAGGTTCTGTACAACGTAAATATAGTTACTAGGTTCTATGCAACTATTAAGGTATAATTACAATGAATGTAATTTCTACATATCTATGTAATTGTATGGCGCTTCTGAATGTGAAATTGTCCATGTAATTGATTTCCAATGGTCTATATAACGCAATGGCGCTTCTCAGGTCTACGTTTAAGTAAGTAAGTTGTAAGGTTCTATACAATACAATTTGCTCCCTGGGTTCTACATTACTATATATTTAATTTTTACAGATGCATGTGACTGTATAGCGCTTCGAAGAGCCAACTTGTCAAACAAATTGACTTCCAAAGCTGTACTTAGCTTAGCGTAGGTACTACAAAACGCCGTTGCAAGGTCCTGTGGAATTCACATTCCTTTGAACTCTATAAGCAGGTAAGTATAATGCGTAGCTTAGAACATTATAACTTACTTATGTAGAATCTATGAAACGAGATGCGCCACCACATTTTATGGAGCATTAGAACTCTAATGCTTTGAAACGTAGACACAACGAAGCTCAATCCTGTTGGAGGAAACTGTTAAACTCACATTCCATTGATGTGTAGGTGCAGGTAAGCATAATGCAATGCACAGAAAATTACAGTTATTGGCGTATTTATAGGGGCGTATTTATAATATACGAAGACTGTAAGTATACATACGAATACGGAACCTTTTCTTAGAACGTCATGAAATGGTGTAAAATTAAATAGAATTTTGAATATAATGGGTTATTTGGTGAAGGCAATCTATTGACAATCATCTAAAATATATAATAAGAATAAATATATATGCTAATTTGAAATATTTACTTAGAACATCCTGAGGTGTGATTTCTGTTGATACTTCTAATTGTGAACTTTGAATAGTAAAACTAAGATACACCATCGCGTTGCATGGATCTCTGGAAGCCAATTGCTTTGATAAGTTGACACATACAAACGCTATACAGTGTGACAGAAACCCGTCTACAGTAAGTCAGGAAAGCTCGATGAAAGGATTATTATTTAGCACGGTGAACTGAAAACGTATTTTTAATACAGGATACACAATAAGTACAATTTAATCGATCACGTAAAACTCTTCATAGGCTCACGATCGCAAAAATAATAGACGGAATGGGGGTATTTCGAAGCTGCGAGTCTAGATTTTCTTGGACGCCAGCTACTCACAAAGGAGCAAGGAGATGGACTACACGACCCGGGGTACCCGGGACAGTACAACTCTCGAAACTTCGAAATGCTCCTTCTCTTGATCACGTCCAGCCGAGTACGCAAATTCGGTTAGCGGGATACTGAAGTCACGGCTTCTGTGTTTATAGCCTCGACACGGGTTTAACAAATAAGGGCTAAGGGAATTACGCAACACGCCGCGAATGAACGGGCGTCACCACCCGTTTCGCGATACAAAATACGATATATCGTACACAACAAAAGAAATGCGGCAGGAAAATGGGACGCTTTATCGAATAAGGACTCACGCTTTCTTTTCCAGGCTGACCTGTCTGGCTATTCCTCTCGCACATTTTCCCTTTCCCTATCTCTCTCACTTTCACAATCGTTCATTGGGTATAATCGCTTGCTCTGCTTGCTCGCCAATTTGCTTGCTAATTGATCTTTCTTCGGTCCTCAGGCTTCTTGAATCCTCCTCCGGGGCTGCTTGATGGGGTGGGGCTGTACGCTCCGGTATTGTTCGGGGTATCGATCAGTGGATTTCGTCGGTTACCTCTTCTCGCTACCTCCCCCCCCCCCCCGGGTGTCTCTGAGGGAGGTTCACCTGATCGGCTGAATTGCGGCGCGCCTAACGCGCCGCGCTCCCGTTGCTCAACTGCAGGGCCGCTGGAACTTTAACTTTTCATTAGGGGGTTAAGAGGGGCTGAGATTCTTCTTACATCCTAAAGGACATTCTCTTCATGGTAGTGGACGGCGGCCAGCGGTCACGTCACTGCAGGGTATATTCTAGTGTTCATCTGATTGATGGGTCTCCTTCACTGTCCAATTTTCCGAATCCACCACCGTTATGCGTTATGTTTATATCGTCTACACTTCGAAGGATTGTAAATCCCACACTTCCTTGCTACGGGATAGCGTCACCAGAGGTCTACGAATCGAAGCAATATAGTTTTGTTGCTTCATGTAACGCGATGTCGCATCTCATTTCTGTGTTTCATGATAAGGTTTAATATTCATTGCAACGCGTTATGTATATCTAGTCAACACTTCAAGAGAATGTAAATCCCACACATCCTATCTACGTACTCGCATTTCTGGGTGTCTGGGTGGCGTCCTCCCAAAGGCATAAAGTTTCTAGGTGCACAACGAGGCGATGCAGTAGAGTTCGAATACTTCATTCAACGTGATGTCGCAACTAATTTCAAAGTTTAATGTATGATGTGATATTCAATTCAATGCGTTATGCTTATCTCTCCTACAATTCAAAAGAATGTGAACCCTATACTCCCTTGCAGAGGGATAGCGTTTTCACATGTTTACTTTTCGTAGCAATAGTGATCTACTGCTTCATTCAACGCGCTGCGTTTCTCATTTCAATGCTTAGTGGAAGATGTAGTATCCAATTCAACACGTTAGGCTTATCTCTTCTACACTTCAAAGGAATGTGAACCTTACTCTTCCTTGCAGAGGGATAGCGTTCTATGATGCTTCAATCCTTCAAAAGAATGTTGGTTCTACACTTCCTTGCAAAGGTATGGCGTTCCCAGATGCACAAAGTGCCGATGCAATAGAGCTCGAATACTTCATTCAACGCGGTGTCGCATCTCATTTCAATGTTTCGTGATAGGATGTAATATTCAATGCAACGTGTTTTGTGTAACTGCATCTAGACTTCAAAAGAATGTAACTCCCACACTTACTTGCAATTCTTCATTAAACGTGATGTCGTATTTCATTCATCAGTGCGAAGTATGTAAGTAGATTTTAATGCTCTATACGTCCCATTGTGCTTTTCTGCTTCTGCATTTCAAAAGAATGTGGATTCTACTTATCCATACAACGCGATGGCGCTTCATATTCTGTGCATGTCAAGGCAATGCAGTTTTATTGCTACATGCATTGCGACAGCGCATATCGTTTCAACGTTTCAAGGTAAGCAACCTGTAACCTTCTATGCATAGCAATATGCGTATATGCTTCTACAGTTTTAATGAATGTCAATAGAAGGGATCCATAATGCGGGAGCACGCTTCGTAGTTTCTACGTGTCAAACAAACGTATTTCCTTGAGTCCATGCAATAAGGTGGAGAATCTATTCTGAAGGTGGTAAATCATGCAACATGTTATGTTCTATTCATTTCATTATACTTGTCTGCTCCTACACAGCAACCGATTGAGAATTCTGCTGTTTCTTCCAGCGGAATGGGGTTTCATATTGTCTGCGTCTCAAAATAGTAGATACATAAAGCATTATACCATGCGATTGCGCATCTCATTTCAACGATTCGAAGTAAATAATCTGTAACCAATTATGTATAGCATTATGCTTATCTGCTTCTATGCTTTATAATGCTTTGGGACGTGTGAAGAACCTCAACCCTCCTTCAACCGTCTAAAGAGATGTCAAAAGTCCAGCGGCCCTACAGGTGGGCCATGGGAGCGCGGCGCGATGGGCGCTCCGCAATTCGAATGATCAGGAGGACCCCACTCAGAGACACCAGAGGGTGCGAGAAGATACCGAAGCGTACAGCCCACTCCACCAAGGAGCCCCGAGGAAGATTCAGGATACCCAAGGACCACCAGCGAATTCAAGGAACCTGAAGAAGAGAACGTGAGAGCTTATTCGCTAAAGCGTCCCATTTTCATGCCGCATTTCTTGTATTGCACATTGTATATTGTATCTTATATCGTGAAGCGGTTGGTGATCCCCAGTCATTCGCGGCGTGTTGCGTAGTTTCCTGTAGCCCTTGTTAGTTAAACCCACACCGAGGCCACAAATAAAGAAGCCGTGACTTCAGTATCCCGCGCCCCGAGTGTATGTACTCCACTAGGCGTAGTCGGGAGGAAGAGCATTTTGTAGTTTCGAGGGTTGTTCCGGCCCAGGTTTCCCAGGGTCGTGTAGTCTATTTCTTTGCTGCTTTCTGAGCAGCTGGCGCTCAAGAAATTATAGTCTGGCATTTTCGAAATACCCCCCGTTTCGATGAATATTTTTGCGTTCGCGAACCTGTGAAAAGTTGTACGTGAGCCGATGCATTGTAACGATAGATCGCTTTAGAGTAAAGTACGTTTTACACCTTAAAGCATTTGAATAATTAATATCTTCGAGCTTCCCTGACTTACTGTAAATAGGTTTCATCACAACTGATAAAGACCATCACTTTACATAGATATATAGAACACACATAGCTTTAAACGTAGAACTGAGAATTTGAGAACTTACTTTGAAACGTTGATAGTGAGGAGCTCCATCGGATTTCATGGAAGTTCAGAACTTACTTGCTACGAGCCGTAGGCAGATAAGGGCCACAGTGTTGCTTAGAACTTTAGAACTTGCTTACTTCAACAAAGATTCCTATTGGCTTCTTCCGTTCTTTTAGAAGAGTTTTTGATAAACCACTTACTTTTCACGTTTGCAATGTTTTTAAATGTATGCGAGGTGTAATCGTTTAAGTTTTAAAATGATTACTTAGTGTTGATTATTATTTAGTAACTCGGTTATAAACGTGTCAGCATAAGATTTAATCAATATGTTCATAAGCCTGAAATTTATGCAGTTATTCGTTAGTCACTTATTGCTCAAACGGCAAAGATTCTGATCATTTGAAAATAGTTGACTTTCATCAATTTTCTTAGAAATTGAAATACTGTCTAACTGCTTGCATTAAAGACTGTAAGTAAAATTTTCAAAATATTTTACCTCTTATAGATGTGTCACGTCTCGGGTCGTGGAAAATTGACCGTTTGCCGGGAGCAAACAAAAATTAACCGTTTGCAGGAAGTTCTTCCACGCAACGAGTTTGTTTATTCGTGGCGGAACGGTGCATGCAAATCAGATTCCAAAACGCTAGATACGGGTCCACTAGCGGAGTGGGCCGCTCTAGTTTGCCGATCCAGAGATGTGGAAAACAAAGGTTATCTTCTCCTTAGTCGAACTGTGGATCAATGCAGGTAAGCAGAGGGCCACTCTAACTGGTCGGTAACCAAGCGCAACTAAGAGTCAAAACTCCTTGAATGATATTGGAAGGTTAGTGAACTCGTGGAAAACTTCGTACCGTAATGAATTTAATTTAATATAAGGCAAGGAATGCTTTGAGAATAATGAGAATTTGTAAATACTGGTAAAAATAAAATATATTCTAAGTAGAACCTAAGTTTACACTTTACTGCCCTATGCCAAGAATGACTAAGTACTGGAATCCTTGTTTTAGAATAAAGTTAAAGTTAGAATTGGAAACAGCAACTTGAATTCTGAGTTGGAACAAAAACGAAATAGCAAACACCTTCAAGTAAGGTGGAGTAAGACCCGGAGGCATGAGAGGTACAATTCCGATGAGCGCTTGGCTCGATCTGTAATTGTCGAACGCTGGGCTTGATCTCTCGGTCTATTCGCGGCTTCGCGTCCTCTCGCGTCCTCCTCGGATCGCGGGAGTCGCTGGGCCCTGGAGTGGGGCGGACGCTCGACCCTTGCGGTGGGGTGTACGTTCGACACTCGCAGTGGGGCGGACGGTCGTGATGGGGCGTACGCGGTCGGCGTGAGCCGCGCGCGTCGGGCGCTCGCTCCAGCGTTTCGCTAATACTCTAGTTATGAATAATACGCTTTATAAAATTATGATTACACATGAAGTGAATTATACTATGCTTGTGTGTTATGTCGTGCATGCACATAGAGTGTCGTGTGCTTAAATACTACAATTCGCTTGGTTATAGACATGAGTATAATACGAATATGTGCGCATAACTGTGGGCGACTCCTCGTGGTGCGTGGAATGGTCCGCCTGCGGAGGCTATGGTTGGTGTCTGCTCCAACTGTCTGATGTATGCGCGTCGAGGCGCGATCGTGTGGTTCAACTCCTTGGTGCGAGGGTGGCTGCCTTAGCTCGGCAATCGGACTGTGTTATTGTGTGCCGGTGTGCTCGCCCCTGCAATGGCGGCAGGCGATGTATGCGGCTGAGCCGGGGGGGGGGGGGGGTGCAGGAGGTACCATGAGGTTCGGCCGACGTCACAGATGCGTTCTGGAATTGAAATTAAATGTTTGAATTTTCTGGGGTGGGGTGCACCGTAAACTACCATACGCGTTCGCAGGTGTCGGGCGGCCCGTTGGCGCCTAGTATCCCGGTGATGATGATCCCGGTGATAAGGTTACAGGGTGGATGACGCTTCAAGTCTAGCCTCTCACATCCTAGCCTCGCATCAAACCTCCTAGTGGTTCCCCCGGAATGTGCCCTCGGGCATTCAGATTGATGCGGGTCGGGGAGACTCTTGCGTGCGTCCGTCCCATCACGGACCGCGGTCTCCTTTCTTATCGAATATAAATGGGACAAGTTGTGGTTCTGGATTATTGACTCAACACTAATCCATTCAGTTCGTAGAACAAAATTCTTTACAGCCGACACAGAGTCAAGAGAGAAAAGGTCTTCTTCTCACTGCTAAAGTGTTGATGGAGAACACACTCAGTGCATGGGCGGATGGTATAAGAGATGGCTTATATCAGATGACGAAGTTGTGGTGCATGTCCTGGCCCCAACCGGAAGCGCTGGCTAGCCGGGAGGTAGGTCCAGATTGAGGATTAAGTGCGTATGCCCTAGAGGCGCGGTAGCACATCCGAGCCCCCTCCCGGGGCCGGATTCATAATAGTCTATTTGAATTTTCTATCTACTGTTTAGAACATCTTTCTGTTGGAATGTTCAAAAATTTTTCATATTCGAAAATATTGAAAATGTTTGGGCTTGGTTCTCTAATTTAATATCTAGAATTTTCTGAGAAATTCTTGTCTAATTCTTATAAATAATTTTTTATCCTAGTGAACTATATAATGGGCAATTAGAATTCTTTATGAAATAATAATAACAGAAAGGTATGTATCCATTCTTGTAGTTTTGTCAAGAGTATTTAATCTTACTATCTAAAATGAAACATTGAGATCTGTTTACAATCTAATGGAATTTAATTACCTTTTGATTCAAATTCACAATGATAATCTTCCATAGTTCAACAATTTTGTGAGCTGTCCTCAGGAATCCGCAGCTCAGTACTTATAAAATGAACGACACAAAGAACAGCCTAACCAAACGTATTCGAAACGATTTTTCAATACTAATCTTATCATGTTTAACTTATCCTGCAAACCATTAAAATTCCCTTCGAAAAACGTTTATTCACAGTGAAGTAAACGGTAAGCATTACGCCTTCCACCACTACTTACAATACGTATGATTCATTTACTATCAAAACTGTAAGTACTATCGCTTTTCTGTACTTTTTGTAACCTTCAATGGCTTCATGTTACAGGTCGTTGGACTCATTTTAAAATGCCCTATCGTATTACGGAAGAATGAACATACCAATTTATTTTAAAAAATGAAGGCAACCTTCAAATGTCCAGCATATCTCCACTTACAAAAAAACTATTTTCATCACCGGATGAGACCTTTGTACTGTGCAATTTTATATCAGCAAAAATTTCTATAAAACTTATAGTTTTGAGGATATCTGAGGTGCTGATTATTACTGCCCCACCCTGTATATTGTTATGGATGTGTCCAAGAAGGCAAAAATGAACAAAGTTAAATTTAATATTACGATGTTTATTATATTCCTCATAATATATTTGTTTTTCTGGAATTTAGCCAAAAAACAGTGCTCACGACATCGGCAGATGAATGTATTTGCCTTAGAATTACAAGTGCCGACAATTTCGAAAGTAGAATATTTTTTTACTTCGCTAACCGAATCATTGCAAACGTTGCAAAACGAATCAGTGCGTGCCTTTCAAAACAGTCAGATTCAAATTACGATACAACGTTTCAAAGAAATGGTACGTGCCACTGTTTTCTAATTTCCGTTTCTTTAAGCAAAGGAAATTTAATTGAAATATCCGCAAAATTTAAGGACAAAGAAGTTATTATAATCTTACGCAACATATATGATGGTGATAAAGGATAAGTATACGGAACTGAAAATGGAAGGTAGCGAGTAGAAAAAGAAACTGATAGAACTGCAAAGTAGATTGATACATCCCTCAAATGATGATTCTACGTTAATAAAATCTGTTAATCAAAGAACTATTGCAAAAATCAAGTATAATCAATATTACTTCTGCTCAAAAGCTATAATAGAATTGACCCGAAATGGATATAAAACAGGCAATTATATCTACACGTTCTATTCTATGCAAAGGCAAATATTTCAAAGAGAAGGAATGTATTACTTATAAATTACTTATGTTCGAAGAGATCTCATTAATTTAGGCTTCTTGTCTTGCAGAACTAATCATTCATTTAACATGGAAAGGAGTCGAGGAATAGTAAAATATTTTCATATTTCATAGCCTCACTCGATACGTAGATTGGATTACGTAAAACATCGGACACTAATTGCATCTACACCTTCAGACCTTAAATATATAATTGCAACAACATATTTAATACCGTTTTAATAACATTTTTCTAATTGTTTATGTTTATGCCTCATGAATATATATTAATCGAATAAGTTGCTTTACCAAAGAATAAAAGAACTCGAGGATTACAAATCTGAGCATTTCATAACAAAACTGCGTTACTTATATAATGTTAAATGTAAAAAAAGATGAAGACCAAAAAGATCGTACATGAGTTGAATCCACAATGCGTGAAGATCCATCTCCTTGACGATGATAAGAGACAAGTCTGTCTCATGCACTACAATATGCCAAACAGCCAGTGCTTGGTACGGTAATGACAACGGATGGAACGAATTCCGTGCCAGAACTGTGCAAAGACAGTGCTTCTACGCAGCTCTCGTAACGGCATACTCTTCGTTCTGGGGCGACACTCGTATCACGGCACTATTAATGCACCGCGATATAGCACACGGCCGTGGCAATGACACTATTAGCTCACCATAGCTATACGCGTGGTAGTGGCGTAGGCTAACATTAGCTAATGGGGAAGCTGTTTCCATAAAAATTATAAACGAATGTGAAAAATGACTAAACTAAGCAAGTTATTTATTTTGATTCGAAAATAGAAACACCGGCACAAAATAAAGATATAAGAACTCGATTTTATTATTTTCTATAATCTAGCTCTATGCGGCGATTTTTTCCATAAAAATTCGTTAATTATTTTCCTTAAGTACTTTATCATAAAAATATATACATTTATTATATATATTTTTTTTTTCTTCAATTTATCGTTACAAATTCATGCAATTAACAACATGTCATTTAAGAAATTGCACAAGGTGAAGTTAGGGTCGCATCAGCATGCATTTTTATTTTATAGTGTGACGGGGTTTTCCCGTTACAATCCGCAAGAAAGGGGTATATAGAACCAATAATACAGGGGTTATACAGAAGTTTAATCCGGAGTTATATCGGGGTACAAAATATCCGCGTGATTCGACAACGCGAAGTACAGAACAATAAATTTCCTATCCAGCGAGTATTTCGAAACTGCGAGGCTGGGACTTTTTTGGGCGCCAGCTACTCAAGAAGTAGCAAAAACTAATAAACCACGCAACCCGGGGGAAACCCGGTGCAAGATAACCCTCGAAATTTCGAAATACTCCGTCGCTCGACTACTTCTAGCCGAGTGCGCCAATTAGGGTCGCGGGATACTGAACTCACGGCTTCTTTCTATATTGCCTTGACGCGGTATTACAAAAGGGTATACGACACGCCGCGAATGACCGGGGATCACCACCCGTTATACAATACAAATTATAATACGCGATATCACAAATGCGGCAGGGAACAAATGGGACGCTTTAGCGTATAAGGACTCACGTTCTCGCTTCCAGCAAGTCTGGATCTCGTTCAGTCCGTCTATCTCTCTCTCTCTCTCTCTCTCTCTCTCTCTCTCTCTCTCTCTCTCTCTCTCTCTCTCTCTACCGAATCGCTCCGTATAATCGCTTGCTCGGTTTCTCGCTAAATAGTCGCTAAGTCGCTGGGAAGAAGAATAGTAGCAGAGTAGGCCGTCTTCATGCTGGCTAGCTCATTATATAGGTTTGCTGGAGGTCTTCGGATCCCCTTAGATCCTCCTTGGGGCTTCTTGGTGGGGTAGGGCTATACGCTTCGGTATTGTTCGGGGCATCGATCGGTGGATTTCGGCGATCTTCCCTGATCGCCCCCTGTGGTGTGTAGAGGGTGTCCTCTGGATCATCTGAACTGCGGCGCGTGTCGCGCACCGCGTTTTCCACGGCTCACCTGCAATTCCGCTGCGCATCTTGAGTTTTCCTCTCCATGAGCTCAGGGGAGGGGTGGAGGTCCTTCTCACACCCGAGAACCATCCTGTTCGTCTCCATGGACTATGGCAGCGGTCTTATCGTTGCAGGGCTCTGGGTCGTATCCTTCGGGCTTCAGGGTCTCTTCTTGCTCACTTCCCGACTCCTCCACCGTCGAGCCCGTCACGCTACCTCGGCGCATAGCTCGTCCGCGGACCTGCGGTCTTCTTATCCGCCGAAGGGGATAACCCATAAGAATGGGTTGCTTCTTCTTCAGCTCGCCAGTCTTATTCGTCAAACGGAGAGAGAGAAAAGAAAGGGGGGGGGGTTCTACCATCGCGTATTTCACGCTCCTCGCAAACACTGCTATCGCGATGGTCCGTGTCGCGCTTCTCGCATGGGTGGTGATCTGCGAGCTACTTTAACCGAAGCAGGGGGGGGGGGGGTGAGCGAGCCTTGTGACGTCACCACGTCACAATAGGTAATACATTATTTTATAAATAATATTTTTGGTTTATGACGGGTTGAAAAAAATATATACGACTCTTTTATACTTTTATAATCAGTGCGGTATAAGAATACAAAACGAAGAACTATCCACTCTTATCAGGAGTAAAAACAATGTTTGGTACGCAAGGTTCGTTGTAAAATATAATCAAGCAGTTAATACATCAAATCACAGCACATAATAAATCACTGAAAGTATAATGATATGAATAGTAAGAAAAACATTTTCATTTGTTAGATGTTTATAAATTCAAATTTAAAAGTCCAAGTCACATTTAATATATTATTGTTTAACAAGGTGATTTAATGATGTTCCAAATAGGCGTGGAGAACTAGCTGGTACTTCTTTCAATGTAATTTCATTTCTGCTGGATACAGTAAAAACACATTTACAATCTTAGCAAGGTTTCATTAGATCTGGTGGATTTTCCAAATTTTAGAAAGGGATAATGGCAGTAGTAGTTGGTTCAACGCCATGTGATAAACATATACAACAAGCAAAGCGACGTAAACGGATTTAAAATGTTCAAGATTATATAAATTACACTATTACACTTTTTTAATCCATGTAGCGTTTCTGTTCTTTGTAACCTACAAAGAGTCTTAAGGATGTAACGCAATGTAAAGAAGTTTGGAAACAAAGAAGGCAGGCCTTAATCTCAGATAAAGGAAGATTGGATCTGTTGGGTATCATGATTACCGGCGTGCTGTATTAACGGATATGTCATGCAGTTTTAATTTTCAAAACGAGAACAATTTAAATAAATCTGGAGTCGACACATTGGAAGTAAAATTCTTCCAGTGAAAAATGCTGTATGCAGTGCAATAGCAGCTTCGCATCCCCTTGATATCCCACAGATAATCTTATTATTATATATAATAATTATATATAATTATATATTATTTATATATAATTATATATAAATCTTATCATTTTACTCAATTTACTAGAATCAAAATTATGAAATCTATTATGTGGTATTTTTGTAACTGCTACCATACAAATACGCGCGCGCGCACACACACTAACACGCACATACGAAATCCATCAAGATTAAAGGTACTATGTATGTATTGGAGGATGCGTACAAGAAGAAAGGACTATTACATGGAAAAATTGTAGAATTCCATTAGTAATTGATAATTAGATTATAAACATTTATATCCTTTTATCAGAAATTTATATAGGACAAAATTGCATCACGCAGATGTGTAAATATCACGTTGCGATCTCATTTCATTTTGGCAGTTATACTTATATATAAGCATCCATCCAAGCATAAAGTTTGATAATCTTTAAACTATAAAATAGGTATGAAACATTAGACTTTTTGCTGGCGTTGGTCTATTTTATCATTTTTGGAACTTGTGAAGCATCTAGAACTATAACAACAAAGTACTTTATATTTTTACTCATTGTTTCCAAAGAAAATATTAAATATGAATAACTATGTTCATTTTATTATAAATGTATGAGTAAAGTTCAATCTACATAAATAAATATTTTCAAACGGAATTTATTTAACTTTTATCATTTAGCGTATTAAAATATATTACAAGATATATAAAAATATATTTTACTCTAGTTTTTTTTAATATTTTAAATATTTTATATTATCATATTTAACTTTTACAAAAAGTAACAATATTTTTATAAGTAGGAATAATTTTTCCTTAATTAGTTAATATGTCTGTTGTTTTTAAGAAGAAGGTATTTATTTTTCCAAAGTAAGTTTCGACTTTATATTGACCATTAATTCCTCTAATCTTCTTGCTTTTCGTAGATCACTGCTACTTTTCAACTTTCCCATTACGGCTTTATCGATGTAAGTTTTAATTCTTCGAAAGATATATAATATTATGTTATTAATAAAATTATTTTACATTTCTAATTAATTTGATCGTAAAAAATATATTTTTCAATGAGAAAGCATTGCGAGAAAGTTTTGTGAATCCATTGTTAATGTTGTACGTAGTGGTTGACTAGGTTCTCCTCTCCCTGCCGCATCTTTTTACCATTTTTGAGATTCAAAAACCGTGCACCAGCGTCGTCACCTTTAAAATTTACGAAATTTACATATTATAAATTTTTGCAAACATGATATTAATTAACTATTGAATTATGGTTGCTTGGGCAATAAATTAGACTAATCTGTGATGTGCTGCAATGTACGAAGACTAATGAATTTTTTTAACATAATGAACAATAAATAGTACTTGAACTTACAGTTTTGTTAACATACTCGCTGCTTAAATTAGTCTGCATAACAAATAATATTTGCAAGATCTTTTCCTCTGATTTACCTGAACAATTTGTTCGTTCTTTTTAATTGTCGTATATAATTATCCAGATCTATCTGTTCCAAATTCTCCTCTAGGAAGGAATCAGGCATCATCTTATCTTATCAATAATATTTATATTCTGTAAAATAAATTGATTCGTTTACTAAAATATAAGTTATACTTTCATATATTAATTATAAACCTTTATTTACTTATTCACACCTGGATTACACGCACAATGAGTGAAATCCGACATTCCTTCAGTTTTTTAATATTCCCTCATAGAATACAAATTCATTAGTAACAGATTTACTGTCTCTGAAAAATAAAAGTGTACATTGCATCACCCATTATTTCCAGCTTCCCACAATAATCTTGTGATTCTAGCTAGTGTTGCTTGTGGTTAATAATCCATAAATTATCGACGACTGGAGTTACCAACAACTGATAACGTATGCAATCACACACGGCTGGTGTAACCAATAGTAGGTAACTCAAGACATATCAGCGACTGGAGTTGCCTGCGGTCGGTAACTCACGATATGTCGACAGTAGGTGATGCATGCGGTCGATAACTCATGGTATTATAACGGCTGGTAATGCCAATAGTCGGTAATTCATGAAGTGTCGACAGATGGCATTGCCAGCTATCGGTAATCCATCTCTTAGTTGTCTTAACTTAGTCTAACATCTTCCAAACTTAATTTAAACCAAGCTAACCCTAGTTACACCTAATCTGACTTAACCTGCCTTCACTCAAATCTAACTCAACCTAACACAATCTAACTTTACCTGTTTTAAACATAAACAATTCAAACCTACGCTTTCTTATATCTAACCCAACATAACCGAGCAACCTACAAACATTCCCAAACATAACCCAACCTAACCTAATCTAGCGTAACCTAACTAAATCTATCGTAACCACTTTTCCATCTCGGGACGCAAGCAACCTTCGCAACTTTCCCAGGGATGAGGCTATGTAGTAAGCCTTCCGCAGTTACGGAATAGCAGAAATCCAATTCGATTGAACGCTTATTCACGAAATGTAATGTAATGATCGGCGGGATCAAGCGGAGCGGTTCCGCATCTTATACAGGAGCGCCTTCGGCGAAATGAAAACAAACAGTCGGAAAAGAATAAATCTTTACTAAAAAATCATATGGAAATCCGATATTTCGACGCGCATATAATGTACATCTAATTAAAACGTAACTCGAAAAATACGAAAGATAAGAGAAAATATTCTCCAATATTTGACATATATAAATCAACGGATGTAAGGAGAACATTTGATCTTGGAGTAGCGAGACCGGGGCGCTAGCCTGAAGTAATCGCATAACGCTGGTTCCGGGATGGTGCAGAGAGGAAATGTGATGGGTAGAGAGCAAAAAATAACAACAACGTAACTAGAGAGAAAAAAAAGGAAAACTGTGGAAACATTGCATTAATTGAGAGGAAATCCTAGAAATATCAAACAACAGATTACATACCATACCATAAGGGCAAGGTACAACGAAATAGACGACATCGTGAGAGAAAATAATAAATTAGATTGAATGAATCAATATCACTGATCCCGGCAAGCTTAATGGAAAACGCATGACTACGAATCGGCTAGAGTATAAGATAGATGCTGGTCGCGGTTCGAGTGGCCCTGGGAATCCCCCGCCCGCATTAGGGCAGGCAGTAGGATGGTAGAGGGCCTGCAGCCCCCCCCCCCCCCCCCAACTCCCACCCCCAGCGTGAGCGAGGCTGCTGTGCATATGCTGCTGTGAGGAGCTGCCGGCTCGCGATTCGGAATCAGCCCTGTCGAGTCCTGGCAGAAGATTAAAGGTTGAGCAAGCGGTTCGAAGCCCCTTGTCGATGACACAGAAAGATAGGGAAATAGAGAAGGATAATAAAAGCGTATATAAAGGAGAAAAAGAAAGCCCCGGAAGGAAGTACAGACACGAAAGGACAAGCATCAGGAGCCGAAATAAGGGAACCAAGAAGAAAGAGCAGGATAATGGAATAGTTGATAAGAACCGATAGATCGATAAGAATAGCGTCTACACTTTCGAATAGAAGAATAGGTAGCCACACATCAGACGTAATGATTGATATTATGAGGGAGGATACAGCAAAGCTAATGACATATTAGGAAACGTTAACGGGAAACATCAGGCATATAAAAAAAAACTGACATCAAACACTTGATGAAACTAGTGGCGAACGTTTACAGAAAAAAAATGAAGCAATTAAAAGAGCAGAAAGCATTCGAGGACAAGCTACGAGATGAGGAAACGCAGAAAAAATGACAGAAATACGAAAATATGACGCAAGAAAATCGAGAGTGGGAGATATAATTCTGGAGTTTAACAAGAAAGCAGGTGTAGAGAACAAAGTAATGGAGGTAAAAGGATTTCTGAAAAAAGGATTCGGTATAAAGCCTACGAGTGCGAGTATAATGTCCCAACTAAGGGACATATACCCGTTGGATTACCAGAGAAGGAATAAAGGAGGACATAAGACGAACATTGAATGAAATCGAAGGAAAGCATGGCGGTATAAACGTCAAGTTGTTAAAACAAAAGTGGAAAGGCTACCAATTCGCGTTAGTTGAATGTGAACAGAAATACAGCAACGAGCAGAAGAAGGTAAAACTACTCAGAACAGCATTGACCTCTTGTCCCTGCTAAGTGCTACCAAGAGTAGAGAGATGCTGCAAGTGCCATAAACTGGGACATATCGGTAGAAATTGCGAAGAAGTCAAGGATAATAAGGAAACCTGCAGAAGATGCGGATTCCAGAATCATACGATGATTGATTGCATCGCGAACAAACCGAAATGTATCATTTGTAGCGAGGCAGGAAGAAACAATCCGTACACCAGATACGTTACCGGAGCTTTAATTGTCCGGTCTACAGAAAGGCCTTGATAGAAAAAAACGAGAAATGAATATGGAATTGAAAGTCCCACAAATCGATCTGAACAGATGCCGAATTACGCAAGAAATCATGCAGAAAATGTAAAAATACTGACTGTAAGACGAGAACGGTGACGCTCCGATATGGATAACCGGCGTTAATCGAAAATGTTGTACATATGACACCACGTACTCGTCGACCGGTACCGTTTATGTTCGAAGAAACAAAAGTTAGAAGTTGCTACTTCTCGCCGAACAGGAACGGAAAGCAATCGAAGAATATATAACCGAAACTGAGGTTAACATAGAAAAGGGAAAGAAAGCAAGCAGAAAAATAATCGCTGGTGACCTGAACGAAAAATCGGTAATCAGGGGTAGTAAGAAGAACAACCATAGAGAGGAAAAGATTATCAAAGTGGCTCGAAGAAACGACCTAATCGCGACGAATCCGAAAGAAGGCTATACATACTTTAAGAACCAAAACAAATAAAAAATAGACATAACGTTGATAGGAGGTTGTATATACGCTGAGTTCAGTAAAGCAGAACTGTTTGAGATATTTTCAGCGTCGGACCATCAATACATACTACTTACCTTCCAAAGTACGAATTTCAAGAACAACGAAGACGGATTTGCAAGCCTCGATGGAAAGAAAGCGAACTGGGGCAAACCAAATAAATGATCGACTTATATAACATATAGATATTTATTTTCGTTTGGAGCGGATGATCCATTTTTAAGTAACTAAAACTTATGATAAGTATAATTATATAAACCAGTTTCAAATATTTAATTAAAACATCATAAAATGATATGAAATTAGATAGATAATTATTAGATAGATAAGAGATATTGTATTTTGAATTAACTAAAATATAAAATATGTATTAATATAATATTTGTACCAATTTGAAATATTTACTTGAAAAATTATGAAAGCATGTGGTCCAGCGAGTGGGAACTCGCGTATCGAGGTGAGGCTAGCGGCGCGTCTTTCGCCTTTAACATATGAAATAGTATACTGAACTAGTACAGCATGAACTTACAATTACGTGTGTTGTTCGTGTCTTACATTCATAACGTGTGTAACATGGATTTATGAATTCTTATATGTAGCAATACATGAGTCCGGATATATATGCAAGAGGCTTAAAACTAGAATACAGGTTCAGGTAAAGTCAGCTCCCTGAATTGGAAGGGTCCCCATTGAGGTGATGGGCTGCGGCTGCGCCTGTTAGCAGGACGGAATCCCCCGTGCGAGGTAGACAAGTGTGTTCATCTTTGGTGCGAGCGAGGCAGATATACTCATTAGTACGACTGAGACAGTAGTGCTCCTTGGTGAGAGTTAAACAGCGATGCCTGGTGTGAACGAGCCATGTATACTGGTCGGTCCGAGTGACACAGCGGTACTTGGTGCTTGTGAGCGCGTGCAGAAGTGCTTGCGTGAACGCTGCCTGTTGCCGGTTCTGCAGGCGAGCGTGGCAGGTTGCCTGAGTCCAAGGGTTGATGCTGGGGGTGCACACAGGCTCATGTGTGGAATGGTTACTTAGAAGGCTATACCGTTGCATGAATTTGTAGAACTCCCATTCCTTTCAGGAGCAGAAGCAGATAAGCATAATGCAGTGCATAGAACATTGCAAATAACTTACCTTGAATCGTTGAATCTCTTTAGATGGGTTATTGTGTTGCATGATGCATTAGAACTCTAATGCATTGGCACGCAGACACTGCGAAACGCCATCACATTGCGAGCAACTGTAGGATTCATAGGATTCATAAGTATCGATGCAATAGAGTTCTAATGCTTCATGCCATGCGATAGCGTGTCTCATTTCATTATTTCAAAATAAGTAATCTGTAACGTTCCATGCACATCGCTATACATATCTACTTCTATATTTGATAAGATTGTGACATCTATACTTCCATGCAGCAGGCTGGCCCTTCACAATGTCTGCTTGTTAATACAGTACTGTTCTAATGCTACACGCAATGCCATGGTGCATTCCAATTCAGTGTTTCATAGTAAGTAAGCTGCATTCTTTTATTCATAACATTATGCTTATCTGCTTCAGTTCTTCAAAAGAATGTGAATTATGCAGATGCATGCAAGAGGCTGTCGCTTCATAGTGTTTGCGTGCGAAAGTAATGACGTTGTAATGCTCCATGCAATGCGGTGGTGCATCTCATTCTGTCGTTCTAAAGTAAGTAAGCTGTAATCCTCCATACTTAGCGCTACACTTATCTGCTTTGCTCCACAAGTGAATGTCAATTTTACAGTTACATTCAGCGAGGTGGCAATTCATAGTATCTGCGTGTCAAAGCAATAGAGTTTAATATTCCACGCAATGCGATAGCACATCTCATTTCAGCCTTTCAAAGCAATCAAGGTTTAATTCTGTATGTATAGAATTATGCTTAGCTCCTTCAATTCCTCCAAAGAATATGCACTATACAGTTCCATGCAACCGGATGGCGCTTTATAGTGTCTGGGTGTCAATACAATAGACTTCTAATGTACTATGCAATGCGATGGCGCACCTCATTTCATTGTATCAAAGTAAGTAAGCTGTGTTCTATGAATAGCATTATGCTCATCTGCTTCTACACCTCAAAAGAATGTGAATTATACAGTTCCATGTAATGGGATTGTGCATATCATTCCAACCATTCAAAGAATGAAAGGTGTAATCTTTTATGCATAGCATTACGCTTAATGCATTGATAAGCGGCGACCTAAGAGACATTTGAAGCCTGAGCACCTGCAACGAATTGGCATCTTAAATCCCAGTTCCCCGCCGGTCATATTCGTTTGTTTTAGGTCACTGAATAACGAAATAAAATATTTAAAACGTTATATATTTTTGTTAAATAGAACATTTTATTTGCATATTCATCATATACAATTTAACGGTAATTAGAAAAAGAAGATGGAAATTTTTAATTTATATTAATGGAGAAAAGTACAGTTTCTTATTTCATGGTGGATTAATGCATATACATAACGTAAACAGAAGGCAAATGTTTTAATACTTGAAGCAAGTATTTACAATGTCCAAGATGTGAAGGTACTATGCATTCAGCACACATAAAGTTGCTTTCGCTTCTTTTTTTACCAGCAGAGCAAACTTTAAAGGACGTCGTACGAATCAGTTTTTTCCCTTATCCAAAAATTCTGGTAACTTTATTATTCTTCATATGATCCGAAAGTCCCTGGGGCTGTCAAATATTGGTGTGCGAGGTGTAGCAATATGTACAGAAGTACTTGAATTGTTAGAAAGAGTAGTAATAGAGGTATCAGTTAGTACATCTTGTATATTTGCGTTTCCCTCGATCCAAGAACGTCTATCAATATGTAAAAATTGTTTATATTTTATAATGTTGCCATTCAATTCAATATATAATCTAAATGCAATAAACAGTGCGCAATTTAAAAGAAACAAGACTGTCTTCTTTGTCCACTTCACCGTTTTTCTCATGATGGAATAATATGATAAATAATGATCTGCCAAATCTGCAGCCATCATATATTTATTATATTCTATGACGGAATAAGGTTTTATAATTTCTTGTTTTGTTTTCCTGTGTATTTTATTTGTTTTAATTAATTTTCCCGAATGTATCGTGGAAACCATGTGTACGACATTCTGTTCCGGCTTCCACGCCTTTACTATAACTTCACCCATTCTTTTACATTTATAATCTCCAGTTTTCAATCTGAAATGCAGTAAAGACTCAGGAACACCCCTATTTGTTCTAATTGTACCACAAACTCCTGTACCATTTATCATGAGCAATTCTGCAGTTTTAAAGCTATTATAATAGTTGTCCATGTATAAGTGGTGTCTCAAACATATATTTTTATCAAGTAATGACATAATACTTAATAATGACATAATACTAATAATATATCTGGCCCAATTTATTGCCTTCCGCACAGTACATTTCCATATTGGTAACATATCTGGTTCTAGCTTCGCAAAGCATACGGCAAAGTAGGCCGTACTTTATTATTTTTGCCGGATTGTATGTTTTTATAGACAATTTCCCACGCCATGGAATAATGGATTAATCAAGCGAAAGTTCTTTCCTGGGTGTGTATACAGATTTAAATTTATCTAATAAGTAGCTCAAAATGGCCTGAATCTTAGCGAGCTTATTAGAATCATTTATTGTTTGATTCTTTGAAAAATGCCACATCCTACAAATCTGGCGAAATCTCTTGCATGACATTATTGTGGAGAACGATGATGTTCTCATGTAAAATTCGGAGAACCAGTAATTATTTCTTACATCTTTCTTTATCTGACCCATCATTATAATTGTACCAAGAAATTTTTTCTTCTCGGCTAGAGTAATATCACATCACTTTGATATTTTTTCCTCTCGCTCATCTTGTCCTTATCTTTCTGGTAAAACATGTTGGATTCATTGATCATTAATTGAAACAAATCATTGCCAATAAACAATTCGACGATTTCTTTTACGCTTTTCTTATCAATAGGAAAAAATTTTGGGCCTGACACACCTGTAAAATCTGATGCGGTAGGAATTTTATCAACATCTGACACAATCGATGGAATCATCGGAATCGCTTGAATGCTGTAGTGAAATGGCTCTTAATCTTATTCTTGAACCCACATCACTATCGCTGTCCTCGACTTTTATATCAGAATCTTCTGAATATACCGAATGTAGGATAGAGAGTCAGCAATATACTCATCAATAATATCACTCATATTATGTGGGTAAAAAGTTACAAAATAATAAACCTTGTTATACTGGTAAACTAGAAGCGTAAGCGTACGAAACAGAAAATGACTATGGAATGAACTGTTCCAGAATAATTCTTGCTTTGATTGTTTCTAAACTATCGTATAAGTTTTATATTTTGGGCATAAAAAATGAAGATCGACATAACCATGGCAAGTACATACAAATCGATGTACAAGATACTCAAACCAGCAAAAAAATTGCACATCATCGTGGGATCAGCGCACAAGCGTCAAACTCATAAACCCACGTTTTCGCGGGGCTAGCGCTCAAGTGACATACTCAAAAACCCGCGTTATCACAATACGATGGTGCATAGCATTTCATCGTATCGAGGTAAGTAAGGAGTATACTTCGATGCATAGCATTATGCTTATCTGAATTTTAAGAGAAAGTAAATGCTAGAGTTCCTTGCAACTTAATTGCGCCACACAGTGTCTGTGTGGCGAATAAACGGTGTTCTAAAAAGCACCATGCATTGCAATGGCCCACCTGATGTCAACAATTCGAAGTAAGTAAGCTGTAATCTTCTATGGATAGCATTATGCTTATCTGCCTCTGCACTTCAAAAGAATCTGAATTCTACAGTTCCATGCAACAGGGTAGCGTTTCATAGTGTCTTCTTGTCAAAACCATGGAGTTCTAATGCTCCATGCAATGCGACTGTGCATTTAATTTGTACGTATCGATCTTAATAAGCTGTAATCTTCTATGCACAATGTAGGAAACTCATTAATTACAGACAATTGCAAGGTTTTTTAAATCATTAAATAGTTCCTTTCAACTGAGATATTACTCCATGGACTGCTAATGAATAACTGCTGCATCGTTTTAAAACATACACACGAAATCTCATTTATTCTGCACATTCTAGAATATTCCACGCACCTAACATTTGAAACTTGAATTATTGATTAGTTTTTAAATTAAGATAATTTCGTTAGCCTTCACTCGGCCGCCCTGCATGAACATTCGTCCAGAATGTCTTCATTCATATCGTCTTCGATTTGAGATAAATATCATACATATCTTCGATCCACAATTTCATAGAATCTGCTGACGTAGATGTTTGTAGGGGTCCTTCTCCTTCCCCTACCTTTCGAACTACAAATTGTTGATTGCGTAAAACGGATGCCAAGATGACCTTTAAGACGTGAATGTGTCCCAGAGAGAAGATGAAATGGTGACGTGCCAATACTTCGATGTATTGTTAATTTCAAACATTGTTGATCTACATCTAAATGCTTACATCACTCACAGGGCTTAGGTGCAGCTAAGTCACGCTTGCTTCTTCAGGCGTGACAAAACTTCAGCTGTAGTAGTAGATCTTGTAGCATAGAGCCATGTAAATTTTGTAAAAGCATCTACCACTACAAATATGTACTGATACCTTTTTTTTTTGTTGATGGCAGTGATCCAAGATGATCGATATGAAATGTATCAAAAGGAATACTTCACTTTTCAATCGTATTTAAATTACACTCCTACTTTCCCTGTATCCTTTCGGCTAAGATGCATGTAACACAATTTCTTACCACCTTTCCAACTTGCTGCCGAAGATTTGGAATCCAATAACCTTTACGTACGATAGCTTCAGTCTTGACTTTTTCCTTATTTCCTTATTGCCTTATTTCATGTATCTGCATCCGACATGACACTACTAGTTGAACCTCCAGACTTTCTGTACCGAAAATTTCCCCGTAGAACATAATCATTCGTCTTGTTTTGTAGTACCAAATCTCGAAGTTTCATTACAGTCTCATATTCTTCCTGTGTTTTATACAAACGTGCTGTAAGACTTGCATCAGATTCACCAATTAGGAAATTTGTAGGAGGATGATTTCTACTAAGCGCATCTACATGTATCATGTTGTTTCCTGGACGAGGCTCTATCCGGTAATCAAATTCTCCTAACGATAATGCCCATCACGAAACTCACACACAAAGATATTTCTTATTCATTGTAAGAGTAAAAGCTCGGCAATCAGTAACAATAACAAACAAAATTCCTAATAAATGAACTCCTAATTTCTTCAATGCTTTTGCCATTGCTAAAACTTCAAGTTTATAGCTACTGTATTTAGATTCAGCAGAAGTTGTTCTACCACTAGAAAATAATATACAGGCTGAAAAGGTTGATCTTCGTTATTCTTTGAAATAAAATCGCTCCGTACCCTAACGCAGAAGCATCTGTATGCAACTCCATCTCTACTTCTATTTGATACATATTCACCATTGATTTCTCACTCACTAAAAGTTTAAGTCATATGAATGCTTCCATTTCAGACGTTCGAAAACAGAATTAACATTCGCTTGCAGAAGGTTAGATAAAGGTCGCGCAATTACAGGGTATTCATGAATAAATTTACGAAAATACCAGATAAGTCCAAGAAAACTTTGTATTTGTTTAACATTTGTCGGCTCTGGAAATCGTCGGACTGTATCAGTTTTAGTGAGGGGCGAACATAACCATTGTTGATTACATTCCCGAGGAATTCGACAAAAGTTTGCAAAAAACAACACTTTTCCCAACAAAATATTAAGCCTGCTCCGCTCGCTATAATTCAAAGCCTTTCAAGATTTTTGATCCCACTTTCAATATCATTTCATGAAATAATCGAATCATCTATGCATGCTAAAACTATTCTCTCTCAAATAAGATCTCTAAATATGGTATTTATAAATCTTTGAAAAACTGCTGGAGAATTACATGAATCAAAAGGGACTCGTAAAAATTCATAGTGATCATCTGGTGCAATAAATGCTGTATACTTTCGACTTGCTTTATCCTATCGCACGTGAAAGAAACCGTTTTTCAAGTCAAGAGTACTGAAAATGCGCGCGACTTGTGACAAATCTAATTGATCTTCAATCAATTGTAACGGATACCTATCTTTAAGAATCTTCTTCTTAATTTGTCGATAATCCACACATAATCTAAACGAATCATTTTTCTTCCGAACGAGAACAACCGGACTCGCATAATAAGAAGTAGATAACTGAGCGACTCCAGCCGCTATCCACTGTTCTATCTGCGCATTAACAATCTCTTTTTGCAACGCTGGCAATTGTATCGCCGATTAATATACAGATATCGCCTTTCAATATTAAATTCATTGCAATTTCACGTTCAAAGGTTTTGCTTGGCTTGTAATTACTAACAAGATATTCTATCGTCACTCACTAATTAGGATATAATACATGAGTCACATCAATTTGATTTACTTATAACACGTCACTCGTTACATCTATTTTAAATATTTCCGATACAATATTTTCTCTTTCAACAATTTCGCGCGTTGCTTTCGGTAATGGACGAATGTTTACTTTAGCACCTTTAATGCTGACATCGGTTACATTTAAGAAATTCGTTCCTATTAACAGCTTGTGTCGAACAATGGTATCAGAGATTACTTGTATACAAATCGGATATGAGTGTCCATCTGCGGTAATTTCTGCTTGAAACTCACTTAATGTTGTATTATTCCTTGAACCTTTGAAAAGTAATTCATTGCATCGTAATTGCGGAGAACCAAGCTTAATATACTCGTCTATGCGAATTAAACTAAAATCACTTCCTGAATCCATTAATGCTTTGATTTTCGCATCCGTTAAGTAAAACATTTTTGAGATAATTTCGGTACGATACTCCTAATGTCACGCAGCTCCTTTCACTCGCTTTAAATTTCTTGGGACATTTGACGCAATATGTACACGTTCTTGACATATAAAATATTTTACACCACGATCTTTCGTCAGACAATTCACGCTAATATGATCGTGCCCACCACAACTATAACATCGTACAATATTACCGGTAAACTCGCTTATCTCACCCACATTGACTATCTCCTTTCGTTCATTTCTATCGAAACTGTCTTCACACTTCTCAAACTTTGTTGGCATCTGCACACCCAACAAACCTTGATCTCGAAGAATTACCTTTTCAAACGTTATCGAAAGTTGATCGGTTGTTGTAAACTGTTGAATACGGGCCTGGTTCCGGAGCATTTCATTGGGGATGCCGTCAATCAGGTATTCAAGCATTTCATGGTCGTTGATTGGTACTCGACTTCGAAGAATCATCTTCTCGTGAAAATATTCATGAAATGTCTCGTTCCTCTTCCATAATCGCCCGTCAAATTCCTTGCTTATTTCAATTTTGCTTTGTGGATGATAAAACGTAACTTTTAATTCTTCCTGCGTCGGTTGAATGGCATAGTTATATATTCTGGTTTAGGATGAAACCATTCAAGTGCTTTTCCCTTCAGTCGCATACCGATAAGTAATCGTGCAATGTCATCTTCCAATTTATATATCGTCTTCAACAATTTGATCTGCTTCCTCCAAAGGACCCTATTCAAAAACCATATGTTTTCGCCCCCAATAGATTTTGTTTAAACTTTGCATATTTGTAGATCTATATGTGTCTCATCAATTGCCAGAGTCTCTATCTGTCGGGCCTTTTAATAAGGGAGGGGGAGGGGGTCAAAGTACGCATTTGGCGAAAGCTTTCGGAGGCTATAACTTTTGATTAAAAAAAGATATCGACTTGAATTTTGCGTCAAAAAGTCAGAAAAAAATTAAGCTTTCGAATGCTATATAATTTTTTCTTTTTTCGGAATTTTTAAGTCACTTTTTATGCTTTTTTCTAGTTTTCGGGTTAGTGAAAAATTGCGAAAAATTGCTATTCCCAAAATAGGTATCCCTAGATTTTAACAAAAAACTCAGTATAGGAAGCTCATTTTATTCTCTTTAAGTGGTATAAATCTTACCCTGGGGAAACTTTTTGTTTAAAAGTTATAACATAATATTCGTGTCGATGCGCAAGCTGTGGACGCGAAATTCGAGCAAAACAAATGCTTTTCTTAACATATTGTGACTTATTATTAAAATTATTATCATCGGAGATTGAGATTATTATTGTACTAGGAAGAATTCGTTTTTAAAAATACTTTTTAATTTAATGTTACTTACATTATTCCTCTTTTTCTAGATGTCCTTTTTCTTTTGTATGTTATTCATCTTCATCTTCTGTATCTTCCGATGTTGGTCTTATATGAAGAAAATGTATGTTTAAAAAATTAGCTGGTGCTGATAGATCACTGTATCGTCCAAATCCCAGGTACCATATTATTGCTAACACATGAGCACAGCAACCAACAGTCCTCGCTCCGTTTCTACACTGGCAGTAATAACTTCTGACAGACGTAATTGTGGGCTGTGCGATATCAATTAAAGTGAATATCGAATAAAGCTTCTGATCACAGTGTCGTGATTGCAATTTAGCTTTTATGAACAATGGTGTCTGAATATCCAATCCATATTTGCTGAAGTCTGGAAGATAGCTTTCCTTGCTGATAGAAAATTGGCACTTTCCAGAAAGCAAGTGATCCGCTATATACGACTTTGCAAGTGATAATTGATATGATCCCGTGAACGATTTTAAGCACTTTAATGTCCAGGCTGAGAAGTTTTCATAATGTTCTAATGTCATGTTTTCAAAGTTTTTTATTTTTTTTACCAGACCTTCGCATTCTACAATTTGCTGCATTATATTTGGTTTATTTAGGTCTTTTAATAAAGTTGAAGCCACTTCTGGATCATCATTATCACTATATATTCGTTTAAAGTATGCGTTGTGAAGAGCACTTGCAATTTTAAAACCTTCAAACAATTTTGTGACACATTCTGAAGCTATAGCTGTTTTGAAATATTTAAATCTTTTAAGTGAGCTATTTACACTTTCTACTACCCATCTTTGTTTGGTGCATACTCGACTTTCGTTTGCTTCAGAGGTTGATAGTTGTTTAACTCCTTTTTTTAGCAGGGCAGGAATGACGACTTTGTAATTGTTTTGTAGTATTTCATATTTTACGTAGGAAAAGCCTCTGTCAAGAATGAAGATATCACCAGGTTTGAAAAAGTTCTTAAACCAATCGGTATTCATAATAAATCTAAAGAGATCTGCATCAGATACTGTTGCTGCCCACAATTTATTTGGACCAAAAACATCCAATATATAACCATTCGTAGTTACTGCCAGCATCGGTTTTAAAAAGTTCTTTTTTTTTTTACCACTATACATCACTCTTTGGAAGCGATAATTCGTACTTTTATGCAAATAAACATAAGTACCATCCCATATGGTGATTATTGCATCATCATCTTCATTAATATTATTTATGCGACGAGAAATTGCCGAAGTTTGTCTTTTAATTTTGTCCCGTGTAATATTATTTAAAAAATGTAACATTAAATTAAAAAGTATTTTTAAAAACGAATTCTTCCTAGTACAATAGTAATCTCAATCTCCGATGATAATAATTTTAATAATAAGTCACAATATGTTAAGAAAAGCATTTGTTTTGCTCGAATTTCGCGTCCACAGCTTGCGCATCGACACGAATATTATGTTATAACTTTTAAACAAAAAGTTTCCCCAGGGTAAGATTTATACCACTTAAAGAGAATAAAATGAGCTTCCTATACTGAGTTTTTTGTTAAAATCTAGGGATACCTATTTTGGGAATAGCAATTTTTCGCAATTTTTCACTAACCCGAAAACTAGAAAAAAGCATAAAAAGTGACTTAAAAATTCCGAAAAAAGAAAAAATTATATAGCATTCGAAAGCTTAATTTTTTTTTGACTTTTTGACGCAAAATTCAAGTCGATATCTTTTTTTAATCAAAAGTTATAGCCTCCGAAAGGTTTCGCCAAATGCGTACTTTGACCCCCTCCCCCTCCCTTATTAAAAGGCCCGACAGATAGAGACTCTGGCAATTGATGAGACACATATAGATCTACAAATATGCAAAGTTTAAACAAAATCTATTGGGGGCGAAAACATATGGTTTTTGAATAGGGTCCTTTCACTATCACTAGATTTACCATAAAATTTACGAAGTAAATTTGAAACTGCCGAAATATTCGTTCGCGGCTAACTAAATTGAGATAAAACACTGCATTCATTGCCATTATTCAATGCCAAGAGATTGTCACCGCCACTATCAACATCATATTGTTCACTTCGAAAATTACGCGTCGATCTTCGCTGCTCATTTTCCAAATGTTGCTCAACCTGTAATTGAATGAATTCGCATCGCATCTAACTCAAGGCGCAACGTGGCTAACTCACCTTGTGCTAATTCTTCTTCTTTTAAAAAGAAATCAATTTCTCGTTGCAGTAGATTCATTGCTGATTGCACGTTTGATGATACATCAACACACGATCCTCATTTTTTTCATGAACTTCTTTTAGCTTGTCATTTATCCATGTTCCGTCTGAGTCAACATCCATCAAACGGGAAATTAATTTAGCTGCGGAACCAGCAGAAGGTTGTTTATGCTCCATTAATATCTCTTTTAGCGCAGTATCTGTGATTTTACTCAAATCTTTCATTGTGAAAATTTTCACTCGATACTCGCGTATAAACTCGAATTGTCTCTACACAAAAGTTTAATTTTCGTTCTCGCACTATCTCTCCAAACTGCACTCACGTCGCATGAATAACTTCTCGAACGTTCTAGACCTTCAAGGAATTTTCTCCAACGTCCTGTCTTCAAATACTCGATAATATTCAAATCTTTAGAACGTATCCGATTTAATTCTAGAATGTCCTCTTGATAATTACCACGCCTGAGGTCCACAAATTGTAGGAAACTTACTAACTAAAGACAACTACAAGATTTTGTATATCATTAAACAGTTCTTCTCAACTGAGATATAACTCCAAAGAATGCTAATGAACAACAGCTTCATCGTTTTAAAATATTCACACGAAAAACTCATTTATTCCGTACACTCGGTATCGCTCGCAATCTGGAATATTCCAGGTACATAACATTTAAAACAAGAATTATTCATTAACCTTTAAATTAAGATAATTTAATTATCCTTCAATAACATTAAGCTTGTATGCTACTACAAATCAAAGGGATGTGAACTCTGCAGTTCCTTCAAACGGGATGGCGCTTCACGGTGCCCTCGTGTTAACACATTGGAGTTCTAGTACTCCATGCATTGCGATGGCGTATCTCATTTCAATGGTTCAAAGTAAGTAAGCTGGAATCTTCTAAGCATATCATTATGCTTGTCCTCTTCTACACATCAAAATAATGTGAATTCGACAGTTCCATGCACGGTATGGTGCTTCGTAGTGTCTGCTGGTCAAAAGCAATGGTGTTCTAAGGCTGCATGCAATGTGATGGTACATTTCATTTCAACATTTCGAAGAAAGTAAGCTATAATCTTCTATGCATAGCACTATGCTTATTTGCTGGAGCTCTTGAAATGAATGTGAATTATGCAGTTCCATGCAACAGGATGGCGGTTTAAAGTGTCCGTGTGTCAAAGCAATGGTGTTCTATTTCTCCTTGCAATGCGATGGCGTAAACCATTTCCACGATTCAAAGTGAGTTAGCTCTAAATTTGTACGCTTTGCATTTTGTTGATCTGTTTCTACAGATCAAAAGAATGCGAATTTTACGTTTCATAGTGCTACGTGTATAAGCAATAGAGTCCTAATGCTACATGCTCTGTGGTGAAGTGTCTCATTTCAACGTTCGAAAGCAAGAATGTTGTAATGCTCTATGTATCGCATTATCCTTACATACTTCGACACTTCAAACGAATGTAAGTTCGACTGTTCCTTGCACCGGGCTGGGGTTTCATATTGTCTGCTTGTCAAAACTGTAGTGAGCTACTGCTCCACGCAATGCTATGGCACATATAATTTCTACGTTTAGCACGTTGACGCCGGCCTGCACCACAGGTGGGTCACACGTGTCTATTTCGTGGGCCGGCGTGCATCACGATGGGTCGAACTCATATTTCACAAAGTAGATAGTACAAAATAGTATTATTTTTCAATTCTCAGTATTATAAACAGACATTCAATATTTAAAACATAACAAATCAATACTATAAACCTAGCATAATTATTTAATATTTTTATCTAATTTTTCAAAACATGTTAAGTATAATTCTGGATGGCCCTTACATCGGTTAAAACAGGCTTCAACTCTTATCGCCTTATTCGTGGCATACTGGCTACCATTTATTCTAGACATACATTTATAACATTCTTTACATCGCTATCTCGTTTTTCTCGCACGTTCTTGGAATGACCGCAGGAAATGTGTACGTTTCTTGGGCACTGCTTCAGTTTCAGATGACGTTTGTTCACCGTGATGATCCACTATACTAAGGAGATAATCAATAATTTTTTCGCGGAAGTTTAATATTTTCATATCTTTGGTACTTCATTTTCTATGTATATAACAGGCATTAACGAGAGAAGCCCCGCATACTAATTCGATAACTATTTTTCTATACCACTTTACTGTTCTGCGTAATCAACTGTGATAAGAAGACATCTGGTCGGATGGTCAAACCCCTTCGTAATTTTGTTATAAAGGAACACTGCGTCCGGCTTTAACTTATTTTTACTAATCTGGAAAATAACACATTTGTGGTTTTCAGAAGTGGCTAGCATGCATACCGGCCTCTTATCCGGTCACTTTAAAAATTTAAAGCCTCTCCCGATTTTGAAAATACATAAAGCCACTCCGCTGCAGTTTCCGTTTGGCCTGCAGTGGAAGAAATTTTTTATTAATTTTAACTTTACCATAAATAAATGTTATTTTTTGCAGAAGATTCTCGGCCAAAGGGACACAAGTATATGAACTATTTGCGTATAATACGCGGCTCTCAAATAATAATTCATCCTCCAACGTCATAAATACATCATGCTCATGTGTTTTCGCTAATCTGGTTGCATTATTTCCGGCGTAAATAAGAATGTTATGTGTGTATCCTTCCAGAAGGCACAGTTTACAAAGTTTTACACTATATTTCTGCCGCTTTGGAATCATGATTTTGTCAATTACAATATTCTTACCGGATTTAACACGTAGAGTGCTACGTCAGCCCCAGGGACTGACAGTGAACTTCCCGTTCAGGCGGCGTAAGTCCCTGCGGACTAACAATCAACTTTTCGTTTGGACAACGTGGATTCTAAGGACTGACAGCGAACTTCTTGTTTGATCGACATCGGTGCATGAGACTGACATTGTAAAGGGTTAAATTATTAATAGCAATTAAATATTTTTGCCAATATTTAATGAAGTTTATTAAAACATGTTAAACAAAGATGTGGCTGTGATTTGCACATATTACAGTATATAGTAAATTTCTTTGTCATTTTCCTCGCTAACTGGCGTCCGAACATTTTTGTGCTTATGCTGTAACACTCAACACAATATTTTCGTACTTCATGCGCCTTTCCTTCCTTCTAATGAAATTTGTGAATTCGTCTACTTGTATCGGCCCTAATTGGAGTCTTCTAATGTGAACGTCGTGTGAGAACATTTACCAATTGATTTCGAAATGTTGTAATTGACATCTTTCTTCCTGTTACATTTTGGAACATATGTAACGCATTGCAATATTCAAAAGAAGGTCGAATGCCAATTTTCTATACCATTTTAGTAACCTTCTAAGTGTACTGCTGTAAGCACCCATTTGATCAGACAGATCAATCGCTATTTTACCTTTATTATAATCAATAATAATTTTTGGTTTGCAGGATACCCCTGTTCTTGTTATTACGGATTTCATTTCGTCAGAATGCTTGATCGAAAGAACTAAAACATCCCTCTTGTCTTTCCATTTCTTGATTGTAATCTCTCTACTGTTGTCTTGAGCAATGACTTCTCCGCGTCGCAGTTTGCCTGTCACAGCTCTATTTGGATTGCCTCTTCGATTTGGTGGAAGAATACCAACCAAATGCGTATTTTTTGTTATGAGTTTGTTTGATAAATCCACACCCGTATAATAATTATCCGTGTATAAAGTATGGCCTTTGTGAAACACATTTTCACATAAATTCATGACAACATTTGTGGGTGTTGTATTTTTTTATCCAATGATTTGCCGGTGTAAATGCAAAGATTATATGTGCAATGATTATCACAGCACAATTTAAGATGTGGCGGCACTCGCCACTAGAGAGACAGCACCGTTTACACTTTCCTGAATGTAGCCGATGACACATCCTTTCCAGTATATAGAAGTTCTGAACTGTCCCTAATATCCCAGCGTCTAAGGCAGAGCCTGCTAGGTAGCCTTACTGATGAGTCCACTAGCAGGCCCAGGACGAAACGTTCTTCCCCTCTCTTCTCCTTCCTTCTTTCTTCCTACATCTTTACACCACAGCAAACCGAAGCAGCGCAGCTGCTTCAAAGTATTTTTATCCCATATCTATGCTTTTTTTGTTTCATGTACTGTCTGAATATGATCCGTCCACGAAATGGTATTACTGTCTCATCGATGCATAATATTTCAACTGGATCATAATACTTCTTAAAATTTATATTTAATTCTTTCATTAAAAATTCAACCTTTGAGAGACGATTGGAAGCATCCACTTTTGTATTATCGACAATATGCAACATTCTCAACTGAATTTGAAATCTGTTTTTACTCATAACTTTCCACGGGAATGTTTGAATAAACAATGGATCCTTAAACCAATACAGATACAAAGATCGGAGCTTTACCAAAATCATTCACAAAACCACTCCAAAAAACTTCTTTATTTCGTCCTCATCTGTTGGCACCTACTTTTCAACATGTTTGGAAGCGATTGTACTTTGTGTCGCATAAATATTTGTTTGTTCGCTTATATGTTGAAATAGTTTAACCGTCACATAAAGGGCGTAAAAATCTTCCACTGTGCTATAATTTTGCATTCGTTCATGAGCGAGTTTGGTACCACGGGGACTTGAAAAAGGTATAATGCTTGGCTGGTTGCATCACCGATCAAACCAATGACTTGGATCACTTGTTTCAGTATTTTTTAGTGAACCACTAGATGAACTGTAACTATCTGAAAATGCTAGTGGTATTACACGCCGAAATTTGCGTGGTACAAATGGCTTACACGACGATTCATTATCTGTTCGCCCTCTCAACATTTTTAGAATGTATGTGTTTATGTATTCCTCGTCTACACTACAAATGAATGTAAATGTGGCACTTCCTTGCTAGGAAATAGCGCTTCCAGATGTCTGCGTATCAAAGTAATAGAGTTCTAATGCTTCTTAAAACGCGATATCGCATTTCACTTTTATGTTTCATGATAAGATACAATATTCATTGCGATGTGTTATGTATTCATCGTCTACACTTCAAAAGAATGTATGTGCAACACTTCCTTGCTATGAAATTGCGTTTCCAGATATCTACGTATCGAAGCAAGAGAGTTCTAATGCTGCTTAAAACACGATATCGCATCTCATTTCTATGTTCGTGATAAGATATAATATTCATTCCGAAGTGCTATGTATACCTCGTATACAATTCAAACGAATGTAAATGCGACACTTTCTTTCGACATAATCACATTTCTAAATGTCTACGTATCGAAGCAATCCAGTTCCAATGTTTCATAAAACGCGATGTCGTATAACATTTCCATTTCTCACGATAAGATATAATATCAATGCAACGCGTTGCTATATCTCGTCAATACATCAAAAGAATGTAAAGCTCATACTACCTTGCTACTGAATAGCGAATCTAGATTTCTATACATCGAAGCAATACAGTTCTAGTCATTCATAAAACGCGACATACCATCTGATCTGTATGTATCATGATGAGATGTAATATTCAATGCAACGCGTTATGTATATCTCGTCAACACTTACAAAGAATGTAACTGCCACACTTCCTTGGTGCGGGACAGCATTTGTACATGTATACATATCGATGCATTGTAGCTCTAATGCTTCATAAAGTGCGAAATAGCATCTCATTTCTTTGTCTCATGATAATATGTAATATCAATGCAACGCGTTATACATATCTCGTCAACACTTCACAGGAATGGAAGTTCAACAGTTCCTTGCGACAGAATAGCGTTTCTATATGTCTACGTATGGATGCAATAGAGTTCTAGTGCTTCATAATATGCGATATCGCACCTCATTTCTATGTCTCATGATAAGATGTAATAATCAATGCAGCGCGTTATGTATATCACGTCAGCACTTCAAAAAAATGGAAGTTCAACAGTTCCTTGCAACGGAATAGCGTTTCTAGATGTCTACGTATCGATGCAATATAGTTCTAATGTTTCATAAAACGCGATATCGTATCCCGTTTCTACGTTTCATGATAAGATGTAATTCAATGCAACGTTTTATGTATATCTCGTCATTACATCAGGAGAATATAAATCTCACACTTCGTTGCGAGGAAATAGTGTTTCTAGATTCCCATGCATCGAAGCAATAGTGTTCCAATGCTGCATAAAATGCAGTATCGCATCCCGTTTCTACGTTTCATGATAAAATGTAATATTCAATGCAACGCGACATGTATACCACGTCAACACTTCTAAATAACATAAATCCCACACTTCCTTACTAGAGAATAGCGTCTCTAGATGTCTACGTATCGAAGCAATCCAGTCTTTCCATCACATCTTGTCACGAAACGTAGAAACGAGATGCGATATCGTGTATTATGAAGCATTTGAACTCTGTTGCTACGATATCTAGATATCCAGAAACGCTATTCCATAACAAGGAATTGTGGGCTTTACATTCTTTTGAAGTGTTGACGAGATATACGTAAGGCGTTGCGTTGAATATTACATCTTATCGTGAAACAAATAAATGAGTTGCGCTATTGCACTTTATGAAGTATTAGATCTATATTGCTTCCACACGTAGCCATCTAGAGACGCTATTCCATTGGTATTACATCATATCATGAGACATAGACATGAGATGCAATATCGCGTTTTATGAAAAATTAGGAATGTTTTACTTCGATACTTACACATACAGAAACGCTATTCCGTTGCAAGGAAGTGAGGGATTTACATTCTTTTGAGTTGTAGACGAGATCTACATAACGCGTTGCATTGAATACTACATCTTATCATGAGACATAGGAACGAAAAGCGATATCGCGTTCTCTGAAGCACCAGAACTCTATTGCTTCGTCACGTAGACATCTAGAAACGCTATTCCGTAGCAAGGAAAGTTGGGATATACATTCTTTTGACGTGTAGATGTAGATACAAAAGCGCGTTGCATCGAGCATTGCAACTTATCATGAAACATTGAAATCAAATGCGTCATCGCCACAAATGTAGTATTAGAACTCTATTTTTAGAATTTACATTCTTTCGAAGTGTAGTGTGACATCAGACGTAGCGCCTGCCACCCATCAGCCTCTTCGCCGCCTTCAGCATCAATCCCTGCACGCAAGCAACCTGCTGCACGCCTGCAGATCCAGCAACTAACAGTGATCGCGCGCCCACAGGTGCACGCGCTCTTTCGCACCTACGAGCACGTCTGTCTTGCTCGCGCTAATACGCGCCGCTGTCTCGCTCGCATCAACGGGCACCTCTGTCTTATTCGCGCCAAGATGTATCGCTGTCTCGCTTCTTCCAACGAGCAGCTCTGTCTCGCTCGCACCAAAGAACAGCTCTGTCCCACTCGCTCCTATACGCATCACATTCTCGCCCCAGCCACGAGTATACACGCCTCCCTTGCATAGAGGTCTCTGTCCAGATGTATGAAGACGCAGCTCATCACTGGAATGGAAACTGTTCCAGTTCAAGGAACCTACATTGCCAAGACCTATATATTATTTCTAGTGTTATATCTATCCACTTTTATTGTACTCCCAGATGTAAGTACTCATGACACATATTGTATCACACTTCAACACACACGTAATTCTATGTCGGTACGTATAAGATTAGATATTAAGGCGCACCTGCGCCAGCGACATGCGCAGTTAGCGCCACCACGAGCCGCGAGTCCCCACTCGCTGTACCACGCGGTCCCCATTACGAGCGACCGCGACCGAAGCGCATCGCGAACCGAGGAGGTCTGAGACGCGACTCCAGAGAGTCAGATTACATCGAGATTACACTCCGAGGAGTTGAGTCCTCCAGTACCATTTCATATGCTCGAGCCATTAGCCACATCAATGTTTACAAGTTCATTCCCATATCTACTAGTTCGTAAATCTAGTATATCTAAATACTATTTCTCGCGTTTAATACAATGCTTAAGTACGAATGCTTCCACGTGTCTCTTCCATACTGCTGGGTTGCTTTCCAGCAGCTCGAATGGGTATAGAACTCTGCATTGCAGAGTTGCGATAGAGCGGACCGCCGCATATCCTTCCGAGCATTGTCTGTTAGTACAGAAAAACTTGGTGAATGGGACGTGATCCCGGTTCGCGAAGCACACGACGCGCTGGTAGGAAAAATTTCCTTCGTTCCCGTACGTGGGTAACGTACCCCGGGTCCCCATATACCACCGACATGTCTTCTTCGCACCGCTTCAGCCGCAGATCTCCGAAGTCTCCTGTTTCCGCAGCAGAGATTGCTGCGTTATCCACGGTCCGACTTCGCATTGAATGATGCAATAGGACTCTATTGCATCGAAAAGTATACATCTTATAATGCCATTCCTCTATAAGGGAGAGTAGTCCTCACATTCTTTTGAAGTGTAGAAGAGACAAACATAACGCTTTGAATTGATTATTACACCTTACATTAAACACTGAATTGAGATGCAACATCGCGAATCAATCTCTGTTTCGCTCTGGCATCGCTGTTTCAATCTCAACGACAAGCACTACTGTCTCACTCCCACTAATGAGTATATCTGCCTCGCTCGCACCAAAGACAAACACCCTTGTCTACCTCGCACGGGTGACTTCGTCTTGCTGAAAGGGACAGTCGCAGCCCATAACCTCGATGGGAACTATTCCAATTCAGGGAGATGACTTTAACAGAACCTGTATTCTACTTTTGAGCCTCTTATATACATATATATACTATATCCGGACTAATGTATTCCTGCATATAAGAATTCATATATCGAAGTTACACACGTTGAGAATGCAAGACACGAATAACACACACGTAATTGTAAGTTCATGCTATACTACTTCATTATACTGTTTCATAAGTTAAACGCGAAAGACGCGCCACTAATCCCACCAGGAGACGCGAGTCCCCACTTGCTGGGCCGCATGCTCCTCGCAACGATCCCTTAATCCCCCACTCGCTAGACCACATGCTTTCATGATTTTTCTAGTAAATATTTCAAATTGGTATAAATATTAATACACATTTTATATTTTAGTTAATTCTAAATACAATATCCCCTTAAGATAGTCCATTACATCTAAAATCCTATCTAATTTCATATCATTTTATAATGTTTTAATTAAATATTTGAAATTGGTTTATATAATTAAACTTACCATATATTTTAGTTACTTAAAAATAAATCATTCAATTCGCTTTTTCTCCATCGAGGCTTGCAAATCCCTCTTCGTTATTCTTATAATTCGTACTTTAGAAGGTATGTAGTACGTATTGATTGTCCGACGCTGGAAATACCTCAAACACTTCTGCTTTACGCAGCTTAGCGTACATGCAATCTCCTATCAAACTTATGTCTATTTTTTATTTTCTTCGGTTCTTAAACTATGTATAGTCTTCTTTCGGATTCGTCGCGATTAGATCGTTTTTTACAGTCATTTTAATGATCTTTTCCACTCTATGGTTGTTCTTCTTACTATCCCAGATTACCGATTTTTTCGATCAGGTCCCCCGTGATTATTATTCTATTTGTTTTCCCTTCCTTTTCCATGTTAACCTCAGTTTAGTTTATATATTCTTCGATTTCTTTCCGTTCCTGTTTGGCGAGAAGTAGCAGGTTATAGCTTTCGTTCCTTCGACCATTGCATGAGCGATTCCGGTCGATGAGTATGTGGTGCCTTATGTAAAACATTTTCGATTAACGCCGGTTATCCATATCGCAGTTTCACCGTTCTCGTCTTGCAGTCAGTATTCTTCCATCTTGTGTGCATCCAATATTATCACCACGTCTGTCTCTTGAATCATTCGCATTTGCTGCATGATATCTTGCGCGATTCAGCATCTGTTCAGATCGATTTGTAGGACTTTCAATTCCATATTCGTTTCTCGTTCATTTCTATCAACGGCTTTCTGTTGGCCGGACAATTAAAGCTCCGGTAACGTGTCTGATGTGCGGATTCTTTCTTCCTACCTCGCTGCAGATGATACATTTCGGTTTATTCGCGATGCAACCGATCATCGTATAAATCGGGGATCCGCATCTTCTGCAGATTCCCTTAATATCTTTGACTTCTTCGCAATTTCTGCCGATATGTTCCAGTTTATGGCATTTGAAGCATCTCTCTATTTTCGGTAGTACTTTGCAGGGACAAGGTGTTAATGCTATTCTGAGTCGTTTGACCTTCTCCAGCTCTTTACTGTATTTCTGTCCAAATTCAACTAACGCGACTCGGTTCCTCTCCACATCTGTTTTAACAACTTGACCATTCTTCCAATTATTTTCAGTCTTCGTTTTATGTACTCCTTCATTTCTTCTCTAGTCACCTAACGGGTATATGTCCCTTAGTTGGAGCATTATACTCGCACTCGTATGCAATTCTTCGAATTCTTTTTCCAGAGTTCCTTTTATCTCTTTTATTTTGTTCTCTATACCTGTTTTCTTGTTAAATTCCAGGATTATATCTCCCGCTCTCGATTTTCTTGCGTCATCTTTTCCTATTTCTGTCGTTTCTTCTGCTTTTCCTCATCCCATTGTTTGTCCTCGAATGCTTACTGCTTCTTTAATTGTTTCATTTTTCTTTGTACCGTCCGCAACTAGTTCCATCATGTGTTTGATCTCAGTTTTTTTTATATGCCTGATGTTTCCCATTAATGATTTCTAATATGTCATTAACTTCGTCGTATCCTCGCCCATAATATCTATTATTACGTCTGATGTGTGACTGCCTATTCTTCTATGTGAAAGTGAGGACGTTATTCTCATCGGTAGCTTCTCCATTATCCTGATCTTTCTTTTTGGTTCCCTTACTTCGGCTCCTGATGCTTCTCCTTTCGTGTCTGTGTCTTACGAGGCTTTCTTTTTCTCCTTTATATATGCATTTCGTATCCATTTCTATTTTCCTATATTTTTATGTTATCGACTGGGGGCTCCGAACCGCCTGCTCAATCTTCAATCGCCACGACTCGATGGGGCTGATTCCGTATCCCGAGCCAGCATCACCATTCAGCAGTATATGCACAGCAGCCTCACTCACTTCGGCAGTGTGGCCCGGGGGGGGGGGGGGGGCTGCAGGCCCTCGACCATCCTACTGCCTGCCCTGATACGGGCGAGGGACACCCAGGACCACTTGAACTGCGACCAGCATCCATCTTATACTCTAACCGATTCGTAGTTATGCGTTTTCCATTAAGCTTGCCGGAATCAGTGATATTGATTCGTCCAGTCTAAAGTATTATTTTCTTCTTAAGCTTCTCGATTTTCTTATTTTCTCTCACGATATCGTCTATTTCGTTGTACCTTGCCCGGACGGTATGTTATATAATCTGTTGTTCGATATTTGTAGGATTTCCTCTTAATAAATGCAATGCTTCCACAGATTTTCTTTTTCTTTTCTTTAGTTACGTTGTTGTTATTTTATCCTCTCTATCCTCCACATTTCCTTTCTGCACCATCCCGAAACCGGCGTTATACGATTACATCATGATGGCGCCCCGGTCTCGCTACCCCGAGATCGAGTGTTCTCCCTTGCATCTGTTGATTTGTATATGTGACATATTGGTGAATATTTCCACTTATCCTTTGTATTTTTCGAATTACGTTTTAATTAGATGTATATTAGATACGCGTCAAAATATCGGACTTCCGTACGATTTTTTAGTAAAGTCTTATTCTTTTCCGACTGTTCGTTTTCATTTCACGATAGGCGCTCCTGTATTCGATGCAGACCCGCTCCAATTGAACCAGCCGATTACTATATCATATTACGTGAATAAACGTTCAATCGGAGCGGATCTCTGCCACTCCGTAACTATGGAAAGCTTACTGCATAGCCTCATCCCTGTGAAAGTTGCGGAAGTTGCATCCGCCCCGAGATGGAAGTGTGCTTATGTTAGCTTTAGTTAGGTTACGCTAGGTTATGTTAGGTTGGGTTATGTTTGCGAATGTTTGTAGGTTGCTCAGTTATTTTGGGTTAGATTTAAGAAGGCGTAGGTTTGATTTGTTTATGTTTATGAAAGGTAATGCTAGATTGTGTTAGGTTGGGTTAGATTTGAATGAAGGCAGGTTAAGTCAGATTAGGTGTAACTGAGGTTAGGTTGGTTTAAATTAAGTTTAGTGGATGTTAGATTAAGTTAAGCCAAGTAAGAGATGGATTACCGATAGCTGACAATGCCATCCGTTGATAATTCTTGAATTCCCGGCTATTGGCAACAATATTGTTGCCCGTCATTATATCATAATTTATCGACCACACAGGCATCATCTACTGTCGTTATATCGTGAGTTACCGACCGCAGACAACACCAGTCGTTCATAAGTCTTGAGTTACCTACTATTGGCTGCTCCAGCTGTATGTGAAAGCATGCGCTGTCGGTTATTGGTAACACCAGTCGTATATAATTTATGTGTTATTAAGCACAAGCAGCACCGTCGTTCGATCGCGAGTAACCGACCACCAGCAGCACCATCCATCGGCAACTTATAAGTTATTCTTAATGGGAGCACCCATCCGTAGGAATGTTGTGGATTTGTCGTAGACCACGATATTTTCTTCTAATTAACTTTCACTGAGGATGGCTTTTATATAACAATTTTATTTAACAGCAACAAGTCTTTACAATTAAGGTAAACTGAAGTAGGAGCTAAGAAATACAAATCTAGATTTGGCAAAGGCAAATTGTGATGTGTACTCTTTGATGGCGAAGAAATAAGTGAATAATTAATTTGAAAAGCGTAGAAATTTGAAAGACGTCGCAAACGAGAGTCTCTTGTTTATAGATGACGTGAATTAATTTTGAAACAATTTCCTAACGAAAATGTACCCTCCGAGGAGCGGAAGTAGATGGCTGTGAATGTGTCTGCTTATATGCGGAAGTCGGTAACGTCGGTAACGCCACAATGTATTGACTCGTTTCGCCATCTCTTCAATCACTCCTGAAGCAGAATTGCGAACAGCTTGAGCAGTTTTCACAGAGATGACTCCACCGGTCTGACAACAACGAACGCCACATATTTCTCTTGGGTTCTCACAAAACCATTTGCCACGCAACTCAGTGCTGAAAGGGTTAATAATGCTAGCGTTATTACTTTAACCAGGCATAGAATCCATAGATATGAAAAATTATAATCTTATGAATAATATCAATTCTAGAGGATCATTTCTAGTGTAAGTATAAAAGTTCTGTTTTAGTTGTAGAAATAAAATTCACTAATATGACACTATACTTATTTTCAGGTCCAAGATATGCTTACCTTTATAAATATCAGCCTACCACTAACTATAAAAATTAAACAAATATGGTTTCAAACTCGTGTCGATTATCTAGTATCCAAGTTTGGAATCTTAATGTGTGCTCTTGGAAGGGCCGATGAATATGAAAATGATGGTATTGCTGTGAATGCAGACTTGTCAAAGACTGCAGTAAATTATATATATTTCTAATTTCATTTTTAAGAAAAATAATTCTCTCAATTTAAGATTGCCTTACGCACGTGTTGTTTCAGTTATACATATGGCTGCGATAGAGATGTTAGGTGGTTCAGAATCACAAAATTATAGTGGGAAGCTGGAAATAATGGGTGATGCAATGTACGCATTTATTTTGCAAAGACAGTAAATCTGTTTCTAATCAGTCTTTAATCGATGAGGCAATATTAAAAAACTGAAGGGATGTCTGATTTTACCTATTCTGCGTGTAATACAGGTGTGAATAATTAACTAAAGATTTACAATTAATACATGAATGTATAATTTATATTTTAGTAAACAAATCAATTTATTTTACAGAATAAAAAGATTATTGTAAGATAAATTGTTGCCTGATTATTTCCTAGAGGAGAATTTGGATAGTTATGTATGACAATTGAAAAGAACGAACACTTTATACAGATAAATCAGAGGAAAAGATCATGCAAATATTAACTGTCATCCAAACTAATTTAAACAGCGAGTTTGTTAACAAAACTGTAAGCTCAAATACTATATTGTTCATTATGGTAAAAAAAAAATGTATTAGTCCTCGTACATTACAGCACATCATAGATCAGTCCGATTAATTGCCCAAGCAATCACAATTTAAGAGTTAATTAACATCACTTTTGCAAAATTCACAATATGTAAATTTCGTAAATTTTAAAGGTGACAAAGTTGATACACGGTTTTTGGATCTTAAAAATAGTAAAGGAGTGCGGCAGCGAGAGGAGAATCTAGTTAACCACTAGGTACAACATTAGCAATGGATTCCCAAAATTTTCTCGCAACGCTTTCTCATAAGAAAAAATATATTTTTTACGTTTCAATTAATTAGAAATGCAAAATAATTTTACTAATAACATAATATTATATATCTTTCGGAGTATTAAAACTTGCATGGACAAAGCTGTAATGGGAAGGTTGAAAATTAGCGGTGATCTACGAAAAGCAATGAAATTAGAGAAATTAATGGTCAATTTAAAGTCGAAACTTACTTTAAAAAATTAAATACCGTCTTCTTAGAAAGAACCGACATATTAACTATTTAAGGAAAAATTATTCCTACTTATAAAAATTTTGTTACTTTTTTAAGAAGTTTAATATGATATAAAATATTTAAAATATGAAAAAAACTAAAGTAAAATATATTTTTATATATTTTTGTAATTTATTTTCTAACGCTAAATGATAAACATTAAATAAATTACGTTTGAAAATATTAATTTATGGAGATTGAACTTTACTCATATATTTATAATAAAATGAACATAGTTATACATTTTCAATATTTTCTTCCGAAACAATGAGCAAAGATATAACGTACTTTCTTATTATAGTTGTAGCTGCTTCACAAGTTCTGAAAATGATAAAATAGACCAACGCCAGCAAAAAGTCTAATGTTTCATAATTATTTTATAGTTGAAAGATTATCAAGCTTTATGCCTGGATGGTTGCTTATATACAAGTATAACTGCCAAAATGAAATGAGATCACAAAGTGATATTTACACACCTGCGTGCTGCAATTTTGACGTATTTAAATTTCTGTAGCAGTTGCAGAAGTACCACGTAATAGGTTTCATAGTTAAAAAATGGCATAAGATTTTCTGTAGAATATCAAGTGGATGTAAAGCTGCTATTGCACAGCAGACAGCATTCTTCACTGGAAGAACTTTTCTTCGAATGTGTTGACTCCAGATTTATTTGAATTGTTCTCGTTTAGAACACTAAAACTGAATGACATGTCCCTTGACACAGTAGGCTGTTAACCACGATACCCAGCAGATTCAAGGTTCCTTTATCTGAGATTAAGGCCGGCCTTCTTTGTTTCCAAACTTCATTACATTGCGTTATATTCTTAAGACTCTTTGTAAGAACAGAAACGCTACATGGATTAAAAAAGTGTAATAGTTTAATTTATATAATGTTGAACATTTTAAATCCGTTTACGTCGCTTTGCTTGTTATATATGTTTATCACCTGGCGCTAAACCAACTACTACTGCCACCATTTGGAAATTACACCAGATCTAATGAAACATGCTTAGATTGCAAATGTGTATTTACTGTATCCAGAAGAACAACATTATATCATCTTGTTAAACAATAATATATTAAATGTGACTTGGTCTTTTATATTTGAATTTATAAACATCGAACAAATAAATATGTTTTTCTTGCTATTCATATCATTATACTTTCAGTAATATATTATGTGCTGTCATTTGATATATTAACTGCTTAATTGTATTTTGCAACAAACCTTACGCACTAAACACTGTTTTTACTCCTCATACGAGTGGATAGTTCTTCGTGTTATATTCTTATATCGCTTTGATTATAAGATTGTATGATATTGTTTTTATGCAGTCATGTATAATTATGTACATACAAATTCGCAATTAAGTAGCTATGTGTTCAAATTTAATTCCAAATAATGCTCTAGGAAGCATCCCAGATAACAAACTGCAAGATGGTGGCGACACCTATACCAGCACTATATTGCCACTTCTGAGGAGTGTTATCTGATCCGTAGCCATTTGTGACCGAATTCATTAGCTAAAATGCCAGAACGTGTTACCAGCACGTTCTAGGCAAGCGTAGCAGACCGTATGAATCGCGCAGCACCAGGACCATCATGATATGCGTGTCAGCGCACCATTCATGAATCTTCTCAGCAATGACGTAGGGTCACATTTGGTAATGGGGAACCTCTGCTTCCATACAAATTAGAACCGTTAGATGTCAGTAGATGTTCAACATATGAGTATTGTTAGACATTTTGATAGTCGTTTTCCTATATTTATAGTTATTGAGAGAGTCGTATATATTTGTTTCAACCCGTCATAAACTAAAAATATTATTTATAAAAAAGTATTACTAAGAATATAAAAATTAACGCTGTTGCGTCCCTAACTTCGCCTTGTGTAATTTCTTAAATAACATGCTGTGATCGTATTTAATATAACCCTCAATTGCATAAATTTGTAACGATGAATTGAGGAAAATGCCTGCGCCACTACCACGCGCGTAGCTACGGTGAGCTGATAGTATCATTGACACGGCCGTGTAGCCCGTGTGCTATATCGCGGTGCATTAATAATGCCGTGGTACGAGTGTCGTTCGTTGCTCGTTGTTTACCAAACATAGGTTGTTTGCAAACCTATGACCGGTTACTTTCATTTTTTAAAATGAATTGATATGTTCATTCTTCCGTAATATGATAGAGCGTTTTAAAACGAGTTCAACGACCTGCAACATGAAGCCATTGAAGGTTACAAAAAGTAAAGAATTGCGATGATGCTTACGGTTTTGATAGTAAATGAGACATACGTATTGTAAACAGTGGTGGAATGCGTAATGTTTACTGTTTACTTCACTGTCAATAAACACTCTTCGAAGGGCATTTTAATAATTTGCAGGATAAGTTAAACATGATAAGATTAGTATTGAAATATCGGTTCGATTACGTTTGCTTAGGCTGTTCTTTGTGTCGTCCATTTTATAAGTACTGAGCTGCGGATACCTGAGGACAGCTCACAAAATTGTTAAACTATGAAAGATTATCATTGTGAAATTGAATCAAAAAGTATTTAAATTCCATTAGATTGCAAACAAATCTTAATATTCCATTTTAAATAGTAAAGTAAAATACTCGTTACAAAACTACAAGAATGGATACATACGTCACTAAGATAAAAAATAATTTACAAGAATTAGATAAGAATATCTCAGCAAATTTTCAATATTAAGTTAGCGAACCAAGCAATACGTTGTCAGTAATTACGAATATGAAAAATTCTTGAACATTTCAACAGAAAGATGATCTAATCAGTAGATAGAAAAATCAAACAGATTTATTGTCTGCCCTACACCAGGACGGTTATCAGGCGTGCTTTCTCACCTAGACGGGTATACGCGACGGAATCTACCATCTAACAACTAGTTACTCCCACCTCACTGAAAGGGGCGATGGAAAAATCCAGATGTGCCGCGGCGCCTTTCCCAGCGGGCGAGTCCTTCAGCTACTCCGTCGGAGAGGACGAATCCTAACCGCCGGAGCACCCACGGGGAACCTCGAGGAGGCGAACTCGCTACGTATACGCGAACACGCTCACTTTGACCCTTTTTGAATTAGGATGCATCAGTTTGGCCAAATTTATAGATGATCCAGACTGCCAGCCCAGTCTATTCATGTTTGCCCTACGAAAGTGTCTCGGACTAGCTTGAGCAAATCGATAATGCACCAAACCTCCGAGTCCAGTTTAATTCGATAATCCCAGAGCCCCGTTAGCCACCGGGCAAGCCCGGCGCCCAGGTTCCACCACGAGGAAGTGGGGATGGGTACTTCCTGGACACCCAGGTTCTGGAACCCAGAAAAATCAAACATTCAATTTCAATTCCAGAATACAACTGTGATGTCCGCCGAACCTTCCGGTACCTCCTACACCCTCCGGCAGAGCCGCATACAGCGCCTGCCGCCATTGCAGAGACGAACATACCGATACACGGTAACACAGTCTGATCACCGAACTAAGGCAGCCACCCTCGCACCAAGGAGTTGAACCACACGATCGCGCCTCGACGCGCATACGTCAGACAGTTGGAGCAGATACCAACCATAGCTTCCGCACGAGGACCATTTCACGCACCACGAGGGTCGCCCGCAGTTACGCACACATATTCGTATTATACTCATGTCTATAACCAAGCGATTTCTAGTATTTAAGCATACGGCACTCTATGTACAAACAGGACGCAACACACAAGTATAGCATAAGTCATTTCATGTGTAATCATAATTTTAGAAAGCGTATTATTCATAATTAGAGCCGCGCCAGCTCACGCCGGCCGCGCACGTCTCACCACGACCGTCCGCACCATCGCGAGTGTCGAGCGTCCGCCCCACTCCAGGGCCTTGCGACTCGCGTTCCCGCGCGATCCGAGGAGGTCGCTGATCCGCGAGTCAACGGAGAGATCAAGCCCAGCGCTCGATGAGTATAGATCGATCCAAGCGCTCATCGCGACCGTACCTATCATGCCTCCGGGCCTTACTCCACCTCACTTGAAAATGTTTGCTATTTCGGTACTATTTTAACTCAGAATTCAAGTTGCTATTTCCAATTCTAACTTTAATTTTATTCCAAATCAATGATTCTAGTACTTAGTCATTCTTAGCATAGGGCAGTAAAGTGTAAGCTTAGGTTTTACTTAGAATATATTTTATTTTTACCAGTATTTACAATCTCTCATTATTCTCGAAGCATTCCTTGCCTTATATTAAATTAAATTCATTACGATACGAAGTTTTTCACGAGTTCACGCGTCTTCCAAAATCATTCAAGGAGTTCCAAAAAGAACCCGGTCTTCGACGCAATTGTGCGAGCCGAACCGCTCGAGGCTGCGTGTTACTCCGAAAACCGGTTAATTTTCCGCGACCCGAGACGTGACATATCTATAAGAGGTAAAATATTTGGAAAACTTTAATTATAGTCCTCAATGCAAGCAGTTGGACAATATTTCAATTTTTAAGAAAATTGATGAAAGTCAACCATTTTCAAATGGTCAGGATCTTTGCTGTTTGAGCACTAAGTGACTAACAACTAACTGCATAAATTTCAGGTTTATGAACATATTGATTGAAGCTTATGCTGACCCGTTTATAACCGAGTTACCAAATAATAATCAACACTAAGTTATCATTTAAGAACTTAAACGATTACACCTCGCATACATATAAAAATATTGAAAACGTGAAATGTAAGTGGTTTATCAAAAATTCTTCTAAAAGTACGGAATAAGTGTCTTTGTTGAAGTAAGCAAGTTCTAACGTTTTAAGCAGCGCGATGTCCCTTATCTGCCTACGTTTCATAGCAAGTAAGTTCTGAAGTTCTATCAAATATGAATAAGTTCTCAAATTCTCAGTTCAACGTTTAAAACTATGTGTGTTCTATATATTCATGTAAAGTTTTGGTCCCTATCAGTTTATACGATTTAGAGTACGTAAGATGCAAAGTTCCATGTAACATGATTTCGTTTCTCATTTCTACGTTCGATAATAGGCACTTTCTAATTCTCCATACAACGCGATGCAACTTCACAGTCCTACGTTTCAAAGTAATTCCTAAAGTTCCACGAAAATGGATGTCGCATATGAGTGTCTACATGTCAGTGTAAGTAGCTTCGAAGATTCCTTGCAACAAGATGGAGCATCTCAGTACTCTAATTCGACGTAAGTAATAACAAATATTTTGTGCAACAAGATGGTGCTTCCCATTTTTACGCTTCAAAGCAAGTATGTAATGTTCTATGTATCGCATTATGTCTACCTGCTTCTACACTTTAGAATAATGTGAATGCTATAATTCCCTGCAACGTAATGGCCCTACATAGTGTCTACGTTTCAGAGCAATAGACTTCCTATGCTCCATGCAATGTGATGGCGCATCTCATTTCAACGTTACAAAGTAAGTAAGCAGTAACATTCTATGCATTGCATTATGCTTATTTGCTACCACACTCCAAACGAATGTGAATTCTACAGTTTCAAGCAACGAGATGGTGCTTCACAATGTCTGCATTTTAAAACAATAGAATTCTAATGCTACATGGATTGCAATGGCATCTCATTTCAAAGTTCCAAAATAAGTAGGCTGCAATTTTCTATGCACTACAATATACCGATCTGCTTCTATATTTCAAAAGAAAGTGAAATCTATAGTTCCTTGCAACGGGATGGTGTTTCAGTGTCTGCGTTTTGAACGAGCAGAGTTCTAATGCATTATGCATCGCGATGGTGCATATCATTTCAACGCTTCAAAAGTAATTAGGTTGTAATGTCTTATGTATCACATTATGCCTATCTGCTACTACGCTTTAAAGGAATGTGAATCTTACATTTGCTTGTATCGGGATGGTAATTCATGGTATCTGCTTTTCAAACCCAATAGATCTCTAATACTTTATGCATCGCGAGGTCGCACATCATTTCAGCGCTTCAAAGTAAATAGGTTGTAATGTTCTATGCATCGCAATCCTCTCATTTGCTTCTATGCTTCAAAAGAATGTGAATCCCTCGTCACTCCCTTGCAACGGGGTGGTTTTTCATAGTGTCGTCGTATCAGAGGAATATATTTCTAATGCTTCATGCATCGCGATGGCCCATGTCATTCCAACATATCTAGATAAGTAGAAAGTAATGCTCCATACGTCGCATTATGCATACCTGCTACAACACTACAAAGGAATGTGAACTCTACAGTACCCTGCAACCAGATGGCGACTTGCAGTATCTTCGATGCAACGCAGTAGGGTTGTATTGCTCTATGCAATGCGATGGCTTCCGACGTTACAAAGTAAGTAAGCAATAACGTTCTGTGCATCGCATTATGCTTATCTGCTTCTACAATTCAAAGGAATGTGGATTATACAGTTGCGTGAAACGGGGGAGAGAACGTTATTGCTCTGAGAGGTAAATACTACGAAGCGCCATTCCGTTGCATAAAACTGAAGAATTCATGGTTGTATAAAGTATGAAAGCAGAAAACAATATTTCTGCGAATGGAAGATTACAACATACTTACTTCGAACCATTGCAACGGGATGCGCTTCCGCATTACAAGGAGCATTAGAACTCTATTACATTCACTCGTAGACATTCCGGAGCGCCATACCGTTGCATGAAACAGTAGAATTCACATTCCGCTGAGGTGTACAAGCAGAAAAGCATAGTACTGTGCATTGAACATTACAGCTTACGTACTTTGAAACGTTGAAACGAATTGCTCCATCGCATTGCGTGCAAAATTTGAACACCATGGATTTGACATGCAGATAAATTGAAGTGTCATCCCGTTGCATAGAACTGTAGAACTCACATTCTTTTGAAGTATAGATGCATATAAGCATAATGCTGTACGTAGAAGATTACAGCTGAATTACATTGTAACGATTAAATTAGATGCGTCATTGCATTGCATGGAACAGCGTAACACCACTGCATTGACACGCAGACATTATGGGGCGCCATCCATTTGCAATGGACTGTATAATACATATTCTTTTGAACAGTAAATGCAGATAAGCATAAGCTACGCATAAAAGATTGCATCTTCCTTTTTTTGAAACTTTGAAGTGAGATGCGATCGCATTGCATAGAGTATTAGAACACCGTTGTACTGTTATAGTAGTTATAGTATACTGTTATATAGACACTATGAAGCAACAACCCGATACATGGAACTGTAGAATTAACATACATTTGAAATCTAGAAGCAGATATGTATAAAGCTATGCATAGAATGTTACTGTTTACTCAGTTTGAAGCGCTGAAATGAGATGCGACATCGCATTGCATGGAGAAATAGGATTTTACTCTAGTGATACGCAGGCACTGTGACGCACCATCCCCATTCATGGAACTGTGGAATCCACATTGTTTGGAAGTGTAGATGCACATAAGCGTAATGCTATGCATAGAAGATTGCAGCTTACTTACTTTGAAGGGTTGAAATGAAATGCGATATCACATTGCATGTAGCATTAGAACTCCGGTGCTTTGACACGCAAACAATATGAAGCCCCATCCTGTTTAATGGAACTGTAGAAGTGACACTCTTTTGAAGTGTGGAAGCAGATAAGCATCACGCTATGCTTTCATGACTGCAGCTTACTTACTTTGAGACGTTAAAATAAAAAGCGCCATCGCATTGCATGAAACTGTAGATTTCACATTTATTAAAAATATAGAAACAGATATGCATAATGCTATGCACAGAAGATGACAGCTTACTTACTTTGAAACGTTGATATGAGATGCGACATCGCACTGCATGGAGCACTAGATCACCATTGCGTTGAAACGCAATACCATTGGCCGGAAGTGTCAAATTCACATTCTGCTAATGAGTAGATCTCGTCAAGCATAATACCATACATGTCGGCGTTGCATGGAGCACTAGAATGTCACTGCTCTGACACGCAGACAATATGAAGCACCATCCCGTTTGAATGAACTGTAGGGTTCACATTCCCTTGAATTGTAGTGGCATACATGCTTAATGTTATTGAAGGATAATTAAATTATCTTAATTTAAAAGTTAATTAATAATTCTAGTTTCAAATGTTATGTATTTGGAATATTCTAAATAGCGAGCGAGAAGTAGTGTGTGGAATAAATGAGTTTTTCGTGTAAATATTTTAAGACGATGAAGTTGTTGTTCATTAGCATTCTTTGGAGTTATATCTCAGTTGAGATGAACTATTTAATGATTTACAAAATCTTGTGGTTGTCTTTAGTTAATAAGTTTCCTACAATTTGTGGATCTCAGGCGTGGTAATTATCAAGAAGACATTCTAGATTAAAATAGGATACGTTCTAAGGATTGGAATATTACCAAGTATTTGAAGACAGAACGTTGGAGAAAATTCCTTGACGGTCTAGAACGTTCGAGAAGTTATTCATGCGACGCGAGTATAGTTTTGAGAGATAGTGCGAGAACGGAAATTAAACATTCGTGTAGAGGCAATTCGAGTTTATACGCGGGTGTCGAGTGAAAATTTTCACAATGAAAGATTTCAGTAAAATCACAGTTACTGCGCTAGAAGAGATATTAATGGAGCATAAACTACCTACTGCTGGTTCAAAAGCTAAATTAATTTCCCGTTTGAAGGATGTTGACAGACGGAACGTGGATAGATGACAAGCTGAAGGAGGTTCGTGAAGATAATGAAGGGTCGTGTGTTGATGTATCATCAAACGTGCAGTCAGCAATGAATTTACAGCAACGAGAAATTGGTTTTTCCATAAAGGAAAAAGAATTAGCAGAAGATGAGTTAATTATGTTGCGCCTTGAGTTAGATGCGATGCGTTGTTAGTGGCGGTGACAATCTCTTGGCATTGAATAATGGCAATGAATGTAATGTTTTATCTGAAATTAGTTAGCGGCGAACGAATATTTCGGCAGTTGCAAATGTACTTTGTAAATTTGATGGCAAATCTGGTGATTGTGAAATTTGGAAGAAGCAGATCAATTTGTTGAAGACGATATATAAATTGGAAGATGACGTTACACGATTACTTATCGGTATGCGACTGAAGGGAAAAGCACTTGAATGGTTTCATTCGAAACCAGAATATATAACTATGCTATTCAACCGACTGCAGGAAGAATTAAGAGTTACGTTTTATCATCCACAATGCAAGTTTGAAATAAGGAAGGAATTTGAAGAGCGATTATGGAAGAAGAACGTGACATTTCATGAATATTTGCACGAGAAAATCATCCTTAGAAATCGAGTACCAATCAACGACCATGAAATACCTGAATATTTGATTGATGGCATCCCCGATGAAATGCTCAGGAGCCAAGCGCGTATTCAACAGATTACAAAAACCGATCAACTTTCGAAAGCGTTTGAAGAGGAAATTCTCCGAGATCAAGGTTTGTCGAGTGTACAAATGTCAACAAAGTTTGAAAAGTGTGAAGACAGTTTCAATAGAAATGAACGAAAAGAGGTGGTCAATGTGGGTGAGATAAAAGAGTACACCGGTAATATTGTACGATGTTATAATTGTGGTGGGCATGATCATATTAGCATGAATTGTCCAACGAAAGATCGCGGTGTAAACTGTTTTATATGTCAAGAACGTGGACATATTGCGTCGAAATGTCCCAAAAAATCTAAAGAGAACTGCGCGACATTAAGAGTATCGCACCGAAAGTATCTCAAAAATACTTTACTTAATAGATACGAGATCGAAGCATTAATCGATTCAGGAAGTGATTTTAGTTTAATTCGTGCAGACGAGTATATTAAGCTTGGTTTTCCGCAATTACGACGCAATTACATTTCGATGGTATAGATTCAAAGAATGATACGACATTTGGTGAATTTCAAGTAGAAATTACCGTAGATGGACACTCATATCCGATTTCTATACAAGTAATCTCCGATACCATTGTTCGGCACAAGCTGTTGATAGGAATGAATTTCTTAAATGTAACCGATGTTAGCATTAGAGATGGTAAAGTAAACTTTCATACATTATCAAAAGTAACGCGCAAAATTGTTGAAAGAGAAAATATTGCACCGGAAATATTTAAAATAGATGTAACGAGTGACGTGTTAGCAGTAAATTAGCGAGTGGCAATAGAATATTTTGTTAGTAACTACAAGCCGAGTAAAACCTTTAAACCTGAAATTGCAATGAGATTAATATTGGAAGGTGAAGAGTCTATATATCAATCGACGAGACGATTGTCAGCGTCGCAAAAAGAGATTGTTAATGTGCAGATAGAACAGTGGATTACGACTGGAGTCGTTCAGTTATCTACTTCTGATTATGCGAGTCCGGTTATTCGCGTTCAGAAGAAAAATAATTCGTTTAGATTATGTGTGGATTATCGACAAATTAATAAGAAGATTATTAAATATAGATATCCGTTACAATTCATTGAATACCAATTAAATTTGTTACAAGTCGCTCGCATTTTCAGTACTCTTGACTTGAAAAACGGTTTCTTTCACGTGCGACAGGATAAATCAAGTCGAAAGTATACAGCATTTATTGTACCAGATGGTCATTCTGAATTCTTACGAGTCCCTTTTGGTCCATGTAATGCAGCAGTAGTTTTTCAAAGATTTATAAATACCATATTTAGAGATCTTATTCGAGACAGAATAGTTGTAGCATACATACATGATTCAATTATTTCATCAAATGATGTTGAAAGTGGGATCAAAAATCTTGAAAGGATTTGAATTTTTGCGAGCGGAGCCGGTTCAATACTCAGCTGGGAAAAGTGTTGTTTTCTGCAAACTTCTGTCCAATTTCTCGGGCATGTAATCAACAATGGTTATGTTCGCCTCTCAATAAAATTGATGCAGTCCGACGATTTCCAATGTTAAACACGTACAAAGTTTTCTTAGACTAATTGGGATTTTCCGTAAATTTATTCGTGAATACCCTGTAATTGCGTGACATTTGTCTAACCTTCTGCGAGCGAATGCTTAATTTTGTTTTGAGCAGCTGAAAAGGAAGAATTCACACAACTTAAGCTTTTATTGAGTGAGAAACCAATATTGAATTTGTATCAAGTAGAAGTAGAGACGGAGTTGCATACAAATGCTTCTGCGTTAGGGTACAGATCGATTTTATTTCAAACAAATAACTAAGTTCAACCTTTTCACCCTGAATATTATTTTCTTGTTGTATCGGGTAAATGCTTTTACAAAATTTACATGGCTTTATGCTACAAAATCTACTACTTCAGCTTAAGTTTTGTCACGCCTGAAGAAGCAAGCGAATATTTTCTGTATTCCGCGTCGTATAATTTCTGATAGGGGAACCGCGTTCAGTGCAAATGTTTTCAAGCAATATTGTCAAGAAGAAAATATAGAATATGTTTCAAATACAACAGGAATTCCTAGAGCTAATGGTCAAGTTGAACGTCTTAATAGTACATTCATACTGTTGTCAGCAAAATTAGCTGCACCTGAGCTCTGTGAATAATGTAAGTACTTAGAAGTAGATCAACAATGTCTGAAATCAACAATACATCGAAGTATTGGTAGGTCACCATATCATCTGCTCTCTGGCTCACATTCGCGTCTTAGAGGTCATCTTGACATCCGACGTATACTTGAAAAGGAATGGATCACACGTTTTCAAGATAAACGCGATGAAGTACGACTTCAAGCAAGGAAAAATATATCCAGGATCCAACAAGAGAATAGGCGAACCTTTAACAAGAGTAGACGGAAGACTAGAATTTATCGTGAAGGAGATCTAGTAGCAATGAAACGTATGCAACAGAGTCCTGGTCCAAAAATAGCTCATAAATATTTTGGACCATATGAAGTTACACAAGTTTTACGCAATCAACGATTTGTATTTCGAATTGTATGGGAAGGAAAAGGACCCTTAAAAACATCTACATCAGCAGATTCTTTGAAATTGTGGATCGACGAAATCAATGTTGATTTATCTGAAATCGAAGACGAAATGAATGAAGACATTCGGGACAAACGTTCATACAAGACGGCCGAGTGAAGGATAACGAAATTATCTAAATCTAAAAGCTAATCTATAATTCAAGTTTCCAATGTTACGTGCATGGAACATTCTAGAATGCGAGAGAGCGAATGTGCGGAATAAGTGCGGAGAATTAGAACGATATTGTTTTGAGATGCAGACACTGTGAAAGACCACCCTGTTGCATGGAAGCGTATAATTCACAACCCTGTGTAGAAGCAGATAAGTATAGTGCTACGCTTAAAGGATTACTGCCTACTTACTTTAAAATGTTGAATTGAGATGCGTTATAACATGCTATGCAGCATTAGAACTCTACTGCTTTGACATGCAGGCACTATGAAGCGCCATTCCGCTGCGTGGGACTGTAGAATTTACATTCTGTAGAAATGTAGAAGCAGATACGCATAATGCCATGCATAGAACATAAAACGCTGAAATGTGTTGCACCATCGCAATGGGTGAAACATCAGAGGAAGTTGCATGGAACTGTATAATTCAGATTCTGTAGAAATGTAGAAACAGATAAGCATAATCCGATGCAATGAGCATTACAACTTACTGTACCTATTTTGAACTGTTGAGATGAAATGCGATATCGCGATGCATGAAGCATTAGAAATTAAATGCATCGACACTTAGAAATCTAAAAACGCTATCTCTTAACAAGGAAGTGTAGGATTCACCTTCTATTGACGTTAGAAGTTGCGAGGAAGTATAGAAATCACATTCCTTTGAAGTGCAGAAGCAGAAAGGCATAGTGAGATGTATAGAGGACGAAAACCTGCTTAAGTACTCCGAACTGTTGATATGAAATGCCATATCGCGTTTTATGAAGCATTGGAATTCTATTGCTTCGATACATGGACTTCTACTGACACACTATTCTGTAGCAAGGTAGTATGGGATTTACATCCTTCTCAAGTTCAGATACAGATACACAATAACGCGTTGCATTGTATATTACATCGTATTGTGAAACAAAGAAGTGAAATGCGACGTCGCTTCGATTGCAGGACTAGAACTCTACTGCTTCGACACGTTGACATCTACAAATCGTATCCCCTCGGAAGGATGTGTAGAAATCTCATTCTTTTGAAGCGTAGAAACAAATATGCATAACGAGATGTATAGAGCATAATAATATACTTACATACTACGAACTGTCTGTATGAAATGCGATACCGCGTTTTATGGAGAATTAAAGCTACGTAGCTTCGATACGTAGACACCTAGAAACGCTGCTACTGAGTAGTTCTTTGCTACTGAGTAAAGAAGTGTGAGATTTACATTCTTTTGAGGTATAGACGAGATATACATACCGCGTTGCATTGAATATTACATCTTATAATGAGACATAAAAATGAGATACGTTATCGCGTTTTGTAAAGTGCTAGAACTCTATTGCTTCGATACGTAGACATTCAGAAACGCTGTTCCGTAGCGAGGAAGAGCGGCAGTTGGATTCTTTTGAAGTGCAGACGAGGTATACATAACGCCTAGCATCGAATGTTACATCTTTTTATGACACATAGAAGTGGAATTCGATATAGCGTTTTATGAGAAACTAGAGCTGTATTGCTCCGATACGTAGACATCTAGAAACGCTATTCCGTAGCATGGAAGTGTGGCATTTACATTCGTTTGTAGTGTAGACAAGATATGCATTACGTTTTGCTTTGAATATTACATCTTATCATGAAACATAGGAATGAGATGCGATATCGCGTCTTAAGAAGCATTAGAACTCTGTTGCTTCGATACGTGGACATCTGGAAGCACAATTTCCTAGCAAGGAAGTGTCGCATTTACAATCTCCTGATGTGTAGACGAGGTATACACAACACTTCGCAATGAATATTGTATCTTATCATGAAACATACAAATGAGATGCGATATCGCGTTCTAAGAAGCATTAGAACTTCATTTCCTCGATACGTAGACACGTGGAAATGCTATTTCCTAGCAAGGAGGAGTGGCATTTACATTCCTTTGAAGTGTAAATGAGGTACACGTAACACTTCGCAAAGAATAATATATCTTAGCATGAAACTTACAAATGAGGTGCGATATCGGATTTTAAGAAGCATTCGAACTCTAATGCTTCGGTACGTAGACATCTGGAAACTCATTTCCTAGCAAGGGATTGTGGCATTTACATTCTGTTGAACTGCGGACGAGGTATACATAACACTACGCAATGAATATTATCTCATATCATGAGACACAGAAATGAGATGCGATATCGTGTTTTAAGAAGCATTAGAACTCTATTGCTTCGATACGTAGACACCAGGAAACGCACTTCCTAGCAAGGAAGTGTGGCATTCACATTCTTTTGAAGTGTAGACGCGGTATACATAACACTTCGCGATGAATATTATATCTTATCGTGAATCGTAGAATTGAGATGCGACATCGCGTTTTAAGAAGCATTAGAACTCTACTGCTTCGATACGTAGACATGTGGAAACGCATTTCCTGACGTGGAAGTGTGGCATTTACATTACTTTGAAGTGTAGACGAGGTATACATAACACTTCGCAATGAATATTATATCTTATCATGAAACATAGAATTGAGATGCGATATCGCGTTTAAAGAAGCTTTGGAACTCTGCTGCATCGATACGTAGACATCTGGAAACGCTATTTCCTAGCAAGGACGGGCGACATTTACATTATTTTGATGTGTAGACGAGGCATACATATATGCGTAAGATATAATAATAGATAAGATGTAATATTCATTACGAAGTGTTATGTATACCTCGTAAACACTTCAAAGGAATGTAAACGTCACTTGTCCTTGAGTGGAAATAACGTTTCCAGATGTCTACGTATCGAGGCAAATGAGTTCAAATGCTTCTTAAAACGCGATATTGCATCTCATTTCTGTTTCACGATAAGATACAATATTCTTTGCGAAGTGTTATGTATACGTCGCCTGCACCTCAAAAGAATGTAAATGCAACACATCCTAGCTAGGAAATGCGTTTCCAGATGTCTACGTATCGAAGCATTTGAGTTTCAATGCTTCTTAAAACGCGATATCGCTTCACATTTCTATATTTCGCGATACGATATAATATTCATTGCGAAGTGTTATGTATACCTCGCCTACACTTCAAAAGAATGTAAATGGCACACTTCCTTGCTAGGAAATGCGTTTCCAGATGTCTACGTATCGAGGAAATAGAGTTGTAATTCTCCTTAAAACGCGACATTGCATCTCATTTCTATGTTCATGGTAAGATATTATATTCATTGCGAAGTGTTATGTATACCTCGTCTGCACTTCAAAGGAATGTAAATGCCACACTTCCTTGCTAGAAAATGCGTTTCGAGATGTCTACGTATCGAAGCAGTAGAGTTCTAATGCTTCTTAAAACGCGATATCGCTTCACATTTCTATGTTTCATGATAAGATATAATATTCATTGCGAATTATTATGTATACCTCGTCTACGCATCAAAAGAATGTAAATGCCACTCTTCCTTGCTAGGAAATAGCGTTCCCAGATGTCTACTAATCGGAGCAATAGAGTAGTAATGCTTCTTAGAACGCGATATCGCATCTCAGTTATATGTGATATGATAAGATATAATATTCATTGCGAAACGCTATATATACATCGTCTATACTTCAAAGTAATGTAAATGCCACACTTCCGTGCTAGGAAATAGCGTTTCCAGATATCTACGTATCGAAGCAAAAGAGTTGTAATGCTTCTTACACGCGATATCGCATCTTATTTCTATGTTTCATTCTAAGATATAATATTCATTTCGAAGTGTTAAGCATACCTCGTCTAAACTTCAAAAGAATGTAAATGCCACACTTCCTTGCTACGAAATAGCGTTTGCAGATGTCTACGTATCGAGGCAATGGAGTTCTAATGATTCTTAAAACGCGATATCGCGTCTCATTTCTATGTTTTATGATAAGATATAATATTCATTGCGAAGTGACATGTATACCTCACATTCACTTCAAAAGAATGTAAACGCGACACTTCCGTGCTAGGAATTGGCGTTTGCAGATGTTTACGTATCGAGGCAACAGAGTTCTAATGCATCTAAATACGCGATATCGCATCCCATTTCTATGTTTCGTGATAAGATATAATATTCATTACGAAGTGTCATGTATACCTCGTATTCGCTTCAAAAGAATGTAAATGCGACACTTCCTTGCTAGGAAATAGCGTTTTCAGGTGTCTACGTATCGAGGCAATAGAGTTCTAATGCTTCTTAAAACGCGATATCGCACCTCATTTCTATGTTTCATGATAAGATATAGTATTCATTGCGAAGTGACATGTATACCTCGTATTCGCTTCAAAAGAATGTAAATGCGACACTTCCTTGCTAGGAAATAGCGCTTTCAGGTGTCTACGTATCGAGGCAATAGAGTTCTAATGCTTCTTAAAACGCGATATCGCATCCTATTTCTACGTTTCAAGATAAGATATAATATTCATTGCGAAGTGTCATGTATACCACGTATTCGCTTCAAAAGAATGTAAATGTGACACTTCCTTCTAAGGAAATAGCGTTTTCAGGTGTCTACGTATCGTAGCAATAGATTTCTAATGCATCTAAAAACGCGATATCGCATCCCATTTCTATGTTTCGTGATAAGATATAATATTCATTGCGAAGTGTCACGTATACCTCGTATTCGCTTCAAAAGAATGTAAATGCGACACTTCCTTGCTAGGAAATAGCGTTTTCAGGTGTCTACGTATCGAGGCAATAGAGTTCTAATGCTTCTTAAAACGCGATATCGTATCTCATTTTTATGTTTCATGATAGGATATAATATTCATTGCGAAGGGTTATGTATATCTCGTCTACACTTAAAAAGAATGTAAATGCGACACTTCCTCGCTAGGAAATTGTGTTTCCAGATGTCTACGCATCGAGGAAGTAGAGTTCTATATCATCATAAAACGCGATATCTCATCTCCTTTCTATGTTAGTTGATAATATGTAATTCAGTGCATCGCGTTAGTATATCAAATGTATGTAACTGTATTGCTTCAATACGTAGTCTTCTAGAAACGCTATTCCGTTGCAAAGAAGTGTGGGATTTACATTCTCTTGAAGTATGGACGAGATATACACAACGCGGTGAATTGACATTACATCTTATCATGAGACATAGAAGTGAGATGCGATATCGCGTTTTAGGAAACATTGGAACTCTATTTCTTCGATACGTAGACGTTTAGAAACGCCATTACGTCGGATGGATGTGTGACATTTACATTCTTTTGAAGTGTTGTCCAGATGTACGTATCGCGTTGCATTGAATATTACATCTTATCATGAGACAATGGAATGAGATACTATATCGCGTTTTATGAGGAGTTAGAAATCTATTTCCTCGATACGTAGATATCTTGAAAGGCTGTTCCGTATCAAGGAAGAGAGGCATCTGCACTCTTTTGAAGTGTAGAAGATATATAAATAGTGCGCTGCACTAAATATTACATCCTGTCTTGAGACATACAAATGAGATGGGATATCGGGTTTTATAAAATGTTAAAACCCCATTGTTTCGATACGCAGAGCATCTAGAATTGCTGTTCCGTAGCCAGGAATAGTTGCATTTACATTCTTTTTAGGTATAGACGAGATATACATATGAGTTGCACTGAATATTACATCTTATCATGAGACATTGAAATGATATGACATATCGCGTTTTATAAAGAGTTAGTACTACATTGTTTCAGAGATCTAGAAACACTGTTCCGTCGCCAGGAAGGGCGACATTTACATTCCCTAGAGGTGTAAACGAGATATATATAACGAGTTGCATTAAATATAAAATCTTATCGTGACACACAGAAATGAGATGTGATGTCGCGTTTTATGAAGACTTAGAACTTTATTGCTTTGATACGTAGACATCTAGAAACGCTTGTCCGTAGCAAGTATGTGTGGTATTTACATTCTTTTGAAGTGTAAACGAGATAAACATAACGCGTTGCATTTGGTATTACATCCTATCGTGAGACATAGAAATGATATGCGATATCGCGTTTAATGAAGCATTACAGCTCTATAGCTGCGATATGGAGATATCTACAAACGCTACTCCGTCATAAGGAAGTGTGGGATTTACATCCTTTTGATGTGCTGACGAGACGTACATAACGCGTTGCACTGACGTTATATCTTGTCATGAGTTGCAATGTCGCGTTTTGTGAAGCATTAGTACTCTATTGCTGCGATATGTAGACATCTGGAAACGCTATTCCGTAGCAAGGAAGTATGGCATTTACATTCTTTTGACGTGTAAACGAGGTATATGTAACGCGTTGCATTGATATTCTAGAAGAATACAACTATGATGCTCGCCGAACCTCCCGGTACCTCCTACACCCCCGGCAAAGCTGCATACAGCGCCTGCCGCCATTGCAGAGACGAGCAAACCGACACACGGTAACACAGTCTGATCACCGAGCTATGGCAGCCACCCTCGCACCAAGGAGTTGAATCACACGATCGCGCCTCGACGCGCATACGTCAGACAGTTGGAGCAGACACCAACCACAGCCTCCGCACGAGGACAATTTCACGCACCACGAGGGTCGCCCGCAGTTACGCACACATATTCGTATTATGCTCATGTCTATAACCAAGCGAATTCTAGTATTTAAGCATACGGCACTCTATGTACAAACAGGACGCAACACACAAGTATAGCATAAGTCATTTCATGTGTAATCATAATTTTAGAAAGCGTATTATTCATAATTAGAGCCGCGCCAGCTCACGCCGGGCGCGCACGCCTCACCACGACCGTCCGCACCACCGCGAGTGGTGAGCGTCCGTCCCACTCCAGGGCCTAGTGACTCGCGTTCCCGCGCGATCCGAGGAGGTCGCGGTTCCGCGAGTCAACGTATAGATCAAGCCCAGCGCTCGACGAGTACAGATCGATCCAAGCGCTCATCGCGACCGTACCTATCATGCCTGCGGGCCTTACTCCACCTCAGTTGAAGATGTTTGCTATTTCGTTACTATTCTAACTCAGAATTCAAGGTGCTATTTCCAATTCTAACTTTAACTTTATTCTAAATAAACGATTCTAGTACTTAGTCATTCTTAGCATGGAGCAGTAAAGCGTAGGCTTAGATTTTACTTAGAATATATCTTATTTTTACCAGTATTTACAAACTCTCATTATTCTCAATGTATTCCTTGTCTTATATTACATTAAAATCATTACGGTACGACGTCTTCCACGAGTTCACGCGTCTTCCAAAATCATTCAAGGAGTTCTGACCCTTAGTTACGCTTGGTTACCGACAATTTAGAGCGGCCCTCCGCTTAGCTGCATTGTGCCACAGTTCGACTAAGGAGAAGATATACATCGTTTTCCATATCTCTGGATCGGCAAACTAGAGCGACCCCCTCCGCTAGTGGACCCGTAGCTGGAGTTTTGGAATCCGATTTGAATGCGCCGTTCGGCTACGAATAAACGAATTCGACGCGTGGGAAGGAAGAACTTCCTGCGTTCTCTAGTGCGTGAATACTTGGGTACAAGTAGCTATTCCATCGTCCACCACTTCATCGTCTCATCTCCTGCTGTCTGCTGACCGGACAGCCATTCCGTATCGCCGCCCCCGTCGCCGATCCGCACCAGAGACAAGCCTGCCTGGGTACTCGTTCCATTGTCGATTCCGCCTCACAGCCCGTATGCAGGAACCATACCAGAGGATGATCCTCGCCGAGGACGATACCTGGAACGACGTTAGTAATTAGCGGCTTCCAAGACTTCGAAAGGTAAGTCCCCTTTTTTATATACTCGCGTCCGTGACTTTCGCGCAGTGTTTCGCGATCCAAAAAGAAACCGCTCTTCCATCCAATTGTGCGAGTCGAACCATTCGAGACTGCGTGCTGCTCCGCCATACGGTTAATTTTCCGCGACCCCAGACGTGATACATCTATGAAAGGAAAAATATTTTGAAAACTTTAATTATAGTCTTTAATACAAGCAGTTGGACAGTATTTCAATTTTTGATGAAATTGATGAAAGTCAACCATCTTCAAATGATCAGAATCTTTGTCGTTTGAACAATAAGTGACTAACAAATAACTGCATAAATTTCAGGCTTATGAACATACTGATTAAGTCTTATGCAGACACGTTTATAACCGAGTTACTAAATAATAATCAACACTAAATAATCATCTTTAAACTTAAACGATTACACCTGGCATATATATAAAAATATTGCAAACGTGAAAATTAAGTGGTTTATCAAGAACTCTTCTAAAAGAACGGACGAAGCCAATAGAAATCTTTGTTGAAGTAAGCAAGTTCTAAAGTTTCAAGCAACGCGATGGCCCTTATCTGTCTACGTTACATAGCAAGTGAGTTCTGAAGTTCTACGAAAGCCGATGGAGCTCCTCACTATCAACGTTTCAAAGCAAGTTCACAAATTCTAAGTTCAACGCTTAAAACTTTGTGTGTTCTATATATCTATGTAAAGTGATTGTCCCTATCAGTTTATACGTTTCAGAGTACGTAAGATGCAAAGTTCTATGCAACATGATTTCGCTTCTTATTTCTACGTTTCATAGTAAGCACTTCCTATATCTTCATACAACGCGATGCAGCTTCACAGTCCTGCGTTTCAAAGTAATTCCCAAAGTTCCACGAAAAGGGATGTCGCATCTGAGTGTCTACATGTCAGTATGAGCAGCTTTGAAGATTCCTTGCAACAAGATGGAGCATCTCAGTACTATAATTCGTCGTAAGCAATAAAAAAATATTCTGTGCTACAAGATGGTGCTTCTCAGTTTCACACTTCAAAGCAAGTATGTAATGTTCTATGCATCGCATTGTGCTTACCTGCTTCTACATTTTAGAATAATGTGAATGCTACAATTCCCTCCAACGGAATGGCCCTTCATAGTGTCTACGTTTCAGAACAATAGAGTTCCTATGCCCCATGCAATGCCATGGCGCATCTTATTTCAACGTTACAAAGTAAGTAAGCAGTAACATTCTATGCATTGCATTATGCTTATTTGCTCCTACATTCCAAACGACTGTGAAATTTACAGTTTCAAGCAACGAGATGGTGCTTCATAATGTCTGCATTTTAAGGCAATAGAATTCTAATGCTCCATGGAATGCAATGGCGCATCTCATTTCAATGTTCCGAAATAAGTAGGTTGCAATCTTCTATGCACAGCAATATGCCGATCTGCTTCTGTATTTCAAAAGAAAGTGAAATCTACAGTTCCTTGCAACGGGATGGTGTTTCAGTGTCTGCGTTTTGAACGAATAGAGTTCTAATGCACTATGCATTGCGATGACGCATATAATTTCAACGCTTCAAGGTAATTAGGTTGTAATGTCTTATGAATCACATTATGCCTAACTTCTACTACGCTTCAAAAGAATGTGAATCTTACAGTCGCTTGCATCGGGATGGCAATTCATAGTATCTGCTTTTCAAACCAATAGATTACTTTGTGCATCGCGAGGGCGCATATCATTTCAGCGCTTCAAAGTAAGTAGGTTGTAATGTTCTACGCATCGAAATCTTCTCATTTGCTTCTATGTTTCAAAATAATGTGAATCCCTCATCATTTCATTGCAACGGAGTGGTTTTTTATAATGTCGTTGTATCAGAGGAATATATTTCTAATGCTTCATGCATCGCGATGGCCCATATCTTTTCAACGTATCTAGATAAGTAGGTAGTAATGCTCCATGCGTCGCATTATGCTTACCTGTTACAACGCTTCAAAAGTATGTGTAATGTACAGTACCCTGCAACCAGATGGCGCCTTGCAGTGTCTTCGATGCAACGCGGTAGTGTTCTATTGCTCCATATAATGCGATGGCTCTCGACGTTACAAAGTGAGCAGTAACATTCTATGCATCATATCATGCTTATTTGCTTCTACATTCCAAAGGAATGTGAATTATACAGTTCCGTGAAACGAGAGAGAGAACGTTATTGCTCTGGAACGTAGATACTACGAAGTGCCATTCCGTTGCATGGAACTGAAGAATTCACATTCTTTTGAAGTATAGAAACAGAAAACAATATTTCTGCGAGTAGAAGATTGCAACTTACTTTCTTCGAACCGTTGCAACGGGATGCGCTTCCGCATTGCAAGGAGCATTACATCTTTATTGCTTTTACACGCAGACACTATGATGCGCTATCCCGTTGCAAGTAACTATGTTCTTCATATACTTTTGATGTATAGAGGGAAATGAAATCAATACATTGTATAGAACATTAGAACTTACTAACTTTATAACATTTAATGAGATGTGTCACCGCATTGAATGGAGTGTTAGAACTCTATTGCTTTGACACGTAGGCATAATGATGCGTAATCCAGTTGGAAGGAACTGTGAAGCTCAGATTCGTTTAATGTGTAGAAGCAGATAAGAATGAAGCAGTGCATAGAAGATTACAGCTACTGGAGTTTTTATAGTGTCTATTCTGCTTAGATTTAGCGGAGAGTGTAAGTATATATACTAATTAGAAATGTTTATTTAAAACATCCTGAAATGATACAAAATTATATGGAATTTAATTGTACTGGAGCAATTGGACGGCGGATTACCTATTTACTCTTGACTAAAATATATGATAAGTGTGAATATATATACTAATTTGAAATTTTTACTTTGAACATCATGAAGTGTGAATTCAACAGAGACATTTAATTGTAGAACTGAGAAACACTATCGCGTTGCATGGACGTTTGGAACTCAATTACTTTGACAAGTAGACATTATGAAGCTCTATACAGTAACATGGAACTATAGAAATAACATACATAGTAGTGTAGAAACTAGTAAGCACGATTGTATTGTGTAGAACCTTACAACTTACTTACTTTGATACATAGAACTAAGAATTTCCATCGCGTTGCATGGAACATTGGATGTTAATTACATTGACAAGTTGGTATTTAGGAGAGCTATAGAGTAACATGGATATGTAGAAATTGCATGTAATTGTATTGTAGAACCAAGTATGCATAGTGGCTTGTATTGAAGCTTACTACTTACTTACGTTGAAAGGAGAAGCCATCACGCTACAAGGAACTGTAGAATTCACATCACTTTGAAGTCCAGAAGCAGATAAGCATAACGCAATGTATAGAACGTTACAGCTTACATGCATTAAAACGTAAGAAGGAGATGCGCCAACGCATTGCAAGTAGCCGCAGAACTTTATTGCCTTGACAACTAGACACTGTGAAGCGCAATCCCCTTGTAAGGAATTGTGGAATTCATATTCTTCTGAAGTGCAGAAGTGGATAAGCATTATGCTATGCATGGAACATTACAACTTACTTACTTTGTATCGTTGAAAAGAAATGTTGCATGGAGCATTAGATGTCAATTACTTTGATAAGTTGAGACTTAGAGAAAATCTTCACATGTGTAGATGCGGTGCCCTCCGTGGCATACTGAACACTTTTGGGTTCTTATGGTTGTCCTGCTTGTTCTGCTTTCGGTGTAATCGTCATCAGAATGTCACCTGATTTCTCCGTAGTACGTTGATTCGTGGAACGTGAATGGTCCGATAGTCTCCCGTCGACCCGACTTGCGGTTGAGCTTGCCCTTGCGTTCATCTCTGGTACACAGTTGGCCCGTTTCTCCAAAAACTCTAGAAGATCCGTGTAAGACGGCACCTTGTTGTCTTTACTGTGAGTCCCATTGGAATAACGTATTAGCATTTATCTTTCCTCGAATGATGGAAAGCAGAAGTGTTCCATTGCGAGATGTTTTCTTTGGAATTTTTCAGTGCGCGCAGAAGTTGGTTGACGGTGTCGACGATATTGCCCAGTGTTTCTGCAGTGTTCCTTGGCGGTTTAAGAATATTCCAGATTGCATCACAATATTTAGTGGCAGCCCGACTTATACAGTCGTATTTACCTTTCAATAACTCAATCGCGTCGAGTTATGATATCGAATCAGAGCGAGTTGTGATAGAGAAGTAGTCGTTTTGAATTTTGTAAAGACGTGACGTTTCTGTTTCGTTTTATTCTTCGAGGTCAAATTGGATGCCATCGAATCGTTTCCACGTTTCAGTTAACGCGTAAAGATGGGTTTGTAGTAAACGTATATCCGGTTGTTCTGATGTTTTGCCTGTGTTAAGGAGTCGCGTGAAGGTAGTGATTTGACCGAATGTGGTACCACGTTTACGCCGCAGTGAACTGAGAATAATTTCATGGGGAATGGACTGAGCTTTTTCGAGCGATCGGGTTGTCATCGTGGAACATGAATAAGAAAGGAATGGACGAATAAACGAGTCTACCTTTTCAATGTGGAGATAACAGGTTTGTTAAGCTCTGTCATGATGTCTGGATTCCCTGGTATGTCCGACTTGTTGCTGCTGAGAATCTCAATTTGTCCTGGAGCGTTGGCTTGATCACTGGCATGGTTCTTCGATCACTGAATGTTGATTGATTGACACTGTAGTTCGGGCACTCACGTCACTGATTTTAACTGTTCGTTTTTATAACTCGCAGTCGACGAGGCTCATTTTCGGTTGATAAGCCTACGAAGGACGTAAATCTTCATTACGTATCTTTTCGTCACAGTTGCAACGTGCGCTCTAATACCTGTTACAGTAATAGGGAAGTAGATAGATATAATTGGAATTGATACGATTCCTTAACAAACAATTATACTTAACTTAAAATGAATTAAAAGGTTTTAGTGTTTTTCATGTTCTCGGATATGTCTGAATCTGAATTTCTACTAAGCTCATCAGTCATGAAGTCAGAGTGTTTTAATGTGAATTTGTATGGAGGGGTGGTCAAGGGTGTGGCAAATCAATGAGACGTTATTGGTGGAAAATCTGTAGATTTGCTTCTTTCTCTGGAACTGGGAGGAGACAAGATGGCGCGAAGAGTGGGACCAACGGTTGTAGGTTGGTTGCGACAATTGTGAGAAGCGGGAAATAAGACAATAAAACGGCCAGCTGCATGGTATACACAATTTGAAGAATCACTACGAAGGCTTGATTTTGAAATTTACGATGAGACGACATCTTGTTGCTTTACGAGTTTATTGCTACTAAGTGTTTAATAGGGATTTTGCAGAATTTGTGAAATGAGGGATGCATGGAGCATGAGAACTGCATTGCATTGGCACGCAAGCATCATGAAGCGCCATTTCGTTGCATGGAATTAAAGAATTTCCATTCTTCGGAAATGTAGGAACAAATAAGTATAGCGATGTGTACAGATGATTACAGCTTATTTATTTTGAAAGGTAGAAATGGGATGTGCTATCACATTGCATAGATTAATAGAGCTCTACTGCTTTGACACTTAAACTCTTTTATGCTCCATGAAATTGCATGGATCTGTAGTATTCACATTCTTATGAAGTGCAAAAGCAGGAAGGCGTAACGCTACGTATAGAGGAGTACAACTTAATTACATCGAAGCGTTGAAATGAGATGCTCCATCGCATTGCATGTAGCATTAGAAATCTACTGCATTGATGCACAGACACTATGAAGTATCATCTCCTTGCAAGAAACTGTGGAATTTACATTCTTTTAAAGCGTAGGAGCAGGCAAACATAATCGTGAGCATAGAAAGTTACATCTTACATCGAAATGATGAAATGTGATGCGCCATCGCATTGCATGCAGCAGTAGAACTCTGCTGCTATAATACGTGAACACTATAATGCCGCAACCCAATGAATGGAACTATAGAATTCACATTCGTTAGAAGTGTATAAGCAGATCAGCATAATGATATGCTTAAAAGATTACAGGTTACTTACTTTGAAATGTTGAAATGAGATGTATTATCGCGTTGCGTGGAACATTAGAACTTCATGGTTTTCACACGCAGATACTGTGAAGCACCATCCCGTTTCAAGGAACTGCAGAGTATATATTCCTTTAATGTGTAGTAGCAGGCAAGCATAATGTTATTGAAGGATAATGAAATAATCTTAATTTAAATGTTAATCAATAACTCAGGTTTAATGTCAATCTTACGTACGTGGAATATTCTAGAATGCGAGTGAGAGCGAATGTGCGAAGCAAATGAGTTTTTCGTGTGAGTGTTTTAAAATAATGAAGCAGTTGTTCATTAGCAGTCTTTGGAGTAATATCTCAGTTGAAAAGAACTATTTAATGATATAAAAAATCTTATAATTGTCTTTTATTAATAAGTTTCCTACAATTTTGGGGTCTCGGGCGTAGTAATTATCAAGAAGACATTCAAGAATTAAATTGGATACGTTCTAAAGATTGAAGTATTATCGAATATTTGAAGACAGAGCGTTCAAGATAATTCCTTGACGGTCTAGAACGTCCGAGAAGATACTCAAGCGATGCGAGTGTAGTTTTTAGAGATAGTGCGAGAACGAAAATTAATTATTCGTGTGGAGACAATTCGAGTTTAAACGCAAGTGTCGAGTAATAATTTTTACAATGATCGATTTGAGTAAAATTATTTTTATTAATTACAGTTACAGCGCTAAGAGAGGTATTAATAGAGCATAAACTACTTACTGCTGGTTCGAAAGCTGAATTAATTTCCCGTTTGATGGAAGTTGACCCAGACGGAACGTGAAGTTCATGAAGATAATGAGGAGTCGTGTGCTGGTGTATTAGCAGAACGTGAGTTAGCCGTGTTGCGCCTTGAGTTAGATCCGGTGCGACAAAAATTACAGGTTGAGTAAAATTCGAAAAATGAGCAACGAAGATCGATGCGTAATTTTGAAGGCGAACTATTTGATGTTGTTAGTAGCGGTGACAATTTCTTAATAGTCTAAAGTAAATCTGGTGATTATAAAATTTGGGAGCAGCAGACCAAATTATTCAAGACGACATATAAATTGGAAGATGACGTTGCACGAATACTTATCGGTATGCTACTGAAGGAAAAAGCACTTGAATGATTTCTTTCTAAACCAGAATATACAACTATGGCATTCAACCGACTGCTGGAAGAATTATGAGTTGTTTTATCATCCGCAAAGCAAAATTGAAACGAAGAAGAAATTTGAAGAGCGGTTATGGAACAGGAACGAGACGTTTCATGAATATTTGCACGAGAAGAACATTCTTGGAAATCGAGTACCAATCAACGACCATGAAATACTTGAATATCTGATTGACGGCATTCCCGATGAAATGCTCCGGAACCACGCGCGTATTCTACAGTTTACAACAACCAATCAACTTTCGAAAGCGTTTGAAAATGTAATTCTTGGAGATCGAGGTATGTCGAGTGTGCAGAGGTCAACAAAGTTTGAGATATGTAATGACAGTTTCGTTAGAAATGAAAGAAAAGAGATTGTCAATGTGGATGAGATAAAAGAATTTATCGGTAATATTGTACGATGTTATAATTGTGGTGAGCACGATCATATTAGCGTGAATTGTCCAACGAAAGATCGCGGTGTAAAATGTTTTATATGTGAAGAACGTGGACATATTGCGTCGAAACGTTCCAAGAAATTTAAAGCGAGTGAAGAGAGCTGCGCGACATTAGGAGTATCGTACCGAAAGTATCTCAAAAATGTTTTACTTAACGGATGCGAGATCAAAGCATTAATGGATTCAGGAACTGATTTTAGTTTAATTCGCACAGACGAGTACATTAAGCTTGGTTCTCCGCAATTACGACGCAATGAATTACATTTCGAAGGTTCAAGGAATGGTACAACATTAGGTGAGTTTCAAGCAGAAATTTCCGTAGATGGGCACTCATATTGATTTGAATACAAGTAATCTCTGATACCATTGTGCGACACAAGCTGTTAATAGGAACGAATTCCTTAAATGTAACCGATGTCAGCATTAGAGATGGTAAAGTAATCATTCGTCCATTATCGAAAGTAACGCTCGAAATTGTTGAAAGAGAAAATATAGTACCGGAAATATTTTAAATAGATGTAACGAGTGACGTGTTAGAAGAAAATCAAGTTGATGTGTCTGGTGTATTAGATCCTAATTAGCGAGTGACGATAGAAAATCTTGTTAGTAGTTACAAGCCAAGTAAAACCTTTAAACGTGAAATTCCATTGAAATTAATACTGAAAGGCGAAGAGTCTGTATATCAATCGGCGAGACAATTGTCAGCCTTGCAAAAAGAGATTGTTAATGCGCAGATAGAACAGTGGATTGTGGCTGGAGTCGCCTAGTTGCCTACTTCTGATTATGCGATTCCGGTTTTCCTCGTTCGGAAGAAAAATGTTTCGTTTGGATTATGTGTGGATTATCGACAAATTAATAAGAAAATTATTAAAGATAGATATCCGTTACAATTGATCGAAGATCAATTAGATTTGTTTCAAGGCACGCGCATTTTTATTACTCTTGACTTGAGAAACGGTTTCTTTCACATGTGACAGGATAAGTCAGGTCGAAAGTATACAGCATTTATTGTATCAGATGGTCATTATGAAGTCTTACGAATCCCTTTTGGTCTATGTAATTCACCAGCAGTTTTTCAAAGGTTTATAAATACTATATTTAGAGATCTTATTCGAGAGAGAATAGTTTTAGCATACATAGATTATTCGATTACTTCATCACATGATATTAAAAGTAGGATCAAAAATCTTGAAAGAGTTTGAATTATAGCAAGCGGAGCCGGTTTAATATTCAGTTGGGAAAAGTATTGTTTTGTGCAAACTTCTGTCAAATTTCTCGGGCATGTATGGTTATATATATAATGTATATATATAGCAATGGTTATGTTCGCCCCTCGCTAAAACTGATGAAATCCGATGACTTCCAATGTTAAACACATACAAAGTTTTCTTAGACTAATCGGGAATTTTCGTAAATTTACACGTGAATACCCAGTAATTGCGCGACATTTGTCTAACCTTCTGCGAGCGAATACTAAATTTTGTTTTAGAGTGACTGAAAAGGAAGCATTCATACGACTTAAATTTTTACTGAGTGAGAACCGAATAGTGAATTTGTATCAAGTAGAAGTAGAGATGGAGTTGCATACAGATGCTTCTGCGTTAGGGTACGGAGCACTTTTATTTCAAACAAATAACGAAGATCAACCTTTTCACCACGAATATTATTTTTTAGTGGTAAGACAGCTTCTCTTGAATCTAAATGCAGTAGCTATGAGTTTGAGGTTTTAGCAATAGTAAAAGCTTTGAAGAAATTAGGAGTTTATTTACTAGGAATTTCGTTTGTTATTGTTACTTATTGCCGAAATTTTACTCTTGCAATGAATAAGATAGATCTTTGTTTGTGAGTTGCGTGATGGACATTATCGTTAGAAGAATTTGATTACCGGATACAGCATCGTCCAGAGAAGGACATGATACATGTTGCTGCGCTTAGTAGAAATGCACCTCCTGCGATTTTCTTAATCGATGAATCTGATGCAAGCCTTACAGAACGTTTGCAGAAAGCACAGGAAGATGATGAGACTGTTATGAAACTTCGAGATTAGGTACTTCAAAACAAGACGAATGATTATGATCTACGGGGAAATTTTCTGTACAGAGCAAGAAATAAGGCAAGCTTATGAGTGTGGACATTTGTCTATAGTCAAGACTGAGGCTATCGTACGTAAAGATTATTGGATTCCAAATCTTGGGCAGCAAGTGGAAAAGGTGGTAAAGAATTGTGTTACATGCATCTTAGCCGAAAAGATGCAGGGGAAGCAGGAGTGTCATTTAAATCCGATTGAAAACGGGAGTATTCCTTTTAATACATTTCATATCGATTATCTTGGACCGCTGCCATCAGCAAAGAAAACGTATCAGTTCATATTTGTAGTGGTAAATGCTTTTGCAAAATTTACATGGCTTTATACTACAAAACCTACTGCTACAGCTTAAGTTTTGTCACGCCTAAAAAAGCTAGCGAATATTTTTTGTAATCCGCGTCGAATAATTTCTGATAGGGGTACGGCTTTCACAGCAAATGGTTTCAAGCAATACTGTCAAGAAAAGAATATAAAACGTGTTTCAACTACAACAGGAATTCCTAGAGCTAGTGGTCAAGTTGAACATCTTAATAGAACATTCATACTGTTGTCAGCAAAATTAGCTGCACCTAAGCCCTGTGAATGATGTAAGTACTTAGAAGTAGGTCAAAAATGTTTGAAATGAACAATACATCGAAGTATTGGCACGTCACCATTTCATCTTCTCTCTGGGACACATTCACGTCTTAATGTCATCTTGGCATCCGAGACATACTTGAAAAGGAATGGATCGCACGTTTTCAAGATAAACGAGATGAAGTACGACTCAAGCACGCAAAAATATATCCAGAATCCAACGAGAGAATAGGCGAACTTTTAACAAGAGTAGACGAAAAGCTAGAATTTATCGTGAAGGAGATCTAGTAGCAATTAAACATGTACAACAGAGTCCTGGTCTAAAAATAGCTCATAAATATTTTGAATCGTATGAAGTTACACGAGTTTTACGCAATCAACGATTTGTAGTTCGAACGGTAGGGGAAGGAGAAGGACCCCTATAAACATCGATGTCAGCAGATTCTATGAAATTGTGGATCGAAGAAATCTATGATATTTATCTGAAATCGAAGACGACATGAATGAAGAATGACGGCATGACATTCGGAACGATTGTTCATGCAGGACGGCCGAGTGAAGAATAACTCACTCACTAATGCATGGAGAATTAGGACTCTCCTCATTTGACACGCAGACACTGTGAAGCGCCATTCCATTGCATGGAATCGTAGAATTCACTTTCTTCTAAAGTGTAGAAACAGTTAAGCATAATACTATGCATGGAGGATTGCAGTTTACTTTGATTGAAACGTTGGAATGAGATTTGCCCCAGTATTGAATGGGGTATTAGAACTTCGTTGCTTTGACGCGTAGACATTATGAAGCTGCTTCCTGTTGCATGGAACTGTAGAACTTACATTCTTTGAGTGTTGAAGCAGCCGGCATAATGTCATGCATAGTAGATTACAGACTACTTACTTCTATACGTTGAAATGAGATGCGCTATCGCATGGCATGGGGCATTAAAACCCTACTTCTTTGATACGCAGACACTATGCAGACGGACCCCGTTGCATTGAATTATAGAATTCACATTCTTGTGAAGTGCACACGCAGATAAGTATAATGCTATGCACAGAAGGTTAGAGGTTACAAAGTTTGTGATGTTGAAACGAAATGGCCCATTGCACGGCATGTAGCATTAGAGCTCTATTGTTACGACACGCAGACAATGCGATGCGAAATCCTGTTTCAAGAAATTGCAGAATTCACATATCTTTGAAGTGTAAAAGCTGACAAGCGTAATTCTATGCATAGAATGTTTCAGCTTACTTACTTGTAAACATTGATGTGAGATTCGCCACTGCATGTCATGAAGCATTAGGATCCTGTTGCTCGAACAGGCAGACTGTATGAAGGGCTATCTTGTTGCATGGACATATAGAATTAACGTTCTTTTGAAGTGTTGTGGCAAATATTTGTAATGCTATACATAACAGCTTACTGCTATTGCATTATTTCAAATGTCAACGGAGAAACAAAAATGAATCTTGAGTTAGGAAATGGAATCCAGTATATAAACTGTGAAATAGTTCTGTCGGTTCGAGTAGGGTTCACGACTGTTTATACCTCGTGGCCTGAAAGGAAAACACGTGCAGACTTTGCGCCGTCTATTTCTTTAGGAGGGAGGACCCTATATTTCCTATGCGGTGTCCTCACAATTATTAGAGCGTTTAAACGTAAAGACGTACCATCAAACCTTAAGAATAAAGTTACAGACTATAAAGAACTTTGGACAGCTTTTCGTTTATATTTACCCATAATTCAATAGGTTGTGGGCCCAGTTTACGTATTTTAATAGTATTAACACTTTAGTAGATATTCTTTTTAGTGATAACTTTTGTGTACGTGATTATGTGATTATAAGTGTAATATCAGAAGTATAAATAAGTGATTATACTATTAAAGGAACATTATTAGTGAATATAAACCTTTCCTTATGAAAGGAAAGAGAAATATGGAAAGTACAAAAACCAAGAGGAACATTAAACAATTTGATGGTGATCGCTACAGTATGTTGCAATTAAGAATTGATACTCTGTTAAGCGAATTGGATAATTATTGATGAATCCATTCCAGTAAAAATAACTGAAAATTGGAGGAAAGCAGAGAGGATGCTTAATATTTAGCAGATTCCATTTTGAGCTTCGCAAATAATGCGAAAACTGCTGCTGAAATTTTGCAGAAATTGGATGGCATATATGAAAGAGATAGTTTAGCCACGCAATTGGCTGTTAGAAAAAAACTATTAAATTTAAAACTACAGGGAGAGCAGCCCTTGATAAAACATTTTACACCACTCAACGACATAATCACGGAACTCTTAGTAGCGTGTGCAAAATTAGAAGAAACAGATAAAGCTTTCCATTTACTACTAATCCTTCCAACGTACTATGGCGAGTAATTACGGCAATAGAACATTTCCCGAAGACAATCCAACATTAGCATTTCTAAAAACTGGTTTATTGGTCCATGAAGTAAAATTACGAACAGGCTGCTCGACAAGCGCGAAAGTATTACATACTGAGAAGATACATACAGATAGAGATAATTTAAATGGCCAAAGAAACGATAAATATAAAATGCCATGATTGTGGGCGAAAGGGCATAAAATAGAAGAACGTTTCTATTATAAAAGAACGGTCCAGCATGCGGAAAAGAAAAAGGTGATCGCCCAAGCAGCTCCAGTAACAGAAGAATTGAATATTGCAAAGATTTGGTCATCCTCGTTTGCCTTTATGACGGGGTACAATGAAAATGGGGAAGACGATAAAAACAAATTAAAGTTTCTGTTGGATTCCGGAGCGTCGGATCACATTGTCAAATGTGATAATGTCTTTCCGACATTCGACAAGTTGAGTCCACCCTTGAAGATTTCGGTGGCAGAAAGGTGCTGTCCGATAGAGGGATGCAAGAAGCAGGAATGGACATCGTATATGTAACAGATGGAAACGTTCAAGTAATGAAAACTGGTGAGAAAATAATCAAAGGTAAAGAATAAAATAGCTTATCTATTACTGATTTTCACATGAAAAATGGTGAAAAGTTGATTAATCACCAGATTCATAGTACAATAAATAATGACTATGAACTGTCGCATCAGCGTTTGGGCCACATTGGAAGATCAAAATTCGTAGACTTGATGAATAAAAAAATGGTCAATGATGTAAATCATATTGAAATGATAGTGCCGAATGATAATTTATGTGAGGCTTGCATTAAAGCTAAGCAAGCACGGTTATCATTCGAAAAGGTAAAGAATATGAAGCATGTAAAGCGACCATTGTTTATTATTTATTCAGATGTATGTTGTTTTATTATTCCTTTAACTATTAACGGAAAGAATTATTTTCTCCTGTTTGTGGTCGAATATATACTTTACCGTGCAACATACCTGATTACATATAAATCAACAGTATTTTCTGCACTTAAAGATTTTGCAACTAGATGCGAGGCCCATTTTAATTTAAAAGTTGCTCAGTTGTATAGCGATAATGGCAGAGAATATCTGTCAAATGAGATGAAAGATTATTGTGTAGAAAAGAGTACTAGTTACCATCTAACAGTTCTGCGAACTCCCCAATTGGTGTTTCTGAGAGAATGGTCAGAAACGTAACAGAAAAGGCACGCACGATGATAAGTGGTGCCACTTTAAATAAACTGTTTTTGATGGAAGCAGCTTTAACTGTGACGTATTTAATAAACTTAAGCCCAACAAAGGCTTTAAAACAAAGCAAAACGCCATTTGAAATGTGGCTTGATAAAAAGCCTAAAGTAAAGTATTTACGAATTTTCGGTTCCACAGCTTATATTCATGATAAGACTCGAAAAACCATGTTTGATGAAAAATCTTGGAAAGGCAATGGAAATCATGGCCACTAGATAATATTATGCCTAATGATTGTGATTTCTACTGTTACATGCAACGGGATGGCGCTGTTCTGAGTCTGCTTGTGGAAACGGAAGAGGTCTAGTACTTCATGCAATTCAAAGGCGTACCTCATTGCAAATTTTCAAAGTAAGTGAGCTAAAACTTCTAAACAAAGCAATATGCTTATCTGCCTTTACATTTCCAAAGATTGTGAATTATACATTTCCATGGAACGGAATAGCGCTTCATAGTGTCTGCGTGTCAAAGCGGTAGAGTTCTAAAGTACCATGCAATGCGACAGCGAATCCCATTTAAACGTTTCAAAGTAAGTAAGCTGCAATCTTCAATTAATAACATTATGCTTATCGGCATCTACACTCCCTATAAACATGAATTCTACAGTTCCGTGCAACGGGATGGCGCTTCAGTGTGTCTGCGTGTCAAAGCAATGGAGTTGCAGTGTTCCATGCAGTGCGAATGGCTCTTGTCATTTCAAAGTTTCAAAGTAAGGATCCTGTATGTGAATTCTACAGGTTCATGCAAGAGGAAGTGACTTCATAATGTCTACGTATCAAATGGAGTTTTAATGGAGTTTTAATGGAGTTTTAATGCTCCATGCATTGCTATGCCGCATATCATTGCAACGTTTCAAATTAAGTGAGCTGTAATCTTCTGTGCATAGCATTATGCTTATTTGTATCTATACTTCAGAAGAATCTGAATTCTACAGTCATATGCATCGGGACGGCGTTTCATAGTGTCTTCGTGTAAAAACAATGGAGTTCCAATGCTGTATGCGGTGCGGTGAAGTATCCCATTTCAACGTTCGAAAGCAAGAATGTTGTAATGTTCTATGTATCGCATTACCCTTACCTATTTCTACATTTCAAACGAATGTAAATTAGACTGTACCTTGCACCGGGCTGGGAATTCTTATTGTCTGCTTGTCAAAGCTGTAGTGATCTAATTCTCCGCATTGTAAACAAACATTCAATACTTAAAATATAACAAATCAATATTATAAACCTAACATAATTATTTAATCTTTTTATGTAATTTTTCAAAACATGTTGGGTAGAGTTTTGGTTGGCCCTTACATCGGTTACAACAGGTTTTTATTTTTATCGCCTTATTCGCGGCATACTACCCGCCATTTATTCTAGACATCCGTTTATAATATTCTTTACAGCCCTGCCTTGTTTTTCTCGCGCGGCCATGGAACGACCGCAGAAAATGTGTACGTTTCTTGGGCACTGCTTAAGTTTCAGATGACGTTTGTTCACCGTGATGATCCACTGTACTGAAGAGATAATCAATAACTTTTTCGCGGAAGTTTAATATTTTCATACCTTTAGTACTCCATTTTCTATATATATATAGCAGGCATTAACTAGAGAAGCCCCGCATACTAATTCGATAACTATTTTTCTATACCACTTTACTGTTCTGCGTAATCAACTGTGATAAGAAGACATCTGGTCGGATGGTCAAACCCTTTCTTAGCTTTGTTATAAAGAAACACAATGTCCGGTTTTAACTTATTGTTACCACCCTGAACAATGACACATTTGTGGTTTTCAGAAGTGGCTAGCATGCATACCGGCCTCTTATCCGTCCACTTTAATAATTTAAAGCCACTCCGATTTTGAAAATACATAAAACCACCCCGTTGCTGTTTTCGTATGGCCTGCAGCTGGGGAAATTTTTTATTAATTTTTACTGGACCACAAATAAATGTTCCCTTTTGCAGAAGTTCCTCGGCCAATGGGACACTATTGTCAAAACCATCTGCGTATAATACGCGGCTTCCAAATAATAATTCAACTTCCAACGTCATAACAACAGCATGCGCATGTACTTTAACTATTATAGTTGCATTTTTTCCGACGTAAATAAGAATGTTGTGAGTGCATCCTTCAGGAAGGCACAGTTAACAAAGTCTTATACCATATTTATGCCGCTTTCCTGGGATATATTGGCAAGAACTGAGGCATCCTCGCCACGAAACCATGGTTTCGTCGATTACAATATTTTTACAAGTCTTAACAGTAATTGTGAAAGTGTCGACAATTTCGGTAACAATATTTCTAAGTTTATTCAAACGGTCCTCAAACGGTCCAAGCCGTGAAAATGTAGGATAAGTGTAAATATCTATGTATCGATGTAAACCGGTCGCGCTTTTCATATCCGCGTTTGTATACATATCCTTTTTTTGAGATCAATATAATCTAATTTCTAGCAGTGGCGCTACAACCAATATAAGCAGGACACCAATAAAAATGTTCATTTCGTTTTCTGTCATAGGCTGCCAGGCCAGTTGGTGTCTAGAAGAAAAAAAATTTTTAAGTGTAGAAGCAAATAAGCATAATGCTATACATAGAGAATTACAAATTACTTACTCAGAACGTTGAAATGAGTTGCGCCATCGCATTGCATGGAGCATTAGGACTCTACTGTATCGACACCGAGACACTGTGGAACGCCATCCAGTTGCTTGGAACTGTAGATTTCACATTTTTTAGAAATGTAGAAATAGAAAAACAAAATGCTATGTATGGAGGATTGCAACTTACTTACTTTGAAACTTTGAAATAAGATGCGCGACACCATTGAATGGAGCATTAGAACACTTTCTGTTGTAATGCAAAAGCAGAAAAGGATAATGCTATTCATAGAAGATTACAGCTCACTAACTTCGAATCGTTGAAATGAGGTGGGCCATTGGAATGCATGGTGTTTTTTAGAATACCATTGACTTGCCACGCAGACACTATGAAGCGCAATCCAGGTGTAAGGAGCTCTAGCATTTACTTTCTCTTGAAATGTAGAAGCAGATAAGCATAATGCCATGCATCGAAGTATACCGCTTACTTACCTCGAAGCGATAAAATGCTATGTGCCATCGCATTAGTACTCTTCCGCTTTGACACACAGACACCAAGAAGCTCCATTCCATTGCATGGAACTGTACAATTTACATTCTTTTGAAGACCTGAAGCTGTTGACACATTGACAGCCGTCCCCGCGATAACGCAGGTTTTTGAGTATGTCACTTGAGCGCCGGTCCCGTGAAAACGCGGGTTTCTGAGTCTGACGCTTGTGTGCTGATCCCACCATGATATGCAATTTTTTTGCTGGTTTGAATATCTTGTACAGCAATTTGTATGTACTTGCCATGGTTATGTCGATCTTCATTTCATATGCCCAAGACATAAAACTTATGCGATAGTTTGGAAACAATCAAAGCAAGAATTATTCTTGAACAATGCATTCCATGCATTGCAATGCAGTCATCTTCTGTTTCGTAGGCTTACGCTTCTAGTTTACCAGTATAACAAGGTTTATTATTTTGTAACTTTTTACTCACATAATATGAGTGATACTATTGATGAGTATATTGCGTACTTTCTATCGGATTATTTGGTACATTCAGAAGATTCTGATATGAATGTCGAGGACTGCTATATTGATGTGGGTCCAAGAATAAGATCAACAGCCATTCCACTACAGCATTCAAGCGATTCCGATGATTCCAGTCATTGTGTAATGTTCACAGGATTGTATAGTTACAGCGAAGAATGATCAGATGTCGATAAAATTCCTACCACATCAGATTTTACGGGTGAGCTAGGTCCCAAAATTTTCCCTATTGATAAGAAAAGCCTAAAAGGAATCTATTCTAATGTTAGATGCAACTGGATGACGCTTCATAGTATTTGCGTTTCAAAGCAATGGAGTACTAATGCTTAATTCATTTCTGTGGCGATTGTCATTTTAACGTTTCAATGGAAGTAGGTTTAAATTTCCTATGTATCGCATAAAACATATCTGCTTGTACGCTTTAAATGATAGTGAATCCTCCTGCTGAATGTAAAGAGCTGTCGTTTCATAGTGTCTGCGTTTCAAAGCAATAGGGATCTAATGCTTTATATATCGCAATGGTCGCGTTTAATTTCAGCGTTTCTAAGTTAGTAGGGTACAATCTTCTAAGCATTCCAATATGCTTAACTCCGTTTACACTTCTAAAGGATGTGGAGTCTACAGGTCCACGCAGTGTGTAGGCACTTCATTGTGCCTACGTGTTAGAGTAATAGAGTTATAATGCTCGATTCAATGCAATGGCGTTTCTCAGTTCAACCATTCAATTTAAGTAAAATGTATAGCTCTATTCAAAGCAGCTATGATTACCAGGTTGTTTGATACAAAGTATGTAATTTCTACAGGTACATGTAACAGAATAGCGCTTCTAAGTATCAAATTGTCTAAATAATTTACTTGCAAATGTCCATGTAACGCGATTTTGTTTCTCAGTTCAGCGTTTCAGTGTATGTTAGTTCTAAGTTTCTATACATACCAATTTTACTTACTAGGTACTTCATAACAATGTATGCAATTCCTACAGATCCATGTAATTGTTGGCTCTTCTAACTGTCAAATTGACATAGTAATTGACTTCCAATGGTCCATACAGCTTCTTAGTTCTACGTTTCAAAGTAAGCGAGTTGTAGGTATCTACACAACGCAGTTACGTTTACCTGGTGCTACGTTACAAAATGTGCAATATCTACAGTTCCGTATGACTATTCTGCACTTCTAAGTATCAGCTTGTCAAAGTAATTGACTTCGGAAGTTCAATGCAACGCGATGGCGAATCTCAGTTTTACAATTCAAAGTTCCTCATCTAAACGCGTCTGTAGAAATAGCACTTTATGATGTTCTAAGTGCATGTTTCAAGTTATTATATATGTTTACTCTTATCGTGTATTACAGTTGATTGTCAATAGATTACCATTACTAAATACCCTATTACATCCAAAATCCTAATTAATTTTACATTATTTCATGACTTTTTAATAATAAATATTCCATATTAGTATATATATATATTTATTCTTATCATATATTTTAATTGATTGCTAGTAGAATACTCCCTCTAAATAGTCCATTACATCTAAAATCCCATCTAATTTCGTACTATTTCACGATTTTTTAAATAAATATTTCAAATTGGCACAAATATTTGGAGACATTTATTTTAATTGTAAAAAGGATTTCCCCTCGAAACGTTAGATTAAACCTAAAATTGTGCCTCATTATATATAATTTCATGACGCTTTAAATAATTACTTCAAATTATTATATATGCTTCAACTTAACATATATTTTAGTTAATCCTAAATGGAATATCCTCTAAATACTACAATTGTATCTAAAATCTTATCTAATTTTGTATTATTTCTTAACATTTTAAATATATATTTCAAAGTAGTACATATATTTACACTTATCATATATGATAGTCGATTCTAAATAGAATATCCCCACTAAATATTCCATTAGATCTGCATTCCTACCTAATACTATATAATTTCACTATGTTGGAAGTAAATATTTCAAACTAATGTACAAGCTTACACTTACCATGTATTTCAGTTAAATTCAAAGAGAATATCCCCTCTAAATACTCTAATACATCCATATTCCTATGTAATTTTATAATATTATTTTTATTATTAGTAATTTTAATATTATTTTTATGATGTGTTAAATAAGTATTTCAAATTAGTGTATATGTTCACACTTATCATAAATTTTATTGAAGTGTATATATAATATCCCCTTTAAATGCTTCATTACACCTAAGTTCTATCTAGTTTTATATCATTCCATACTGTTTTAATTAGTTACATCAAATTGGTACATATACTTACACTTATCATATATTTTAATTGACTGCAAATAGAATATTCCCCTAAATACCAATTACATTTAAAATCTCATCTAATTTTATATAATTTCGTGATGTTCTAACCCTTTCACTACGGACACCGACTATAGTCGGCGGCCGCGCGAAGCGCTGTGAGTACTGATGCCGGCTATAGTCGATGTTCGCGAGACCTGCTATGTGTACCGGTCCCGACTATAGTCGGTGCCGCGTGATCACCTACGCTGACTCATTTGGTAAAATAGAATCTACCGTATCGGTAGAATATCTTTTGAATCTAGTGGCTCGTACTGTACTAAAGCCTGCCAAACACATATTCGACATACGAAGTATTTGTAAGCCACAAAACTATAATAAAAAACAGGGATTATAATATAAAGTCTTTCTTGTACCAATATAAGTCGGACAACATGTAAGTTGAATAGATTATTGTCGACTTTTACAGTTGAGGTAAATTCTAAGATTATAAATGATTATCTAAAAATTTTAGTTTTATGTTTGCGTAAAATTTGTTTTTTAATTTTTAATTGCACCCTCGTTACAATTTCTGGACGGAGTTCAAAAGGAATTCAATTTTTGATTGGATTAACTGATTACGAAAATGATACCGTGAGTAAAAACGAAGATAATTTCGCCGAGCACAAAAGAAGAAGGTATACATGTAGTACCTTAGACTCAGAAGTAGAGAACAATGAGCCAGACAATATGGACGATTGCGATTCCTGGACGCCAAACACATTCATCCCTAAGTTACATCCATTTACCCCCCAAAAGACAGGAATTATACCAAATATTAGCAGATCAGAAAAAGCAATTGATTACATTCAACTCTTTGCTTCAGACGAGTTCGTGCAATTTATTTTAAATGAAGCAAATGCCTATTGGAAAAAAATAACTATAATATGAAAGATGGTGAAGCGACAATGCTGTCCGAAATATACTGCTTTTTTGCTGTGTCATTGCTAATGACACGCAATAAGAAGTTGTCCTTAGAGGAATACTGGAGGGTAGACAAGCGTAGTGACATTTTTGCTGAGATTATGCATAGAGACAGCTATTTTAAATTGTTATCGTTGCTACATTTCAGTCAAGATATCACGTATACCAATGGTAAATTATATAAAATAAGGAACGTGGTTGATATGCTCCGAAAAAATTTCTGCCAGTCATTTTATTATTACCAAAAATTATGCATCGATGAAAGTATACTTCTATATAAAGTGCGGCTTTCACTCGAACAATACATTCCTTTGCAAAGAAGTAGATTTGGGATAAAATCATGTATTCTTTGTGATTGTCGAACTGGTTTTGTACAAGACCTTATTTTTTAAGCTGAGTCATCGACTGTAGTCAACAGCCAAAATAAGAAAATTAGAAAATCGAGAACAATAGCAGAAGCCTTAATGGCGCCCTATCTAGGAAAGGGACATACAGTTTACCTAGATAATTGGTATTTAAGTCCAGCCTTGCTTAATTTACTATATAATAATCATACAAATGCGTGAGAGACCGTAGCAAAAAAGCGACAAGGAATACCAAAGATTACTGATACACTGAGAAAAGTAGGGGCATCTTCCCGGCCAACTAAAAATTTATTAGTTGTGAAATGGCTGAATAAAAAAGAAATATATATGCTATCCACTATGCATACTTCAGAGTGTGCAACGGTTGTTAGACATGAAGGAAACGAAATTATTCAAAAACGCCTATGCGTCGTTAACTATAATAATTGTATGGGTTGTGTCGACAAAGCCGACATAGTGATAAGCACTTTAAATTCGACACGGAAATCTGTAAAATGGTAACGTCAATATTTTTTCATTTGCTGGACATATGAGTATGGAATGCATATTGTCTTTATAAGGATAACACAAGAAAACCGAAATCTATGGCTAAATTACACTTGAATTTAATCCGAAAAATGCTGAAAAATTATCATATGAACATTTCTTAATATCATCAAAGAGACAACAACAATCCATTACGGTCAACAGAACGGCATTTTCCTTCGCTGTATGAACCACGAAAAAAAACCGAAATAGAAGATGCATCGTCATTACGACAAACAAGAGACGCGTGTCTCGATATAAATGTAAATATTGTAATGTTGGACTTTGCGTGGAACCTTGCTTTAGAATTTACCATACCGAGTTGCATTACTAAGAATTAACGTATAATTTGATATCTCACTAACTCAACTGTATTTTTAGTTATAATAGCAGTAAAATTTTTTAATATGTATATTTTTGAATACTCAAAATATACTCATTTTTATGTTTTTCATATAATATGACGAAACAGTTGTTACATAGCTCTCAAAAAAGTATATACACAAGAGAATTCCAAGGTGCCAATGAAAGACGTAAGTGCGAACACCGAAACCTACAGATGCGTAATATGCACACTGCATGGCGCGGTGCCCCGTTCAGTGGCGCTACTGGCACGGAAAGGACTGCCGTAGCGAAAGGTATAAGTAAACATTTCAGGTTAGTGTATATATTTAAACACATCAAGAACTTTCTATAAACGTAAATAAAATGTCCCCTCCAAATACTATATTACATTTAACACCCTACCTACCTAATTATACATCGTTTCATGATATTTTACGTAAACATTTCAATTTGGTATATATATTTACACATATAATATATCTCAGCTGTTTGGGAATAGAATATCCCCACTAAATACATTACATCACCCAAAATTCTATCTAATTTTATAGCACTTTATGACGTTTTAAATAAAGATATTTAATCAGTATATATACTTACAATATTCATATATTATCTCTAATTCTAAATACTACCGCCCCTATAAATGCTCCATTAGCTTTAATCTACTATGCAATGCATTATGCTCATCTGCTTTTACAATTCAAGTGAATGTAAATTCTACAGAGCCATGCAACGGGATGGCGCTTCATAGTACCTGCGTCTCAAGGCAGCAGAGTTCTAATGCTCCATGCTATCTGGTGGCAGATCTCATTTCATCGTTCGATCAGCGTTTTTATAGACTTTGATACGCTGAAAGGAGATGCGCCATGTCGTTGCATGGAACTGTAAATTTCACGTTATTTTAAAGCAGAAACAGATAAGCATTTTGCTATGCATAGCAGTCTACAGACTACATCCCTTGAAACGTTCAAGTGAGATGCACCATCGTAATGAATGGTGCATTAGAACGCCATTGCGTCGACAAGCAGACACTATGAGGGGTCATCCTGTTGCATGGAAATGCAGAATTTACATTCTTGTGAAGTGTAGATGCAGATAAGCATAACGCGTTGCATTGAATATTACAACTTATTATGAAACATTGTAATGAGATGCCACATCGCGTTCAATGATGTATTAGAACTCTATTGCGTCGACACGTAGATACTTAGAAACGTAAATCCGTTTTAAGGAAGCGTAGGATTCACATTCTTTTGCAGTGTAGGAGCAGATAAGCATAATGCGATGCATAGAGCATTACAACCTAGTTACTTACTTTGAACTGTTGAAATGAATTGTAATATTACGACGCCTGAAGAATGCCTTATGATTACTAGCTTCAAAGAATATGATTAACTTCACTTCAAAATAAATCACTTATAAAATGAATAAATCGCTTCAAAAGAATATGAATAATGTTCTTTCTTGCAAAGGAATCGCGTTTCTTGATATCTACGTGTAGAAGCAATAGAGTACTAGTACTTCATTCAACGGAATGTCGCATCTCATTTCAGACATACAAAATATCATGTAATATTCAATGCAAAAAGTTATGCTTTTCTGCTTCTACACTTCAAAAGAATGTAAATCCTGCATTTCCTTGCAAAGATATAGCGTTTCTATATGCGTACGGGTCCAAGCAATAGATTTTTAATAGTTCATTCAACGCGATGTCGCATCTCACTTCAATGTTTCATGATAAGATGTAATTTTCAATGCGACGTGTTAAGTTTATTCCGTACAATCCTACACATCGAGAGAATGTAAATCCCACACTTCCATGCTACGAGATAGCGTTTCTAGGTGTCGAAGCAATAGAGTTCTAATACTTCATTTGTGGCGATGTCGCATTTCATTTCAATGTTTCGTAATAAGATGTAATACTCTATGTAACGCGCTCTTTGTATCTGCATCTACACTTCAAAAGAATGTAAATCCTGTACATCCTTGCTACGGAAGAGCGTTTCTAGGTGTCTGCGCATCTCAGCAATAGATTTCTATTACTTCATAAAATAAAACGCGATAATACATCACATTTCTATGTTTCATGACAATATGTATCATTAAATGCAACTCGTTATTTTTCTCTCGTCCACACGACTAAAGGATTTAAATCCCATACTTCCTTTCTACAGGATAGCGATTCAAGATGCCTAGGAATCGAAGTAATAGTGTCCTAATACTTCATAAAACGCGATATCGCATCTCAATTCAATGTCTTGTGATAAGATGTAATATTCCCCGCAACACGTTATATTTGTCTCGACTACACGTCAAAAGGATGTAAATGCCACACTTCCTTACTACGGAATAGCGTTTCTAAATGTGCACGTACCGAAGCAATGTAGTTCTAATGCTTCACAAAACACGATATGGCATCTCGTTTCTATCTTTCACGATTAGATGTAATATCAATGCAACGCGTTATGTATGTCTCGAAAGCACTTGAAAAGAATGCAAAGCCCACACTTTCTTGCTGCGGAACAGCGTATCTAGATGTCTAAATATCGAAGCAATGGAGATCTAATTATTCATAAAATGCGATATCGCATCTCATTTCTATGACTCGTGGTGAGATGTAATATCAATGCAACGCGTTATGCATATCTCGTCAACACTTCAAAGTAAAGTAAATCCCACATTTCCTTGCCGCGGAACTGCGTTTCTAAATGTGTACGTATCGAAGCACTAGAGTTCTAATGCTTCATAAAACGGGATATCGCATCTCATTTCTGTGTTCCATGATAACATTAAAATCAGTACAATGCGTTACATCTTGTCAATACATCAAGAGAATGTAAATCCCAAACTTCCTTGCGGTGGAATAGCGCTTCTAGATGTCTACATATGGAAGCAATAGAATTCTGATGCTTCATAAATCGCGATATCGCAAATCATTTCTATGTCTCATGATATGATGAGATATCAACGCAACGCGTTGTGCATATCTTGTCTGCACATCAACAAAATTCTTATACTTCATAAAACGCGATATTGCATCTTTCTATCTCTCATGATAGGATGTAATATTCCATGCAGAGCGTTAGGTATATATCGTATAAACTTCAAAAGAATGTAAAAACCACACTTCCTTGCTGCCGAATAGCGTTTTTAAATGTCTACGCATCGAAGCAATACAGTTCTAATTCTTCATAAAACGCGATGTAGCATCCCATTTCTATGTCTTATGATAGGGTGTAATATTGAATGCAACGCATTATGCTTACGTGCTTGCAGCCTTCACAAGAATGCGAATCCTTCACTTCCATGCTCTGGGATAATGTCCCTAGGTGTCTGCATGTCGTAGCAATAGGGTTTCAATTCTTCATTCAACGCGATATCGCATCTCATTTCAATGATGCATGTTAAGATGTAATATTCAAAGCAACGCATGTTGTTTGTCTGCTTCTACATTTCAAAAGAGTGTGTGTGCTACACTTTCTTGCTTAGGTATAGCCTTTCTCATGCTTCATGCATCGCGATATCGCTTTTCATATCAACAGTTCAAAGGAAGTTAGTATGTTGTGGAGCTTTATGCATCGCATTATGCTTGTTTGCTTCTGCACCTCGAACGAATGTGAATCTCAAACGTCCTTGTAATGGGATAGCGTTTCTAGATGTTTATGGGCCGAAGCAATAGAGTTATAATACTCTATTCATCGTGATGTCGAATCCGAATTCAAAGTTTCATGATAAGATGTAATATTCATCGCAACGCGTGATTTTCATCTGCTTCTATACTTCAAAAGTATGTGAATTCTACAGTTCCATGCAACAGGGTGGGGCTTTAAAGGTTCTACGTATCAAAGCAATGGAATTCTAATGCTTGATGCAATGCGATGACTCATCTCACACCAGCGTTCCAAAGTAAGTAAGTTGTATACTTCTATACATGGAGTTATGCCTGTCTGCTTCTACGATTTGAAAGAATGTGAATTCCACAATTCTATGCAACTAGATGGCGCTTTATAGTGTCTGCTCATCAAAGCAGTTGTTTTCTAGTGTTCCATGCAATGCAATGGTATATCTCATTTCAGCGTCTGAAAGTAAGTAATATGGTATCCTCTATGCATAGCACTATGCTTATCTGATATTATACTTCATTAGAATGTGAAGTCTACAGTTCCATGCATTAAGATTGCCCTTTAATGGGTCCACTTGTCAATGCAATAGAGTTACAATGCTGCATGCAATGCGATGGCGCAACCAATTTCAACGTTTCATAGTAAGTATGCTGTATTCTTCTATGCGTACCATTATACCTAGGTGATTCTGCATTTCAAAAGAATGTGGATTCTACTTATCCATGCAACGCGATGGCGAGATCTTATTCGCTAAAGCGTCCCATTTTCATGCCGCATTTTTTGTATCGCATATTGTATATTGTAACTTATATCGCGAAGCGGGCGGCGATCCCCGGTGATTCGCGGCGTGTTACGTAATTTCGCGTAGCGCTTGTTAGTTAATCCCACGTCGAGGCCATAAATAAAGAAGCCGTGACTTCAGTATCCCACGACCCAAGTGTGTGTACTCAGCTAGGCGTAGTCGAAAGGAGGAGCATTTCGAAGTTTCGAGGGTTGTTCCGCTCCGGATTTTCTGAGGCCGTGTAGACTATTTCTTTGCTGCTTTCTGCGCAGCTGACGCCCAAGAAACTAGTACTCGCAGTTCCGAAATACCCCCCGTTTCGGTGATTATTTTTGCGTTCGCGAGCTCGTGAAAAGTTGTACGTTAGCGGATACCTTGTAACAATAGATCGCTTTAGATTAAAGTACGTTTTACATCTTAAAGCATTTGGATAATTAACCCCTTCGAGCTTCCCTGACATACTGTAGATAGGTTTGCGTCACAACTGATAGAGACCATCACTTTACATAGATATATGGAACACACATAGCTTTAAACGTAGAACTGAGAATCTGAGAACTTACTTTGAAACGGACGACATAAAGAACAGCCTAACCAAATGTAATCGAACCGATTTTTCAATACTAATCTTATCATGTTTAACTTATCCTGCAAACCATTAAAATGCCCTTCGAACAGTGTTTATTCACAGTGAAAATGCATTTAGAATTCTCTATCGTATTACGGAAAAATGAACATACCAATTCATTTTTAAAAATGAAGGTAACCATCAAATGACCAACATACCTACACTTACAAAAAAACTATTTTCATCAACGGATGGGCCCTTTGTACTGTGCAATTTTATCTCAGCAATGATGAACAAAGTTAAATTTAATATTACGATGTTTAATATTGTGACGGTGTTCCCGTTACGATTCGCAAGAAGGGGTAATTATACCAGTAATAAGGGATGTAGAACAGTTTTAATCCGGTGTTAGGTAGGTGTACAAAATATGCGCGTGCTTACACTTTCCGCGGATTCGCCAACGCAAAGTAAAAGAACAAGATAATTGCCTAACCAGGGGGTATTTCGAAGCTGCGAGGCTGGGACTTTTTGGGCGCCAGCTACTCAGGAAGTAGCAAAAACTAATGGACTACACAACCCGGGGAAACCCGGGGCAGAACAACCCTCGAAACTTCGAAATGCTGCTTCTTTCGACTACGTCTAGCCAAATGCGCAAATTCGGTTCGCGGGATACTGAACTCACCGCTTCTTTTTATATTGCCCCGACGCGGAATTACTAATAAGGACTACTAACTGTTACGCGCTACGCTGCGAATGACCTGGGATCAACACCCGTTATACGATATAAAATACAATACATGATATCAAAAATGCGGCAGGAAAAACTGGACGGTTTAGCGTATATGGACTCACGCTCTCCTTTCCAGGCTCCTGAATGCTGATTCTCTCTCTCTCTCTCTCTCTCTCTCTCTCTCTCTCTCTCCTTTACTTTCTCTCGTTTTCAAAACCGCTCGCTTGTCAAATCTGGCTCGTCGCTTGCTAACTCGCTCGCTCAATGAATCCGCTGGTGGTCCTCGGATCTCCTAGATCCTCCTTAGGGCACCTTGGTGGGGTAGGCTGTACGCTTCGATATTGTTCGGGGCATCGATCGGTGGATTTTGGGGATCTTCTCATCTCGCCCCCTGGGGTGTCTTTAGGGGGAGGGGGTCCTTCTGATCATTTGATCTGCAGCGCGTATCGCGCGCCGCTCTTTCCACGGCTCACCTGCAAGTCCGCTGTACTCTTGAACTTCTCTCTTAGTGTGTTCAGGGGGAGGGGGGGGGGGGGTTCTTCTTACACCCAAAAACCATCCTATGCGTCTCCATGGACGATGGCAGCGGTAATATCTTCGCAAGGCCTTGGATAATATCCCACGGTCTGCTTATCCGATGAAGGGACATCTTCTGGATCGTTTCTTCCATCAGCTCGGCAGTCTAATCCTTAAGATAAAGAGAGAAGAGAAAAAGGGGGAGGGAAGGGGAAAAGTTTCTACCATCGTGTACCTCATGCTTCTCACAAATACAGCTATCGCGATGGTCCGCGTCGCGCTTCCCGCATAGGTGGTGATCAGCGAGCTAAGCTAACCGAAGCAGGGGGGGGGGGGGGGTAAAGCGAGTCTTGTGACGACACCACGTCACAATATGTTCCTTATAATATATTTGGTTTTCTGTAATTTAGCCAAAAAACAGTGTTCACGATATCGGCAGATGAATGTACTTGCCTTAGAATTACAAGAGCCTACAATATCGAAAGTAGAATATTTCTTTGCTCCGCTGACCGAATCACTGAAAACGTTAAGTAAAGTGCGTGCCTTTCAAAACAGTCAGATGCAAATTACGATACAACGTTTCCAAGAAATGGTACGTGTCACTCCTTTTTCATCTCCGTTTTTTTAATCAAAGGAAATTTAATTGAAATATCCGCAAAATTTAAAGACAAAAAAGTTATTATAATCTTATGCAACTTATATGATGGTGATAAAGGATAAGTATATGGAACTGAGATTAGAAAGTAGCGAGCAGAAAAAGAAACTGATAGAACTGCAAAGTAGAAATATACATCCCTCAAATGCTGCTTCTACGTCGATAAAATCTGTTAAATAAACAACTATTGCAAAAATCAGGTATAATGAATATTATTCCTGCTCAAAAGCTATAACAGAATTGGATCGAAATGGATATAAGACAGGAATTTATATCTATACATTCTATTCTATACAAAGGCAAATATTTCAAACAGAAAAAATGTATTACTTACAAATTACTTATGTTCGTAGAGATCTTACTAATTCAGGCTTCTCGTCTCGCAGAACTAATCATTCCTTTGACATGGAAAGGGGTTGTGGAATAAGAAAAGGTTTTCATATTACATAGCCTTACTCGATATGTCGATTGGATCACATAACACGGGACACTAATTCCATCTACACTTTTAGACATTAAATATATAATTGCAGCAACATATGTAATACCGTTTTAAGCATTGTCTAATTACTTACATATATGCCTAATAAATATATGTTAATAGAATAAGTTGCTTTACAAAAGAGTAAAAGAATCTGAGTATTACAAATCTGAGCATTACATAACAAACGTGCATTACATACATAATGTTACATGTAACAAAAGATGAAGACCAAAAAGAACGTACATAAGTTAAATCCACAATGCGGTCATAGAGATGCAGAAGCAGCAAAAATTCCAAGCAATAATTAACAAAAATCAAAGAGGGGAAGTGAAAATCCATCTCCTTGATGATGATAAGAAACAAGTCTGCCTCATTTACTACAATATCCCAAACAACCAGCGATTGGCACGCCAAGGACAACAGATGGAACGAATTCCGTGGCAAAACTGTGCAAAGACAATGCCCCTACTTAGTTCTCGTAACGGCATACTCTCAGTACTGTGCCGACACGCGTAACACGGCACTATTAATGCACCGCGATATAGTACACGGGTTACACGGTCGTGGCAATGACACTATTAGCTGACCATAGCTACATGCGTGGTAGTGGCGTGGACTGACATTTACTAATGGGAAAACTGATTCCATAAAAATTATAAGCGAATATGAAAAATGACTAAACTAAGCAATTTATTTATCTTGATTCCAAAATAGATACACCGGCACGAAACGAAGATGTAAGAACTCGATTTAATTATTTTCTATAAACTAGCTCAATACGGCGATTTTTTCGATAAAGTCGTTAATTACTTTATCATAAAAATATATACATTTATTTTCTATGTATTTTTCTCAATTCATCGTTACAAATTCATGCAATTGAGGGTTATATAAAATACGATGACACCATGTTACTTAAGAAACTGCACAAGATGATGCTAGGGACGCAACAGCATGTATTTTTATTTTATAAGTAATATTTTATCTTATAAATAATATTTTTAGTTTATGACAGATTGAAAGAAATATATATGACTCTCTCAATAACTATAAATATTGGAAAACAACTATCAAAATGTCTATCAATACTCATATGTTGAACATCTAGTGACATTTAATGGTTTTAATTTGTATGAAACCACAGGTTCCCCATTACCAAATGTGACCCAACGTCATTGCTGAGAAGATTCATGAATTGAGCGATGACACGTGTTTCACAATAGTGCTGGCGCTGCGCGATTCACACGGAGTTTTATGCTAGTCTAGAACGTGCTGGTTACACGTTCTCACATTTTAACTAACGAATCCGGTCACAGATGGCTACGGATCAACTGACACTCCTCCGAAGTGACAATATAATACTGGTATGGAGTCGCCATCATTTTGCCGTTTGTTATCTTGGATGCTTTTTAGAGCATTACTCGGAATTGAATTTATGCATAACTGCATAGAAACGATATCATATACTTTCATAATCAATGAGATATAAGAATATAAAACGAAGATCTATCTACTCGTACCAAGAGTAAAGATAGTGTTTGATACTCAAGGTTCGTTGTAAATTACAATCAAGCAGTTAATATATCAAATCACAGCACATAGTAAATTACTGAAAGTATAATGATAGGAATAGTAAGAAAAACATATTTATTTGTTAGATGTTTATAAATTCAAATTTAAAAGTCCAATTTACATTTAATATATTATTTTTTAGCAAGGTGATTTAATGTTGTTTCAAATAGGCGTGGAGAACTAGCTGGTACTTCTGCCAGTGTAATTTCATTTCTGCTGGATACAGTAAAAACACATTTGCAATTTAAGCAAGGTTTCACTAGATCTGGCGGATTTTCCAAATTTTAGAAAGGGATGATGGTAGTAGTAGTTGGTTCCGCTCCAGGTGATAAACATATACAACAAGCAAAGTAACGTAAACGGATTTAAGATGTTCAAGATTATATAAATGAAACTATTACACTTTTCTAATCCATGTAGCGTTTCTGTTCTTTGTAACTTAGAAAGAGTCTTAAGAATGTAACGCCATGTAAAGAAGTTTGGAAATAAAGAAAGCAGGCCTTAATCTCAGATAAAGGAACCTTGGATCTGTTGTGTATCGTGGTTACCGGCGTGCTGCTTTAAGGGATATGTCATTCGGTTTTAATTTTCTAAACGAGAACAATTCAAATAAATCTGGAGTCGACACATTGGAAGAAAAATTCTACCAGTTAAAATTGCTGTATGCAGTGTAGGAGCAGCTTCACATCTCCTTAATATTCTACAGAAAATCTTATGTTATTTTACTCGATTTACAAGAATCGAAACCATGAAACATATTATGTGGTATTTCTGCAACTGCTACTATATATACACGCGCGCGCGCACACACACACCCACACACACGGACATACGAAATCCATCAAGATTAAAGATACTGTGTATGTATTGTAGGATGCGTACAACAAGAAAGGACTATTACATGGGTAAATTGTAGATTTCCATTTGTAATTGATAATTAGATTATAAACATTTATATGCTTTTATCGGAAATTTAAATACATCAAAATTGCGGAACGCAGGTGTGTAAATATCACTTTGCGATCTCATTTCATTTTGGCAGTTATACTTATATGTAAGCATCCATCCAGACATAAAGCTTGATAATCTTTCAACTATAAAATAATTATAAAACATTAGACTTTTTCCTGGTATTGGTCTATTTTATCATTTTCGAAACTTGTGAAGCAGCTAGAACTATAACAACAAAGTACTTTATATCTTTGCTCATTGTTTAAAAAAAGAAAAATTAAATGTGAATAACTATGTTCATTTTATTATAAATGTATGAGTAAAGATCAATCTATATAATTCAATATTTTCAAACGCAATTTGTTTAATTTTTATCATTTAACGTTACGAAATATATTAGAAAAATATATAAAAATATATTTTACTTTAGCTTTTTTATATTTTAAATATTTTATATTATCATATTAAACGTTTAGAAAAAGTAACAACATTTTGATAAGTAGGAATAATTTTTCCTTAATTAGTTAACATGTCGGTTCATTTTAAGGAGACGGTATTTAATTTTTCAAAGTAAGTTTCGACTTTAAATTGTTCATTAATTTCTCTAATTTCATTGCTTCTCGTAGATCACCGCTAATTTTCAACTTTCCCACTACGGCTTCGTCGATGCAAGTTTTAATTCTCCGAAAGATATATAATATTATGTTATTAGTAAAATTATTTTGCATTTCTAATTAATTTGAACATAAGAAATATATTTTTTAAATGAGAAAGCACTGCGAGAAAGTTTTGAGAATCCATTTTTAATGTTGTACCTAGTGGTTGACTAGGTTCTCCTCTCCCTGCCGCACCTTTCTACCATTTTTAAGATTCAAAAACCGTGTACCGGCTTCATCACCTTTAAAATTTACGAAATTTACATATTGTAAATTTTTGCAAATGTGATATTAATTAACTTCTGAATTACGGTTGCTTGGGCAAAAAATCAGACTGATCTATGATGTGCTGTAATGTACGAAGACCAATAAATTTTTTTTAACATAATGAACAATAGATAATATTTGAGCTTATAGTTTTGTTAACGAACTCGCTGTTTAAATTAATTTGGATGACGATTAATATTTGCATGATCTTTTCCATTGTCATATATAATTATCCAAATCTATCTGTTCCAAATTCTCCTCTAGCGAGGAATCAGGCATCAACTTATCTTAACAGTAATACTTATATTCTGCAAAATAAATTGATTTGTTTACTAAAATATATATTATACATTCATATATTAATTGTAAACCTTTATTTAATTATTCACATCTAGATTACACGCATAATGGGTAAAATCAGACATTCCTTCAGTTTTTTTTATATCGCCTCATCGATTAAAGACTGATTTACTGTCCTTGCAAAATAAAACTGTACATTGCATCATCCATTATTTCCAGCTTCCCACTATAATTTTGTGATTCTTGCTGGTGTTGCTTGTGATTAATAATCCATAAATTATCGATGACTGGAGTTACCAACAACCGATAAAGTATGATATCACACACGAGTGGTGTAACCAATAATAGGTAACTCAAGACTTATCAACGACTGGAGTTTCCTGCGGTCGAAAACTCACGATATATCGACAGTAGGTGATGCATGAGGTCGATAACTCATGATATTATAATGGCCAGTATTACCAATAGTCGGTAATTCAAGAACTATCGACGGTTGACATTGCCAACTATCGATAATCCATTTCTTTCTTGGCTTAACTTAATCTATCATCCTCTAAAATTAATTTAAACCAAGCTAACCCTAGTTACACCTAATCTGACTTACCCTGCCTTCACTCAAATTTAACCCAACCTAACACAATCGAACTTTCCCTCTTTTAAACATAAACAAATCAAACATACGCTTTCTTAAATCTATCCCAACATAACCGAGCAACCTAACAAACATTCCCAAACATAACCCAACCTTAACTGACCTAGCGTAACCTAACTAAATCTAACGTAACCACACTTCCATCTCGGGACGGAAGTAACCTTCGGAACTTTCCCAGAGATGAGGCTATGCAGTAAGTCTTCCACAGGTTTGGAGTGGCAGATATCCGCTCCGATTGAACGCTTATTCACGTAACGTAATGTAATGATCGGTGGGTTTAATCGGAGCGGATCCGCATGGAATACAGGAGCGCCTTCGGCGAATAGTAGAAAACGAATAGTCGGAAAAGAATAAAACCCTACTAAAAAATCGTACGGAAATCCAATATTTCGACGCGTTTCTAATAAACATCTAACGAAAACGTAAATTGAAAAATACAAAGGATAAGAGGAAATATTCTCCAATATTTGACCTATATATATTAACGGATGCAAGGGAGAACAATCGATCTTGGGATAGCGAGACCGGAGCTTCATCTTGAGATAATCGTATAACGCTGGTTCCGGGATGGTGTAGAAAGGGAATGTGGAGGATGGAAAGCATAAAATAACAACAATGTAACTAAAGAGAAAGAAAAAGAAAATCTGTGGAAACATTGCATTTATTAAGAGGAAACCCTAGTAATATCAAGCAACAAATTGTATACCATACCGTAAGGACAAGGTACAACGAAATCGACGGTATCGTGGGAGAAAGTATAAAAGTCGAGAAACTTAAAAAGAAAATATTAATTTACATTGAATGAATCAATATCACTCATCACGACAAGCTTAATGGAAAACGCGTGACTACGAATCGGTTAGAGTATATGATAGATGCTGGTCGCGAGTTGAGTGGCCCTACGAGTTTCTCGCCCGTATCAGGGCGGACAGTAGGATGACGGAGGGTCTGCAGCCCTCACCCCCGTCATGAGCGAGGCTGCTGGCATATGCTGCTGAAACGTGCTGCTGGCTCGAGATTCGGTATCAGCACCATCGTACCCTGGCAGAAGATTAAAGGTTGGGCAGGCAGTTCGGAGCCTTCTATCGATGACACAAAAGGATAGGGAAATAGAAAAGTATACGAAAAGTGTATATAAAGGAGAAAAGAAAGCCTCGGAAGGAAGCAAAGACAAGGAAGGAGAAGCATCAGGAGTCGAAGTAAGTGCAGGATAATGGGAAAGTTACCGATAAGAATAACGCATACACTTTTAAATAGTCGAATAGGCAGCCACGCATCAGACGTAATGATAGATATTCTGAGCAAGGATACGGCGAAGCTAATGACATATTAGAAAACGTTAATGGAAAACATCAGGCATGTATAAAAACTGATATCGAACACTTGGTCGAATTTTCTGGCGAACGGTACAGAGAATATTATATACTATATATATTATATAATGTTAATATGTATATATATGTATTTATAACGTGTAACTTGGATTTGTGAATTTCTATATGCAGCAATACATTAGTCCGCATATAGTGTATATATATATATATATATATATATATATATATATATATATATATATATATATATATATATATATATAAAAGTGGAATACAGGTTCTGATAAAGTTGGCTTCCTGAATTGGAAGAGTCCCCATTGAGGTGCGAGGTAGACAAGGGTGTTCGTTTTTGGTGCGAGCGAGGTAGATATACTCGTTAGTGGGAGTGATACAATAGTGCTCTTCGGTGAGATTGTAACAGCGATGACTGGTGTGAACGAGCCATGTATACCGGTCGGTTCGAGTGATACAGCGGTACTTGATGTGTGTGAGCGTGTGCAGGTGTGCGCGCATGAACGCTGCCGGTTGCCGGTGGTGTAGGAGAGCGCGGTAGGTTGCCTGAAGTCAGGGGTTGATAATGGAAGTGCGAGAAGGCTCATGTGTGGAATGAGTGGCAGGGGCTACGCACGACGTTACACTTAGAGATGCTATCCCGTTCCATGAATTTGTGGAACTTACATTCCTTTCAAGAGCAGAAGCAGATAAGTATAATGCAATGCATAGAAAATTACAAATAACTTACCTTGTAACGTTGAAATAAGATGGGCTCTTGCGTTGCATGAAGCATTAGAACTCTCATGCATTGGCACGCAGACACTACGACACGTCTTCACAATGCATGCAACCGTAGGATTCATAGGATACGTAAGTATCGAAGAAATAGAGTTCTAACGCTTCATATATCGCGATGACACATTTCATTCCAATATTCCATAGCAAGTAAGTTGTAATCTTCTAAGCATAGTATTATGCTTATATATTTCTACACTTCAAAGGAATGTGAATTCTACAGTTCCATACAATGCCATGTATAGCATTATGCTTATCTAATTGTATACTTTGAAATTTTCTTTTCTTCTAAACACCAAGTGGTCAGGAAGCCTCTGACAGAGAACGAACTGAACATTTTTATTCGTGTCCTGCTTATATTGGCTGTAGCGCCCTTTCCTGAAATCAGATTATAAGATTTAAAAGGAAATGTATACAAATGATCGAATAAAAAACGCGGTGAAGCGCAATCAGTTTATATCGATACTTTTCATTTCACCATTATTTCCACGGCTAGGACTGAGGATCGTTTGTATAAACTTAGAATTGTTGTTAACGCAATTCTTTACACTTTCGAAAATAGTATTATTACGTTGAGTGCAACGCCGATCTTGCTGCACTTCTCGCTCAGGCGGCAACGCGTGAGCACTTGATGCCGAATGCTTGTCTAATGGGTATAAACAAACGATAACTTTAATACACTGTATCCGTTTCGTTTGGACTGTCGAAATGATACAAGCAATGCATTTGTATACAATGTGTGAACATAAAATAATGGGATGGGAATGCCAGAGAGGCGAAAGAGCAAATACAAGTCGAGTGTCATTCTGAAAAAGCCACAGAAGTATAAAGACCTATTGCAGCAGAGAGAATTCAGTTTTATAGTGACTATTTTGAAAAAGTTTTGGTATCCATCAACTAAAAATCTTGAGAGGACATTTGTACCAAATGTCGGCGTGTAATACAACTATCATCTTCAGATAGTGACAATTCATCTAGTAGTTCACTAAGGAATACTGAAACAAATGATCCAAATGATTGGTTTGATCCGGGAGACAACCAGCCAAACATTATACCTTCCTCAAGTCTCCATAGTGCTAAACTCGCTCATGAAGAAATGCAAAATTGTTGCACAGTGGAAGATTTTTATGGCCTTTATGTGAAGGATAAATTATTTTAACATATAAGCGAACAAACAAATATTTATGCGACACAAAGAACAATCGCTTCCAAACGTGATGAAATGTGGGTGCCAACAGATAAGGACGAAATAAAGAGGTTTTCTGGAGTGGTTTTGTGGATGGGATAGGAAAAGCTCCCATCTTTGTATCTGTATTGGTGTAAGGATACATTGTTTATTCAAACATTCCCGCGGAAAATTATGAGTAGAGACAGATTTCAAATTCTGTTGAGAATGTTGCATTTTGCCGACATTACAAAAGTGGATGCTTCCAACCGTCTTTCAGCGGTTGAATTATTAATAAAAGAATTAAATATAAATTTTAAAAAATATTATGATCCCGTTGAAATGTTATGCGTCGACGAGACGGTAAGACCATTCCGTAGACGGATCATATTTAGACAGTGCATGAAGCAAAAAAAGCATAAATATGGCATAAAAATGCTTAAATTGTGCTGTGATAATCATTACACATATAATCATTGCATTTACATCGGCAAATCATTGGATAAAAAAAATACACCACCCAGAGATGTTGTCATGAATTTATGTGAAAATGTGTTTCACAAAGGCCATACTTTATACACTTATAATTGTTATACGAGTGTGTATTTAGTAAACAAACTCATAACAAAAAACACACATTTGGTTGGTACTCCTCGACCAAATCGAAGAGGCAATCCAAGTAAAGTTATGACAACCAAACTGCGACGCGGAGAAGTCATTGCTCAGGAGAACAGTAAAGGAATTACAATAATGAAATGGAAAGACAAGAGGGATGTTTTAGTTCTTTCGATCAAGCATTCTGACGAAATGAAATCTGTAATAACAAGAACAGGGGTATCCTGCAAATCAAAAATTATTATTGATTATAATAAAGGTAAAACAGCGTTTGATCGGCCTTATCAATTGGGCTTACAGCAGTCCACTTAAAAGGTCACTAAAATGATATAGAAAACTGGCATTCGACCTTCTTTTGAATATTGTCGTCGTGAATGCGTTACATATGTTCCAAAATGTAACAGGAAGAAAGATGTCAATTACAACATTCCGAAAAGATTTGGTAAATGCTCTCACACGACATTCATACGAGGAAACCCCAATTAGGGGCTATACCAGTAGACGAATTCACAAATTTTATAAGAAGGAAGGAAAGGCGCGTGAAGTACGAAAATATTGTGTTGAATGTTAGAGCACAAACACAAAAATATTCGGACGCCAGTTAGCGAGGAAAATGACAAAGAAAGTTACTACATACTGTAAAATGTGCAAATCTCAGCCACATCTTTGTTTAAAATGTTTTAATAAACTTCATTAAATATTAGCATAAATTTTTTAATTGTCATTTTTAATTTAACCCTTTACAGTGCCGGTCTGATGCATCGATGTCGACCGAAGAAGAAGTTCGCTGTCAGTCCCTAGAATCCACGTTGTCAAAACGAAAAATCGATTGTCTGTCCCTGGGGACTGACGCCGCCTGAACGGAAAGTTCACTGTCACATATGGTACAAAGCTTTGTAAACTGTGCCTTCCGGAAGGATACACACATAATATTCTTATTTACGCCGGAAATAATGCAACCAGAATAGCGAAAGCACATGCGCATGCTGCAGTTATGACGTTGGAGGGTGAATTATTATTTGAAAGCCGCATATTATAGGCAAATAGTTCATATACTTGTGTCCCTTTGGCCGAGAAACTTCTGCAAAAAATAACATTTATTTATAGTACAGTAAAAGTTAATACAGAATTTCTTCCGCTGCAGGCAAAACGGGTACTGCAATGCGGTAGCTTTATGTATTTTCAAAATCGGAGTGGTTTTAAATTTTTAAAGTGGACGGATAAGAGGTTGGTATACATGCTAGCTACTTCTGAAAACCACAGGTGTGTTATTGTTCAGGGTAGTAATAATAAGTTAAAGCCGGACACAGTGTTCCTTTATAACAATGCTAATAAAGGGTTTGACCATCCGACCAGATGTCTTTTTATCACAGTTGATTACGCAGAACAGTAAAGTGGTATAGAAAAATAGTTATCGAATTAGTATGCGGGACTTCTCTCGTCAATGTCTGTTATATACATAGAAAATAGAGTACCAAAGGAATGAAAATATTAAACTTCCGCGAAAAAATTATTAATTATCTCCTCAGTACAGTGGATCATCACGGTGAACAAACGTCATCTGAAACTGAAGCAGTGCCCAAGAAACGTACACATTTTCTGCGGTCGTTCCAAGGACGCGCGAGAAAAACTAGACAGCGATGTAAAGAATGTTATAAACGTATATCTAGAATAAATGGTAGACAGTATGCTGCGAATAAGGCGATAAACGTAAAAATCTGTTAAGGCCAAATCTGTAAGAGCCAACCGGAACTCTACCCAACATGTTTTGAAAAATTACATAAAAAAATTGAATAATTATGTTAGGTTTATAATATTGGTTTGTTATGTTCTAAATATAGAATGTCAGTTTATAATGCTGAGAATTGAAATATAATCCTATTTAGTACTATCTACTTTGTGAAATATAAGTTCGATGCACGCCGGCCCACGAAATAGACGCGTGTGACTCACCGAAAATGCACACTGCCTCACGCAACAGACACGTGCGACTCACCTGTGATGCACGCGGGTGTTAACGTGCCAAACGTAGAAATTAGATGTGCCATCGCATTGCGTGGAGCATTAGATTACTACAGCTTTGAAAAGCAGACAATATGAAACCCCAGCCCGTTGTAAGCAACAGTCGAATTTCCATTCGTTTGAAGTGCAGAGGTAGGTAATGATAATGCGATACATAGAACATTACAACGTTCTTGCTTTCGAACGTTGAAATGAGACAGTCCACCACACAGCATATAGCATTAGAACTCTATTGCTTATACACGTAGACACTATGAAACGTCATCCCAATGCATTTATCTGTAGAATTCGCATACTTATGAAGTGTAGATACAGATCAACAAAATGCAAAGCGTACAAAGTTACAGCTAACTTACTTTGAATCGTTGAAATGATTTGCGCTGTCGCATTGCATGGAGAAATAGAACACCATTGCTTTGACACACAGACATTTTAAACCACCATCCTGTTACACGGAACTGTATAATTTACATTCTTTTCAAGAGCTCCAGCTAATAAGTATAGTGCTATGCATAGCAGATTCTACCTTACTTTCTTCGAAACGTTGAAATTCATTACATTCATTACATTCTATAGAAATGTAGAAGCAAATACGCATACTGCCATGCATAGAAGATTAAACGTTAAAATGTAGTACACCATCGCAATCCATCAAGCATTAGAGCCCCATTGTCTTCACACGCAGACACAATGAAGCGCAATCCCGTTGCATGGAACTGTAGTATTCAGATTCTTTAGAAATGTAGAAGCAGATAAGCATAATCCGATACAACGAGCATTACAACATACTTATTTATTTTGAACTGTTGAAATGAAATGCGATATCGCGATGCAAACATTAGAAATTTAATGCTTCGACACTTAGAAATCTAGAAAAGCTATCCCCTTGCAAGGAAGTGTGAGATTCAAATTCTTCAAAAGAGGAGAAGCGGATAAGCTTAACGCGATGCATAGAACATTACAACCTAGTTAATAACTCTCAGCTCGTAAAATGGAATGCAATATCGCGATGCATGAAGCATTAGAAATCAAATGCTTCGATAAGTAGACATCTACGAACGCTATCCCTCAGCAAGGAAGTGTAGGATTCACCTTCTATCGGTGTTAGAGGCAGATAAAGATAACATGTTGCATTGAATACTACATCTTATCATGAACCATTGAAATGAGATGCGACATTTCTAGAATGGTGTACTAGAGCTCCATTGTTTCGAGACGTAGAGATCTTGAGAAGCTATCCCGTTACAAGACAGTTCACGATTCATATTCATTTGAAGTTTAGAAGCAGATAACCATAACGACTTGCAATGAATATTAGATCTTATTATATAACACAGAAATGAAATACGACATCGTGTTGAATGCAGTCTAACATCTCCATTGCTTCATCACGTAGAAATCAAGAAACGCTATCCCTTTACAAGGAAGGGTAGGATTACAAACTTTTGAAATGTAGGGCCGACAAACATAACTGGTTACATTGAATATTACATCTTATCATGGTACATTGAAATATGATGCGATATCGCGTTTTGCGATGAATTGGATCTATATTTCTTCGATACGAAGATATTTATAAACGCTATATCGAAGCAAGGATGTGTGGCATTTAGATTCTTCCGAAGTGTAGACGAGATATACACAACGCGTTGTATTGAATATTTATCATATCACGGTACATAGGATTAAGATGCGATATCGCGTTCTATGATGCATTAGAACTCTATTGCCTCGAAACGTTCACTTCTAGAAACGCCATGCCGTAGTAAGGAAGTGTGACATTTACATTATTTGGAAGTGTTGACGAGATATAAATAACGCGTTGCATTGAATTACATCTTATCATGTAACATAAAAATGATATGCTATATCGCGTTTTATGAGGCATTAAAATCTTATCATGAAACATAGGAATGACATGCGATATCGCGTTTTAGGAAGCATTAGAACTCTATTGCTCCGAAACGTAGACATCTAGAATCGCTATTCCGTATGACGGAACTGTTGTATTTACATTCTTTTAAGGAGTGGACGAGATATACATTACGCGTTGCATTCAATATTACATCTTATCATAAAACATAGAAATGAAAGATGATATCGCGTTTTATGAGAAATTAGAATTGTATTGCTTCGATACATAGACATATAGAAACGCTGTTTCGTAGCAACGAAGTGTTGCATTTACATTCCTTGAAGTGTAGACGAGATGTACATATCGCCATTGCATTGAGTATTACATCTTATCATAAGGCATAGAATTGAGATGCGCTATCGCGTTATATGAAGAATTAATACTCTATTGCTTCGATGTGTAGACATTTAGAAACGTTGTACCCTTCGAAGGAAGTGTGGGATTTACATTCTTTTGGAGTGTTGACATGATATTGTCTGCCCTGCACCAGGACGGTGATCGGGAGTGCTTTCTCACCCGGACGGGTATACGCAAGCGGAATCTACCATCTACCTTTCTGTTACACCCACCTCACTAAAACGGGCAATGGAAAAATCCTGATGTGCCGCGGCACCTTTCCCACTGGTGAGTCCTTCAGCTACTCCGTCGGAGAGGACGAATCCTAACCGCCGGAGTACTCACGGGGAACCTCGGGGAGGCGAACTCGCTACGTGTACGCGAACACGCTCACTCTGACCCTTTTTGAATTATTAAGCATCAGTTTCACCAAATTTATAGATGCTCCAGACTGCCTGCTCAGTCTATTCATGTTTGCTCTATGAAAAGATTCGGACTATTTTGGACAATCGATAATACACCAAACCTCCGAATCTCCGTTTAATTCGATATGGTAGCCCCAGAGCCCCGTTAGCCACCGTGCAAGCCCGGCGCCCAGGTTCCACCACGAGGAGGTGGGAATGGGTACATGCTGGACAACCAGGTTCTGGAACCCGTGTTGACAAGATTTAGTGTCTGCTCTACACCCGGACGGTGATCGAGCGCGGTTCCTGAGCCGTACGGCTATACCCTGACGGAATCTACCATCTACCAACCAGTTACTCCCACCTCACTGAAAGGGGCGATGGAAAAATCCAGATGTGCCGGGGCGCCTTTCCCACCGGGCGAGTCCTTCAGCTACTCCGTCGGAGAGGACGAATCCTAACCGCCGGAGTACCCACGGGGAACCTCGGGGAGGCGAACTCGCTACGTGTACGCGAACGCGCTCACTCTGACCCTTTTTGAATTATTAAGCATCAGTTTGGCCAAATTTATTGATGCTCCAGACCGCCTGCTCAGTCTATTCATTTTTGCTCTACGAAAAGGATTCGGACTATTTTGGGCAATCGTTGATGCACCAAACCTCCGAGTCTTAAATTAATTCGATTGGATATGGTAGCCCCAGAGCGTTTTAGCCACCGGGCAAGCCCGGCGCCCAGGTTCCACCGCGAGGAGGTGGGGATGGGTACATCCTGGACACCCAGGTTCTGGAACCCCCGTGTTGACAAGATATACATAATGCGTTGCATTCATATTGCTGTGACGTCCGCCGAACCTTACGATACCTCCTACACCTCCCGGCAAATACCTACACCGCCGGCTGCCATTGCAGAGACGAGCATACCGACACACGGTAACACAGACCGATCACCGAGCTAAAGCAGCCACGCTCACACCAGTGGAGTTGGAACACACGATCGCGTCAGGATGCGTACCTGCCAGACAGCTGGAGCACGAGCGAGCCACAAATCCTCGAATTTAAGCACACTGCACTCGATGTACATACATGACACAGCACACACGAGCTAGTATAAGGAATCACATGTGTAGTCCCAACTTTAAGAGTGTATCCAACCGAAATAGGATATAAGCAAAGCGTCCGAGCGAGCGCCAGACGCTCGTCGCTCACGCCGAACGCGCGTGGCCCACCGCGACCGTCCATCTCACTCCGCGGGCCGAGCGTCCGCCCCACTTTGGCGCCCCGCCACTCGCACGCCACGCAATCCGATGATAATACGCGTCTTATGTTTATCTCATCAACTCTCCAAAAGAATGTAATGCCCACACATCCTTGTTGCGGAATAACGTTGCGAGATATCTATATACCGAAGCAATGGAGTTCCAATACTTCATAAAAGGCAATATCCCATCTCATTTATATGTCTCAAGATAAGATGTAATATTTACTGCAACGCGTTCTGTATACCTCAACTACACTTCAAAGGAATGAAAGTGCGACGCTACCCTGCAACCGAATCGTGTTTCTATGTGTACATATCGAACCAGTACAGTTCTAATTCTTCATGAAACGCAATATCGTATCTCATTTATTTGTTTCATGATAAAATGTAATATCAATCCAACGCGATATGTATATCTCGTCGACACATCAAAAGAATGTATATGCCACACTACCTTGCCGCGCAATAGCGTTTCTGGATTTATACGTATCTAAGCAGTAAAGGTCTAATGCCACATAAAATGCGATATCGCAACTCATTTCTATGTCTCTTGATAAAATGTAGTATTCAATGGAGCTCGTTATGTGTGTCTCGTCTACCCTTCAGAAGAATGTAAGGATCACACTTCCTTGCTACTTAATTCCACGATTCCTAGCAACGGAATAGCGTTTCTGGATGTCTACGGTTTTAAGCAATAGATTTTTAGTGCTTCTTAAAACGCGATACCGTATCCCACTTCTATGGTTCATGATAAGATATAATATTCATTGCGAAGTTTTATGTATACCTCGTCTACACTTCAGAAGAATGTAAATGCCACACTTCCTTGCTAGGAAATAGCGTTTCCAGATGACAACGTATCAAAGCAATAGTGTTCTAATGCTTCTTAAAACGCGATATCGTATCCCATTTCTATGTTTCATGATAAGATATAATATTCATTGAGAAGTGTTATGTATACCTCGTGTACGGTTCAAAAGAATGTGATTGCCACACCTCCTTGCTAGGAAATAGCGTTCCCAGATGCCTACGTATCAAAGCAATAGTGTTCTAATGCTTCTTAAAACGCGATATCGTATCCCAGTTCTATGTTTCATGATAAGATGTAAAATACAATGCAGCGTGTTATGTATATCTCCTCTAAACTCTAAAAGAATGTAAATGCCACACTTCCTAGCTACGGAATAGCATTTCTAGATATCTACGTTTCGTAGCAATAAAGTTCTAATGCTTCTTAAATCGCGATATCGCATCTCATTTCTATGTTTCATTATAAGATATAATATTCATTTCGAAGTGTTATTTATACCTCGTCTACACTTCAAAAGAAGGTAAATGCCACACTTCCTTCCTAGGAAACAGCGTTTCCAGATGTCCACGTATCGAAGCAATAGAGTTCTAATGCCTCTTAAAACGCGACATCGCATCTCATTTCTATGTTTCACAGTAAGATGTAGTATCAGTGCAACGTGTCATGTATATTACGTCAACAGTTCAAGCGAATGTCACGCCCACACTTCCTTGCTACGGAACACGTTTCTAAAGAATGTAAATCCCATACTTGCTTCCTACGGAACAGCATTTCTAGATGTCTACGTATCGATGCAATAGAGTTCCAATACATCATAAAACACGATATCGCTTGTCATTCCTATGTTTCATGATAAGACTTAATTCAATGCAACGCGTTAATTATATCTTGTAAACACTTCAAAAGAATGTAAATCCCACACTACCTTGCGATGAAATAGCGTTCCTAGATATCTATGTATCGAAGCAATACAGTTCTAATTCTTCATAAAACACGATATCATATCTTATTCCTAAGTTCCATTATAAGGTGTAACATCAATGCAGCGCGTTATGTATATCTCGTCCATACTTGAAGAGAATGTAAATCCCACATTTCCTTGCAACGGAATAACGTTTCTAGAAGACTACGTATTGAAGCAATACAGTTACATACATTTGATATACTAACGCGATGCACTGAATTACGTCTTATCAACTAACATAGAAAGGAGATGTGATATCGCGTTTTATGATGATATAGAACTCTACTTCTTCGATGCGTAGATATCTAGAAACGCTATTCCATAGCAAGCATGTGTGGCATTAACATACTTTTGAAGAGTACACGAGATATACATAACGCGTTGCATTGAATTACATCTTACCATGAAGCATAGAAATGAGATACGATATCGCGTTTTATGAAGCCTTAGAACTCTATTGTTTCGATACTGAGACATCTACAAAAGCTATTCCGTTGCAAGGAAGTGTGGCATTTACATTCTCCTGAAGTGTAGACGAGATAAGCATAACGTTTTGCATTGTATATTACATCTTATCATGCGGCATTGAAATAAGATGCGACATCGCGTTGCATGAGATATTCGTTATCTAGTTCTTCTAAAGAGGAGTAGCAGATGAGAATATTGCATTGCGTGGGGCATTACTACTTACTTGCTTTGAAACGTTGGAGTAAATTGTGTCGTCGTAATACATGAAGCGTTAGAACTCTATTTCTTCGATGCTTACGAATCCTATGAATCCTACGGTTGCATGCAATGTGATGGTGTTTCATAGTGTCTGCGTGCCAATGCATGAGAGTTCTAATGCTTTATGCAACGCGAGAGCCCGTCTCATTTCAACGTTTCAAGGTTAGTTATTTGTAATGTTCTATGCATTTTATTATACTTATCTGCGTCTGCTCTTGAAAGGAATGTGAGTTCTACAAATTCATGCAATGGGATAGCGTTTCCAAGTGCAATGTCGTACGTAGCTCCTGCCACCCATTCTACACATGAGCCTTCTTGCACTTCTATCATCAACCCCTGGAATCAGGGAACCTGCCGTGCTCGCATACAGCACTGGCAGTTGCAGCGTTCGCGCGCGCACACCTGCACGCGCTCACACGCACCAAGTACCGCTGTGTCACTAGAACCGACTGGTATACATGGCTTGTACGTACCAGGCATCGCTCTTTGAATCTCACCGGCAAGCACTACTGTCTCACTCCCATTATCGAGTATATCTGCGTTCGCTCCAACGACGAACACCCTTGCCTACCTTGCACCAGTGATTTCATTCTGCTAAGAGGCGCAGTCGCAGCCCACCACCTCAATGGGGATTCTCCCAATTCAGGGAGCCGACTTTAGCAGAACCTGTATTCTACTTTTAAGCCTCTTACATACATATATATAGTATATCCGGACTAATGTATTGCTGCATATAAGAATTCATCACACACGTTAAGAATCCAAGACACGAACAACACACGCGTAATCGTAGGTTCATGCTGCACTTACTTCATTATACAATTTCATAAGTTAAACGCGAAAGACACGCCGCTAGTCCCACCACGAGACGCGAGTCCACACTCGCTGGACCGCATGCTCCTCGCAACGATCCGTTAATCCCCACTCGCTAGACCACATGCTTTCATGATTTTTTAAGTAAATGTATCAAACTGGTATAAATATTAATACATATTTTGTATTTTAGTTAATTCCAAATACAATATCTCCTTAAGATACTTCATTAAATCTAAAATCCTATCTAATTTCATATCACTTCATGATATTTTAATTAAATATTTGAAATTGGTTTATATAATTACATTTATCATATATTTTAGTTACTTAAATATAGATCATGCCCTCTAAATGAAAATAAATATCTATATATTATATAAGTCGATCATTTATTTGCATCGTTCGAGTTCGCTTTCTTTCCATCGAGGCTTGCAAATCCCTCTTCGTTATTCTTGTAATTCGTACTTCAGAAGGTATGTAGTACGTATTGATGGTTCAACGCTGAAAATATCTCAAACACTTCTGCTATACTCAACTTAGCGTATATGCAATCTCCTATCAACATTATGTCTATTTTTTACTTGTTTTGGTTCTTAAAGTATGTATGGTCTCCTTTCGGATTGATCGCGATTTGATCGTTTTTTAGAGCCATTTTGATGATCTTTTCCTCTCTATGGTTGTTCGTCTTACTACCCCAGATTACCGATTTTTCATTCAGGTCGCCCGCAGTTATTATTCTGTTTGCTTTCTCTCCCTTTTCTATGTTAACCTCAACTTGGTTTATAAATTCTTCGATTTCTTTCCGTTCCTGTTAAGCGAGAAGTAGCAGCTTATAGCTTTTGTTCCTTCGACCATTGCATGAACGATTCCGGTCGAGGAATATGTGGTACCATATATGAAACATTTTCGATTAACACCGGTTATCCATACCACAACGTCACCGTTCTCGTCTTGCAGTCAGTATTCTTCCATCTTGTGTGCTTCCGATATTATTACCACGTTTGTCTCTTAAATCATTCGCATTTGTAGGACTTTGAATTCCATATTCGTTTCTCGTTCTTTTCTATCAACGCTTTTCTGTAGGCCAGACAATTAAACCTCCGGTAACGTGTCTGATCTACGGATTCCTTCTTCTTCCTAAATCTGAGATCCGCATCTTCTGTAGATTCCCTTATTATCTTTGATTTCTTCGCAATTTCTGCCGATACGTCCCAGTTTATGGCGTTTGAAGCATCTCTCGATTCTCGGTAGCACTTTGCAGAGACAAGGTGTTAATGGTATTTTGAGTCGTCTGATCTTCTCCAACTCTTTACTGTATTCCTGTCCAAATTCAACTAACACGATTCGGTTGCCTCTCCACGTTTGTTTTAGCAACTTGACGTTTATACCGCTATCCTTTCCTTCGATTATTTTCAGTGTTCGGTTTATGTAATCATTCATTTCTTCTCTGCTCACCTAACGGGTATATGTCCCTTAATTGGAGAATTATACTCGCACTTGTATGTTTTTCTTCGAATTCTGTTTCTAGAGTTCCTTTTATCTCCTTTATTACGTTCTATATACCTGTTTTCTTGTTAAATTCTAGGATTATATCACCCTCTCTCGATTTTCTTGCGTCATCTATTTGTATTTTTGTCGTTCCTCTATACCGTTAGCCACTAGTTCGATCTAGTGTTCGATCTCAGGTTTTTTTTATATACCTGATGTTTCCCATTAATGTTTTCTAATATATCATTACCTTCGTCCTATCCTCGCTCATAATATTTATCATTACGTCTAATGTGTGGCTGCCTATTCTTCTATTTGAAAGTATGGACGTTAATCTTATCGGTAGCTTTACCATTATTCTGCCCTTTCCTTTGTTTCCCTTACTTCGGCTCCTGATGCTTCTCCTTTCGTGCCTGTGTTTTCCGAGGCTTTCTTTTCCTCTTTTATATTTTCCTATCCTTTGGTGTCATCAACAGGGGGCTCAGAACCGCCTGCCCAACAATTAATCTTCTGCCAGGACCCGACGGGGCTGATTCCGAATCACGAGCCAGCAGCACCTTTCATCAGCATATGCACAGCAGCCTCGCTTAGGCCGGTGGTGGAGGTTGGGGGGGGGGGGGCAGGCCCACCACCATCCTACTGCCTGCCCTGATGCGGGCGAGGAACGCAGCGCCACTTGAAACGCGACCAGCATCTATCTTATGCTCTATCCGATTCGTTGTCGCGTTTTTCATTAAGCTTGCCGGAATCAGTGATATTGATTCGTTCAGTCTAAAGTATTATTTTCTTTTTAAGTTTCTCGATATTTTTATTTTCTCTCACGATATCGTCTATTTCGTTATACCTTGCCCTGACGGTATGGTATATAATCTGTTGTTTGATATTCGTAGGTTTTCCTCTTAATAAATGCAATGTTTCCACAGATCTTTTTCTTTCTCTTTAGTTACGTTCTTGTTATTTTATGTTCTCTATCCTCCACATTTTCTCTCTGCACCATACCGGAACCGGCGTTGTACGATTACTTCATGATGGTGCCCCGGTCTCGCCACCCCGAGATTGAGTGTTCTCCCTTGCATCCGTTAATTTGTATATGTCAAATATTGGAGAATATTTCCACTTATCCTTTGTATTTTTCGAATTACGTTTTAGTTAGATGTATATTGGATATGCGTCGAATTATCTGACTTCCGTACGATTTGTTTGTAAAGTTTTATTCTTTTCCGATTGGTTGTTTTCATTTAGTCGAAGGCGTTGCTGTATTCAATGCGGACCCGCTCCGATTGAACTCGCCGATTATTATATTATATTACGTGAATAAACGTTCAATCGGAGCGGATCTCTGCCACTCCGTAACTGCGGGAAGCTTACTGCATAGCCTCATCCCTGGGAATGTTGCGGAGGCTGCTTCCGTCCCGAGATGAAAGTGTGATTGTGTTAGATTTAGTTAGGTTACGCTAGGTTAGGTTAGGTTGAGATACGTTTGGGAATGTTTGTAGGTTGCTCGGTTATGTTGGGTTAGATTTAAGAAAGCGTAGGTTCGTTTTGTTTAGGTTTAAAGAAGATAATGTTAGATTGTTTTAGGTTGAGTTAGATTTGAGTGCAGGCAGGTTAAGTCAGATTAGGTGTAATTGAGGTTAACTTGGTTTAAATTAAGTTTAGAGGTTGTTAGATTAAGTTAAGCCAAGTAAGAGATGGATTTCCGATAGCTGGCAATGCCATTCTTCGATAGTTCTTGAATTCCCGACTATTGACAATACCATCCGTTATTACGTCATAAGTTATCGACCGCAATCATTATCTACTGTCGATATATCGTGAGTTACCGACCGCAGGCAACACCATCCATCGGTAACTTATACGTTATTTTTAATGGAAACATCCATCCGTAGGAATGTATTGACTCGTTTCGTCATCTCTTCAATCTGTGCTGAAACAGAATTGCGAACAGCTTGAGCAGTTTTCACAGAGATGACTTCACCGGTCTGGCAACAACGGGTGCTACATATAGGTTCTCACAAAACCATTTGCCACACAACTCATTGCTGAAAGGGTTAATAATGCTAGCGCTATTTCTTTAACCAGGCATAGAATCCATAAGTATAAAAAATTATGTCCTTGTCAATAATATCAATTCTAGAGGAACATTTCTAATGTAAGTAAAAAAGTTCTGTTTTAGGTGTAGAAATAATATTCTCCCATATGACACTACACTTTTTTCAGATCCAAACTATCCTTACCATGTTTAAAGAAAGGCACAAATCCTCATATAATAAATGTCAGCCCACCATTAAGTATAAAAATTAAACGAATATGGTTTCAAACTCCTGTCGATTATATAATATCCAAGTTCGGAATGTTAATGTGTGCTCTTGGAAGGGCCGATAAATATGAAAATGATGGTATTGCTGTGAATGCACTCCTGTCAAAGACTACACTAATTATATATATTTCTAACTTCATTGTTAAGGAAAATAATTCTCCCAATTTGAGATTGCCTTACGCACGCGTTGTTTCAGGTATACATATGGCTGCAATGGATATGTTCGTTGGTTTAGAATCACAAAATTATAGTGGGAAGCTAAAAATAATGTGTGATGCAATGTACGCTTTTGTTTTACAAAGACAGTAAATCTGTTACTACTTAATCTTTAATGGATGAGGCAATATTAAAAAACTGAAGGAATGTCAGATTTTACCCATTATGCATATAATCCAGGTGTGAATAATTAACTAAAGGTTTACAATTAATACATGAATGTATAATATATATTTTAGTAAACAAATCAATTTATTCTATAGAATATAAATATTATTGATAAGATAAATTGTTGTCTGATTCCTTCCTAGAGGAGAATTTGGAACATATAGATTTGGATAATTATATATGACAATTGAAAAGAACAAACAAATTATACAGATAAATCAGAGGAAAAGATCATGCAAATATTAATTGTCATCCAAACTAATTTACACAGCGAGTTTGTTAACAGAACTGTAAGCTCAAATACTATATTGTTCATTATGTTAAAAAAAATTTATTGGTCTTCGTACATTACAGCACATCATAGATCAGTCTGATTTTTTGCCCAAGCAACCGTAATTCAGAAGTTAATTAATATCACATTTGCAAAAATTTACAATATGTAAATTTCGTAAATTTTAAAGGTGATGAAGCCGGTACACGGTTTTTGAATCTTAAAAATGGTAGAAAGGTGCGGCAGGGAGAGGAGAACCTAGTCAACCACTAGGTACAACATTAAAAATGGATTCTCAAAACTTTCTCGCAGTGCTTTCTCATTTAAAAAATATATTTCTTATGTTCAAATTAATTAGAAATGCAAAATAATTTTACTAATAACATAATATTATATATCTTTCGGAGAATTAAAACTTGCATCGACGAAGCCGTAGTGGGAAAGTTGAAAATTAGCGGTGATCTACGAGAAGCAATGAAATTAGAGAAATTAATGAACAATTTAAAGTCGAAACTTACTTTGAAAAATTAAATACCGTCTCCTTAAAATGAACCGACATGTTAACTAATTAAGGAAAAATTATTCCTACTTATCAAAATGTTGTTACTTTTTCTAAACGTTTAATATGATAATATAAAATATTTAAAATATAAAAAAAACTAAAGTAAAATATATTTTTATATATATACTATATTATATTTTCTAATATATTTTGTAACGCTAAATGACAAAAATTAAATAAATTAAGCTTGAATATATTTATTTATGTAGATTGAACTTTACTCATACATTTATAATAAAATGAACATTATTATTCATATTTAATATTTTCTTTGGAAACAATGAGCAAAGATATAAAGCACTTTGTTATTATAGTTCTAGCTGCTTCACAGGTTCCGAAGATGATAAAATAGACCAACGGCAGCAAAACGTCTAATGTCTCATAATTATTTTATAGTGGAAGATTATTAAGCTTTATGCCTGAATGGATGCTTATATATAAGTATAACTGCCAAAATGAAATGAGATCGCAAAATGATGTTTACACACCTGAGTGCTGCAATTTTGACGTATATAAATTTCTGATAAAATCATATAAATGTTTATAATCTAATTATCAATTATAAGTGGAATTCTCCAATTTATTTATGTAATAGTCCTTTCTTTTTGTACGCATTCTCCAATACATATACAGTGTCTTCAATCTTGATGGATTGTGTGTGTGTGCGTGCGTGCGTGCGTGCGTGCGTGCGTGCGTGCGTGCGTGCGTGCGTGCGTGCGTGCGTGCGTGCGTGCGTGCGTGCGTGCGTGGGTGGGTGGGTGGGGTAGCAGTTGCAGAAATATCACCTAATAGGTTTCATAGTTTCGATTCTAGTAAATCGAATAAAAGGGCATAAGAATTTCTGCAGAATATCAAGGCGATGTGAAGCTACTATTGCACTGCATACAGCATTTTTCACTGGAAGAATTTTGCTTCCAATGTGTCGACTCCAGATTTATTTGAATTGTTCTTGTTTAGAAAATTACAACTGAATGACATATCCCTTACCACAGCGCGTCGGTAACCACGATACCCAACAAATCCAAGTTTACTTTTTGGGAAACCCGTGGATGTGGTTGAATAACACTCGGAAGTATATAACAAAATAATTTATTTCAACAAAGACAGATTGAAAGTCAACGCTAGAGACGCTAGGTACGTAGCTTCAAGCTCACTCTAAACACACTGATCTTGAGGGCTCCTTTCCCTCACATTTTATCTGCTTGTCACCCCCTCATTTCGATGCCGAAAAGGAGGGAGCACGTTCGTAGAAATCATCCTCAACCCTCGAAGACGAAGAGAAAGTTTGGAGTCAAACATATGTTTAATGTCTCCAGTCTCTTCGCTTCGAGGGTTAAGTGTGCTCTTCCGCCCTGCGCCACGGGGTGCAAAGGCGACTACGGTGGTCGCCACAACTTTATCTGAGATTAAGGTCTGCTTTCCTTGTTTCCATACTTCTTTACATGGCGTTACATTCTTAAGATTCCTTGTAAATTACAAAGAACAGAAACGCTACATGGATTATAAAAGTGTAATAGTTTAATTTATATAATCTTGAACATTTTAAATCCGTTTACGTTGCTTTGCTTGTTGTATATGTTTATCACCTGGAGCGGAACCAACTACTACTACCATCATCCCTTTCTAAAATTTGGAAAATCCACCAGATTTAATGAAACCTTGCTTAGGTTGCAGCAGAAATGAAATTACATTGACAGAAGTACCAGCTAGCTCTACACGCCTATTTGAAACAACACCAAATCACCTGGTTAAACAAGAATATATTAAATGTGACTTGGACTTTCAAATTTGAATTTATAAACATCTAACAAATAAATATGTTTTTCTGACTATTCATATCATTATACTTTCAGTGATTTATTATGTGCTGTGATTTGATATATTAACTGCTTGATTATATTTTACAACGAACCTTGAGTACCAAACATTGCTTTTACTCCTGATAAGAGTGAATAGTTCTTCGTTTTATATTCCTATATCGCATTGGTAATAAAAGTATATGATATTGTTTTTATGCAGTCATGTATAATTATGTACATACAAATTCGCGATTAAGTAGCTATGTGTTCAAATTCAATTCCGAATAATGCTCTGAAAAGCGTCCCAGATTACAAAGGGCAAGATGGCGGCGACACCGTTCCGGCACTATATTGCTACTTCCGAGGAGTTTCAGCTGATCCGTAGCCATCTGCGACCAGATTCTTTAGCTAAAATACCAGAACATGTTACCAGCACGTTCTAAACAAGCATAACACACCGTGTGAATCACGCAGCACCAGTACTATAGTGACACGCGTATCATCGCTCCATTCATGAATCTTTTCAGCAATGACGTAGGGCCACATTTGGTAATGGGGTACCTGTGCTTTCATACAAATTAGAACCGTTAGATGTTCAACATATGAGTACTAATATTTATTTTGATAGTCGTTTTCGTATATGTATAGTTATTGTGAGAGTTGTATATATTTCTTTCAACCCGTCATAAACTAAAAATATTATTTATAAGAACAGTATTATTTACAAAGTACAAATTCATGCTGTTGCGTCCCTAACTTCGCCTCATGTAATTTCTTAAATGACATGCTGTCGTCGTATTTAATATAACCCTCAACTGCATGAATTTGTAACGATCAATTGAGAAAAATACATATAAAATAAATGTATATATTTTTATGATAAAGTAATTAACGACTTTATCAAAAAAATCGCCGTATTGAGCTAGTTTACAAAGAATAATAATGTCGAGTTTTTACATTTCTGTTTCGTGCCGGTGTATCTATTTTGGAATCAAAATAAATAAACTGCTTGGTTTAGCAATTTTTCATATTCGCTTATAATTTTTGTGGAATCAATTTTCCCATTAGTAAATGTCAGCTTACGTCACTACCACGCGTGTAGCTATGGTGTGCTGATAGTGTCATTGCCACGGCCGTGTAGCCAGTGTGCTATAGCGCGGTGCATTAGTAGTGCCGTGATACGAGTGTCGCCCCAGTACTAATAGTATGCCGTTACGAAAGCTGTGTAGGTGCACTGTCTTTGCACAGTTCTGTCACGGAATTCGTTCCATCCGTTGTCATTGGCGTGCCAATCGCTGGCTGCTTGGGATATTGTAGTGCATGAGGCAGACTTGTTTCTTATCATCATCAAGGAGATGAATTTTCACTTTCCCCTCTTTGAATTTTGTTAATTATTGCTTGGAATTTTTGCCGCTTCTGCATCTCTATGACCGCATTGTGGATTTAACTTATGTACGATCTTTTTGGTCTTCATCTTTTGTTACATAAAACATTATATATGTAATGCATGTTCGTTATGTAATGCTCAGATTTGTAATACTCAGATTCTTTTATTCTTTTGTAAAGCAACTTATTCGATTAATATATTTATTAGGCATAGATATAAATAATTAGAAACATGTTATTAGAATGGAATTAAATATGTTGTTGCAATTATATATTTAAGGTCTGAAGGTGTAGATGCAATTAGTTTCCGATGTTTTACGTTATCCAATCGACGTATCGAGTGAGGTTATGAAATATCAAAATCTCTTACAATTCCCCGATTCCTTTCCATGTTAAATGAATGATTAGTTCTGCAAGACAAGAAGCCTGAATTAGTGAGATCTCTGCGAACATAAGTAATTTGTAAGTAATACATTTTTTCTCGTTGAAATATTTGCCTTTCCATAGAATAGAACGTTTAAATATTATTGCCTGTTTTATATCCATTTCGGTCCAATTTTATTATAGCTTTTGAGCAGAAGTAATATTTATTATACCTGATTTTGTGCAATAGTTTTTTGTTTAACAGATTTTATTGTTCTGTCAGTTTATTTTTCTGCTCGCTACTTTCCACTTTCAGTTCCGTATACTTATCCTTTATCACCATCATATATGTTGCGTAAGATTATAATAACTTTTTGTCTTTAAATTTTGAGGATATTTCAATTAAGTTTGCCCTGATTACAAAAACAGAAATTAAAAAAGAGTGGCATGTACCATTTCTTGCAAACGTTGTATCGTAATTTGCATCTGACTGTTTTGAAAGGCACGTACTTTACTTAACGTTTGCAATGATTCAGTTAGCGCAGAAAATAAATATTCTACATTCTAAACTGTCCGCTCTTGTAATTGTAAGGCAAATGCATTCATCTGTCGACATCGTGAACACTGTTTTTTGGCTAAATTGCAGAAAGACAAATATATTATAAGTATTATAATAAACATCATAATATTAAATTTAACTTTGTTCATCGTTGCCTTGTTGGGTACATCCATAGCAATATACAGGGTTGCGCAGTGATAATTAGCACCTCAGATATTCTCGAAACAATAAGTTCCATAGAAATTTTTGCTGATATAAAATTGTATCAAGGACCCAGACGTTGATGAAAATAGTCTTTTGTAAGTGGAGGTATGTTGGATATTTGAAGATTACCTTCATTTTTTAAAATGAAATGGTATGTTCATTCTTGCATAATACGATAGAGTATTTCAAAACGAGTTCAACGACCTGTAACATGAAGCCATTAAAGGCTACAAGAAGTAAAGAAAGGCGATAAAGCTTACGGTTTTGATAGTGAATGAAACATAGGTATTGCAAACAGTGGTGGAAGGAAGTGAGTAAACACTGTTCGAAGAGCATTTTAATAGTTTGCAGGATAAGTTAAACATAATAATATTAGTATTGAAAAATCGGTTTGATTACTTTTGATTAGGCTGTTCGTTTGTCGTCCATTTTATAAGAAGAATTTGAATCATAAGGTAATTAAATTCCATTAGATTGTAAACAAATCTCAATGTCTCACTTTAAATAGTAAGGAACTACATTCATCGCGATGTTGCGATTTTAAATCAATGTTTAATGTAAGATGTAATATTTAATGCAACGCGTTACGTTTATCTTTTCTACATTGCCAACGAATGTGAACTCCACACTCCCTTGCAAAGGGACAGTGTTTGTAGATGTTTATGTGTCGAAGCAATAGAGTTCTAATACTTCATTCGACGCGATGTCGCATCACAATTCAATGTTACATGATAAGAAGTTCACTGCAACGCGTTTCGTGTATCTGCGTCTACACATCAAAAGAATGTAAATCTCACACTTCTTTGCTACTGGGTAGCGTTTCTAGGTGTCTACGTATCGAAGCTACATATCTTTAATTCTCCATAAATCGCGATATCGCATTTCATACAAACAGTTTGTAGTATGTAAGTATATTATTATGCTCTATACATTTCATTATGCATATTTGTTCCTACGCTTCAAAAAAATGAAATTTCTACACATCCTTCCGAGGGGATACGGTTTGTAGATGTCAACGTGTTGAAGCAGTAGAGTTCTAGTCGTGCATTCGAAGCGATGTCGCATTTCACTTCGTTGTTTCGTGATAAGATGTAATATACAATGCAACGCGTTATTGTGTATCTGCATCTGAACTTGAGAAGAATGTAAATCCCATACTATCTTGCTACGGAATAGTGTGTCTAGCAGTCCGTGTATCGAAGCAATAGAATTTCAAAGCTTCATAAACCGCGATGTGGCATTTCATATCAACAGTTCGGAGTACTTATGTAGATTTTCGTGCTCTATACATCTCACTATGCTTTTCTGCTTCTGCACTTGAAAGGAATGTGATGTCTATACTTCCTCGCAACTTCTAACGTCAATAGAAGGTGAATCCTACACTTCCTTGCTAAGAGATAGCGTTTCTAGATTTATAGGTGTCGATGCATTTAGTTTCTAATGCTTCATGCATCGCGATATCGGATTTCATCTCAACAGTTCAAAATAGGTACAGTAAGTTCTAATGCTCATTGCATCGGTTTATGCTTATCTGTTTCTACATTTCTACAGAATCTGAATTATACAGTTCCATGCAACTTCCTCTGATGCTTCATCCATTGCGATGGTGCACCACATTTCAGCGTTTAATCTTTTATGCATGGCATTATGCGTATCTGCTTCTACATTTCTACAGAATGTAAATTCTACAGTTCCACGCAGCGGAATGGCGCTTCATAGTACCTGCATGTCAAAGCAGTAGAGTTCTAATGCTGCATGCCATGTTATAACGCATCTCAATTCAACATTTAGAGTAAGTAGGCAGTAATCCTTTAAGCATAGCACTAAGCTTATCTGCTTCTACACATCATAAGGTTGTGAATTATACGCTTCCATGCAACAGGGTGATCTTTCACAGTGTCTGCATGTCAAAACAATAGGGTTCTAATTCTCCATGCAATGCGACTGCGCATTTCATTTGTTTGTATCAAATTAAGTTAGCTATAATCTTGAATGCGTAATGTAGGAAACTCATTAATTAGAGACAATTACAAGATTTTGAAAATGATTAGATAGTTCCTTTCAACTGAGATATTACTCCTACAACTGCTAATCAACAACTGCTTCATCGTGTCAAAACATATACCAGAAATATCATTTATTCCGCACATTCGCTCTCTCGCATTCTAGAATGTTCCATGCACGTAACATTTGAAACTTGAATTATTGATTAGCTTCCAGATTTAGATAATTTCGTTATCCTTCACTCGGCCGTCCTGCATGAACGTTTGTCCCGAATGTCTTCATTCGTGTCGTCTTCGATTTCAGATAAATCAACATTGATTTCGTCGATCCACAATTTCAAAGAATCTGCTGATGTAAATGTTTGTAAGGGTCCTTCTCCTTCCCATACCATTCGAAATACAAATCGTCGATTGCGTAAAACTTGTGTAACTTCATACGGTCCAAAATATTTATGAGCTATTTTTAGACCAGGACTCTGTTGCATACGTTTAATTGCTACTAGATCTCCTTCACGATAAATTCTAGCCTTTCGTCTACTCTTGTTAAAGGTTCGCCTATTCTGTTGTTGGATCCTGGATATATTTTTGCTTGCTTGAAGTCGTACTTCATCGCGTTTATCTTGAAAACGTGTGATCCGTTCCTTTTCAAGTATATGTCGGATGTCAAGATGACCTCTAAGACGCGAATGTGACCCAGAGAGAAGATGATATGGTGACCTACCAATACTTCGATGTATTGCTGATTTCAAACATTGTTGATCTACTTCTAAGTACTTACATTATTCACAGAGCTCAGGTGCAGCTAATTTTGCTGACAATAGTATGAATGTTCTATTAAGACGTTCAACTTGACCATTAGCTCTAGGAATTCCTGTTGTATTTGAAACATACTCTATATTTTCTTCTTGACAATATTGCTTGCAAACATTTGCACTGAAAGCGGTTCCCCTATCAGAAATTATTTGACGGACGCGGAATACAGAAAATAGTCGCTTGCTTCTTCAGGCGTGACAAAACTTAAGCTGTAGTAATAGATTTTGTAGCATAAAGCCATGTAAATTTTGTAAAAGCATTTACCCGATACAACTAGAAAATAATATTCATGTTGAAAAGGTTGATCTTAGTTATTTGTTTGAAATAAAATCGATCTGTATCCTAACGCAGAAGCATCTGTATGCAACTCCGTCTCTACTTCTACTTGATACAAATTCAATATTGGTTTCTCACTCAATAAAAGCTTAAGTCGTGTGAATGCTTCCTTTTCAGTTGCTCCAAAACAAAATTAAGCATTCGCTCGCAGAAGGTTAGACAAATGTCATCAATTACAGGGTATTCACGAATAAATTTACGGAAAATCCCGATTAGTCTTAGAAAACTTTGTACGTGTTTAACACTGGAAACCGTCGGACTGCATCAATTTTAGTGAGGGGCGAACATAACCATTGTTGATTACATGCCCGAGAAATTGGACAGAAGTTTGCAGAAAACAACACTTTTCTCAGCTGAGTATTGAACCTGTTCCGCTCGCAAAAATTCAAATCCTTTCAAGATTTTTGATCCCACTATCAATATCATTTGATGAAATAATCGAATCATGTATGTATGCTAGAAATATTCTGTCTCGAATAAGATCTCTAAATATGGTATTTATAAATTTTTGAAAAACTGCTGCTGAATTACATAGACCAAAAGGGACTCGTAAGAATTCATAATGACCATCTGGTACAATAAATGCTGTATACTTTCGACTTGATTTATCCTGTCGCACATTAACAATCACTTTTTGCGACGCTGACAATCGTCTCGTCGATTGATATATAGACTCTTCGCCTTCAATATTAATTTCATTGCAATTTCAGGTTTAAAGGTTTTACTCGGCTTGTAATTACTAACAAGATATTCTATTGCCACTCGCTAATTTACTTCTAACATGTCACTCGTTACATCTATTTTAAATATTTCCGGTACAATATTTTCTCTTTCAACAATTTTGCGCGTTACTTTTGGTAATGGACGAAAGTTTACTTTACCACCTCTAATGCTAACATCGGTTACATTTAAGAAATTCATTCCTATCAACAGCTTGTGCCGAACAATGGTATTGAAGATTACTTGTATACAAATCGAATATGAGTGCCCATCTACGGTAATTTCTACTTGAAATTCACTAAATGCCGTATCATTCTTTGAATCTATACCATCGAAATGTAATTGCGTCGTAATTGCGGAAAACCAAGCTTAATATATTCGTCTGCGCGAATTAAATTAAAATCACTTCCTGAATCGATTAATGTTTCGATCTCGTATCTATTAAGTAAAACATTTTTGAGATACTTTCGGTGCGAACCTCTTAATGTCGCGCAGCTCTCTTCACTCGCTTTAGATTTTTTGGGACATTTGGATACAATATGTCCACGTTCTTGACATATAAAACAGTTTACACCGCGATCTTTCGTTGGACAATTCATGCTAATATGATCATGCCCACCGCAATTATAACATCGTACAATATTACCGGTAAACTCTTTTATCTCACCCACATTGACCACCTCTTTTCGTTCATTTCTATTGAAACTGTCTTCACACTTTTCAAACTTTGTTGACATTTGTGCACTCGACAAACCTTGATCTCGGAGAATTACCTCTTCAAACGCTTTCGAAAGTTGATGGGTTTTGTAATCTGTTGTATACGCGCCTGGCTCCTGAGCATTTCATCGGGGATGCCGTCAATCAAGTATTCAGGTATTTCATGGTCGTTGATTGGTACTCGATTTCTAAGGATGATTTTCTCGTGCAAATATTCATGAAATGTCACGTTCTTCTTCCACAATTGCTCTTCAAATTCCTTCCTTATTTCAAACTTGCATTGTGGATGATAAAACGTAACTCTTAATTCTTCCTGCAGTCGGTTGAATAGCATAGTTATATATTCTGGTTTCGAATGAAACCATTCAAGTGCTTTTCCCTTCAGTCGCATACCGATAAGTAATCGTGCAACGTCATCTTCCAATTTATATATCGTCTTCAACAAATTGATCTGCTTCTTCCAAATTTCACAAACACCAGATTTGCCATTAAATTTACAGAGTACATTTGCAACTGCCGAAATATTCGTTCGCCGCTAACTAATTTCACTAACAACGCATCGCATCTAACTCAAGGCGCAACATAACTAACTCAGCTTCTGCTAATTCTTTTTCCTTTATGGAAAAACCAATTTCTCGTTGCTGTAAATTCATTGCTGACTGCATGTTTGATGATACATCAACACACGACCCTTCATTATCTTCACGAATATCCTTCAGCTTGTCATCTATCCACGTTCCGTCTGGGTCAACATCCTTCAAACGGGAAATTAATTTAGCTTTCGAACCAACAGTAGGTAGTTTATGCTCCATTAATATTTCTTCTAGCGCAGTAACTGTGATTTTACTCAAATCTTTCATTGTGAAAATTTTCACTCGACACCCGCGTATAAACTTGAATTGCCTCTACACGAATGTTTAATTCCCGTTCTCGGACTATCTCTCAAAACTACACTCGCGTCGCATGAATAACTTCTCGAACGTTCTAGACCGTCAAGAAATTTTCTCCAACGTTCTGTCTTCAAATACTTGGTAATATTCCAATCCTTAGAACGTATCCCATTTTAATCTAGAATGTCTTCTTGATAATTACCACGCCTGAGATCCACAAATTGTAGGAAACTTATTAACTAAAGACAAGCACAAGATTTTGTAAATCATTAAATAGTTCATCTCAACTGAGATATAACTCCAAAGAATGCTAATGAACAACAGCTTCATCGTTTTAAAATATTTACACGAAAAACTCATTTATTCCACACACCACTTCTCGCTCGCTATTTAGAATATTCCAATTGCATAACATTTGAAACTAGAATTATTAATTAACTTTTAAATTAAGATAATTTAATTATCCTTCAATAACATTAAGCATATATGCCACTACAAATCAAGGGAATGTGAACTCTACAGTTCATTCAAACGAGATGGTGCTTCATATTGTTTGCGTGTCAAAGCACCGGAGTTCTAATGCTACATGCAATGTGATATCGCATTTCATTTCAACCCTTCAAAGTAAGTAAGCTGCAATCTTCTATGCATAGCATTACGCTTATGTGTATCTACACTTCCAAACAATGTGGATTCCACAGTTCCATGAATAGGGATGGTGCATCACAGTGCCTGCGTATCACTAGAGTAAAATCCTATTTCTCCATGCAATGCGATGTCGCATCTCATTTCAGCGCTTCAAACTGAGTAAGCAGTAACATTCTATGCATAGCTTTATACATATCTGTTTCTACATTCCAAATGTATGTTAATTCTAAAGTTCCATGTACCGCATTGTTGCTTCATAGTGTCTACATAACAGTACAACGGAGTTCTAATACTCTATGCAATGCGATCGCATCTCACTTCAATGTTTCAAGAAAAGGAAGATGCAATCTTTTATGCGTAGCTTATGCTTACCTGCCTTTACTGTTCAAAAGAATATGTATGATACAGTCCACTGCAAATGGATGGCGCCCCATAATGTCTGCGTGTCAATGCAGTGGTGTTACGCTGCTCCGTGTAATGCAATGACGCATCTAATTTAATCGTTACAATGTAATTCAGCTGTAATCTTCTACGTACAGCATTATGCTTATATGCATCTATACTTCAAAAGAATGTGAGTTCTACAGTTCTATGCAACGGGATGGCACTTCAATTTATCTGCATGACAAATCCATGGTGTTCAAATTTTCCACGCAATGCGATAGCGCAATTCGTTTCGACGTTTCAAAGTACGTAAGCTGTAATGTTCAATGCACAGTACTATTCTTTTCTGCTTGTACACCTCAGCGGAATGTGAATTCTACTGTTTCATGCAATGGTATGGCGTTCCGGAATGTCTACGAGTGAATGTAATAGAGTTCTAATGCTTCTTGCAATGCGGAAGCGCATCCCGTTGCAATGGTTCGAAGTAAGTATGTTGTAATCTTCCATTCGCAGAAATATTGTTTTCTGCTTTCATACTTTGAACGACTATGAATTCTTCAGTTTCATGCAACGGAATGGCGCTTCGTAGTATCTACCTCTCAGAGCAATAACGTTCTCTCTCCCGTTTCACGCAACTGTATAATTCACATTCCTTTGAATTGTAGAAGCAGATAAGCATAATGCGATGCACAAAACATTACTGCTTACTTAATTTGTAACGTCGGAAGCCATCGCATTGCATAGAGCAATACAACCCTACTGCGTTGTATCGAAGATACTGCAAGGCGCCATCTGGTTGGAGGGTACTGTAGAGTTCACATTCCTCTGTAGCGTTGTAGGAGGTAAGCATAATGCGACGTATGGAGCATTACTTTCTACTTATCTAGATACGTTGGAATGACATGGGCCATCGCGATGCATGAAGCATTAGAAATATATTCCTCTGATACGACGACACTATGAAAAACCACCCCGTTGCAAGGGATTCACATTCTTTTAAAGCATAGAAGCAAATGAGGGAATTGCGATGCATAGGACATTACAACCTACTTACTTTGAAGCGCTGAAATGATATGCGCCCTCGCGATGCATAAAGTATTAGAGATCTATTGGTTTGAAAAGCAAATACCATGAATTACCATCCCGATGCAAGCAACTGTAAGATTCACATTCCTTTAACACGATGACGCCGGCGCGGATATTCGCTGTCCGTTCCGTGGGACGGCGCTTCAACTAGCGGTCCGTCCCGTGGGGCGGCCCGGCACCAAATTGTGCTGTTCAATGTGAATAGTTTTTTCCTCGTCGGTGCGATGCATTCCTTGCGCCTTTTCATTGGTTATTCAGTTTTGACTGCTTTTGCCAATCACTGAGTATTTCCTATTTTAGGCCACCGCCTTCTTACAGAAGGGTGGTGGTGCTTCTGGTGGGGTCTGACTTTGTTGTTACTGTATTTGGTCATGTAGCCAGATTTCCGCTGGGGCTATTACCTGCGCCGTGTGACCAAGTGTAGCTTGGCCACGGGCAGTGGACCCTTCGGAAATCCCCGGTTTATGGCTTCCGCCTGTACCATCGAGGCCATTAGAGAAAGTTAATTATCGCATGCCTGGAAAATGTAAAAAGCTTAAAACGGTTCCTCAAAAATGGCTTGATTGCTGCACATACCATAAACGGTGCTAGTCGTTTGTAGCGAAAGGTTTTCTATTGTACCTTACTGCTAGCTGCTACAAATGCTAATTCGTTTTTTATGGCCATAAGCCCGGTCGACGGGCGAACGGCGCATATGGTCAATGTCGTACTAAGAAAAAGAAATAGTCGTGCGTTTGTCATAAATTATGTTGAGTGCGAGCGGCGATTTTGTCGCACCTTCGACTGACGATTTCCAGGCGACCAGGCACTCGAGGCCCCAATAGTACTTGGTTTCCTGGGTCACAAACAAAAGATATATATTGCCGGTTAAGTGGCCGAGGACTGTCGCGTGGTTTTCCAGAGAACAGTTTGTTTTTCCTTTGGAAAATCGCGGGCCTCGGGGTGGGTTTTAGTTGGGGGAACATTGACCCACCTCTGGATCTTCGGCGGCCCAATTAGAAGTATAGGGCCGCCCACGCATAGTGGAGAAAATGTGTGACTTTTTGGGAAACAAATACGCCCCAGTTGACACTTTTTGAATATATAGTGCGTGACCTAGTAAGGAGGAACCATTATCGAGCATTTAGACGACGACGTGAGTTTGACTGAGTTTAGAGTTGTAGGCAAGACAGGAAAAGTTCTGTTGGTGTGCACGGTGTGAAGTGTTTGTGAGTTGCGAAGTCAATAGAGTTCTGATACAACGATTTATCTGAACACACATTGCTTTCGGTAAGTGTAACGGTAGTAGAAAGTTTTTTTCCTTCTAAAAAGGTGGTTAGCATTTTTTATTTTGCATTTTTCATTTTTGCCCATCTAAATATTAGATACAATGGATATGGAATTCAGTGATTCGTCTGATGAATCCGTATCTGGAATCATACCCAGGAGACGAAGACATACAATAGTTTCATCATCATCATCATCATCATCATCATCATCATTGGACACGGCATCCGATATAAATACCGTGGAGGATGAAGTTTTGGAGTCTGACGCAGAGGACCAAGATGATGACGCAGAGTGGCGGACAATAGCAGAAAGACCTGCATCAGAGGAAGAGGAAGAGGAAGAGGAAGAGGAAGAAGAAGAGCTACTAATGAAAGAGACGGACTGCGACAATCCTGTTGCGTTGTACAAATTATTCTTTACGGACGAGATCTTGGATATCATCGTAGAAGAAACTAATAGGTACGCCGTACAGTGTTTGATGAATGCGGCATATGATAGGAGACAACACCAACAAGCGTGGAACCCGGTGACAAAAACTGAATTTAATATCTTTATCGGAATCTTACTTATAATGGGTGTAGTGCAGCTACCCGAAATTCGTCTGTATTGGTCGAAAAATACAATGTATGACAGTGCGCGTATAAAGAGTGCGATCAAGCGGGATCGATTTTTAGCGATATTGAAGTATTTACATTTTTCCGATAATGTTACAGCCAGAACCGAGGATCGGTTACACAAACTGCGAAATATAATGGATAAAATTCTTGGTACCTTCAAAAATACAATAAAACCCGGTAAAAATGTAGTAATCGATGAAACCATGGTTCCGTGGAAAGGACGGCTTAGTTTTCGTCAATACATACCGGGTAAGCGACACAAGTACGGTATAAAATTGTACAAACTCTGCCTTCCGGACGGATATACATATAATATGCACATTTATTCGGGCAAAAATGAAACTGGAATTGCAAAAACCCATGCACATGATGTAGTCATGAAATTGATAGGAGATTTATTATTCAAGGGCCGAATTTTATTTACTGATAGCTTTTATACAAGTATTCCACTAGCAGAAGATCTCCTCAGCAAAAGAACATATATTTGCAGTACAATAAAAATAAATAGAAAATTTCTACCACCACAGGCTAAGCAAAAACAGAAACGGCGCGACATCATCTCTCTGCAAAATCGGAGCGGCGTAAAATTTTTAAAATGGACTGATAAAAGACCCCTGTGCATGTTAACCACTTGTAAATCTCATAATTGCGTCCTTATTCGTGGCAAGGATGACAAGATAAAACCTGATACAGTTTTTTCTTATAACAGTGTAAAAAAGGGAGTCGATATATCGGACCAAATGTGTTCATACTATAATAATTTACGGAAAACGGTAAAATGGTACCGAAAAGTTATAATAGAACTAATATTATACCTCATTAGTAAATGCGTGGTATATACATAGAAAGTGGGGAACTAAACGCTACAAAATTTTAAAATTTAGGGAAAAAATTATTGATTATTTATTGATAAGTGAGAATCCCCCAAGTAATGAAATAATAGTTAGACGTAGTAAACATTTTTTAAGTTCGCACCAAGGACCCGCGAGGAAGATGAGGAAAAGGTGCAAAGAGTGTTACAAACGCTTAACAAATCTAAAAGGTACAAAGTACGCCACAAATAAAACAAAAAAAGTTACGACCTTTTGTAACAGTTGTCCGGATAAGCCAGCACTTTGTTTAGAATGTTTTAAAAAATTGCATCGGTAATATAAGTAGTTATATTTTGTTATATTTTATGTATTGATTATTATAAGTTATATATTTTATGTTAAATTTTTGATTATAAGGTAGAAATATTAATGGATTATGTTAAATCAATAAAATAACATTTTATGCAACGTATTTCTTGATATACAAACGTGGCCCATCGGTGATGCATGCCGCCGCACGGAACAATTCAGCGTGGCCCATCGGTGATGCATGCCGCCCCACAGAACAATTTAGCATGGGCCACCGGTGGTCAGGCCGCCCCATGGAACAGACAAGCATGGGCCACCGGTGGGTCATGCCGGCGTCAACGTGTTAAAGCGTAGTAGCAGAGAGGCATAATGTGATACATAAGACATTACAACCTAATTACTTTGAAGCGTTGAAATGATATGCATCATCGCGATGCATATGCATTAGAACTCTGCTCGTTCAAAACGCAGACACTGAAACACCATCCCGTTGGAAGGAACTATAGATTTCACTTTCTTTTGAAATATAGAAGCAGATCGGCATATTGCTGTGCATAGAAGATTGCAACCTACTTATTTCGGAACATTGAAATGAGATGCGCCATTGCATTCCATGGAGCATTAGAATTCTATTGTTTTAAAATGCAGACATTGTGAAGCACCATCTCGTTGCTTGAAACTGTAGAATTCACATTCGTTTGGAGTGTGGTAGCAAATAAGCATAATGCAATGCATAGAATGTTACTGCTTACTTACTTTGTAACGTTGAAATGAGATGCGCCATCACATTGCATGGAGCATAGGAAGTCTATTGCTCTGAAACGTAGACACTATGTAGGGCCATTACGTTGCAGGGAATTATAGCATTCACATTATTCTAAAGTGTAGAAGCAGGTAGACATAATGCGATACATAGAACATTACATACTTGCTTTGAAGCGTAAAAATGGGAAGCACCATCTTGTTGCACAAAATATTTGTTATTACTTACGTCGAATTAGAGTACTGAGATGCTCCATCTTGTTGCAAGGAATCTTCGAAGCTACTTACACTGACATGTAGACACTCATATGCGACATCCATTTTCGTGGAACTTTAGGAATTACTTTGAAACGTAGGACTGTGAAGTTGCATCGCGTTGTATGGAGAATTAGAAAGTGCCTATTATCGAACGTAGAAATGAGAAGCGAAATCATGTTGCATGGAACTTTGCATCTTACGTACTCTGAATCGTATAAGCTGATAGGGACCAAAACTTTACATGAATATATAGAACACACATAGTTTTAAACGTTGAACTGAGAATTTGAGAACTTATTCATATTTGATAGAACTTCAGAACTTACTTGCTATGAAACGTAGGCAGATAAGGGACATCGCGCTACTTAAAACGTTAGAACTTGCTTACTTCAACAAAGACACTTATTCCGTACTTTTAGAAGAATTTTTGATAAACCACTTACATTTCACGTTTTCAATATTTTTATATGTATGCGAGGTGTAATCGTTTAAGTTCTTAAATGATAACTTAGTCTTGATTATTATTTGGTAACTCGGTTATAAACGGGTCAGCATAAGCTTCAATCAATATGTTCATAAACCTGAAATTTATGCAGTTAGTTGTTAGTCACTTAGTGCTCAAACAGCAAAGATCCTGACCATTTGAAAATGGTTGACTTTCATCAATTTTCTTAAAAATTGAAATATTGTCCAACTGCTTGCATTGAAGACTATAATTAAAGTTTTCCAAATATTGTAGCTCTTATAGACGTGTCACGTCTCGGGTTGCGGAAAATTAACCGTTTTTCGGAGTAACACGCAGCCTCGAACGGTTCGACTCGCACAATTGCGTCGAAGACCGGGTTCTTTTTGGAATGCGGAAAACTGCGCGAAAGTCACGAAAGCGAGTATATATAAAAGGGGATTTACCTTTCGAAGTCTTGGAAACCGCTAATTACTAACCTGGTTCCAGGTATCGTCGTCGGCGAGGATCTTCCCCTGTATGGTCCCTGCGTACGGGCTGTGAGGCGGAATCGACAATGGAACGAGTACCCAGGCAGGCTGATCTCTGGTGCGGATCGGCGACGGAGGCGGCGATGCAGAAAGGCTGTCCGGTCGGCAGACAGCAGGAGATGAGACGGAACAGTAGTCGACGATGGAGTAACTGCTTGTATCTACGTATTCGCGCACTGGAGAACGCAGGAAGTTCTTCCTTCCCACGCGTCGAGTTTCGTTTATCCATTGCGGAAAGGCGCATTCAAATCGGATTCCAAAACACCAAATACGGATCCAGTAGCGGAGAGGGCCGCTCTAGTTTGCCGATCCAGAGATATGGAAAACGATGGATATCTTCTCCTTAGTCGAACTGTGGCTTGGTGCAGTTAAGCGGAGGGCCACTTTAACTGGTCGGTAACTAAGCGTGACTAATGGTCAGAACTCCTTGAATGATTTTGGAAGACGCGTGAAATCGTGAAAGACTTCGTATCGTAATGAATTTAATTTAATTTAAGGCAAGGAATGCTGTGGTAATAATGAGAGTTTGTAAATACTGGTAAAAATAAAATATATTCTAAGTAAAACCTAAGCTTACACTTTACTGCGCTATGCTAAGAATGGCTAAGTACTAGAATCATTGATTTAGAATAAAGTTAAAGTTAGAATTGGAAATAGCAACTTGAATTCTGAGTTAGAATAGTAACGAAATAGCAAACATCTTCAAGTGAAGTGGATCAAGGCCCGGAGGCATGATAGGTACGGTCGCGATGAGCGCTTGGATCGATTTGTACTCATCGAGCGCTGGGCTTGATCTCTTCGTTGACTCGCGAATCCGCGACCTCCTCGGATCGCGCGGGAACGCTAGGACCTGGAATGGGGAGGACTCTCGACACTCGTGGTGGTGCGGACGGTCGTGGTGAAGCGTGCGCGGCCGGCGTGAACTGGCACGGCTCTAATTATGAATAATACGCTTTCTAAAATTATGATTACACATGAAATGACTTATGCTATACTTGTGTGTTGCGTCCTGTTTGTACATAGAGTGCCGTATGCTTAAATACTAGAATTCGCTTGGCTATAGACATGAGCATAATACGAATATGTGTGCGTAACTGCGGGCGACCCTCGTGGTGCGTGAAATTGTCCTCGTGCGGAGGCTGTGGTTGGTGTCTGCTCCAACTGTCTGACGTATGCGCGTCGAGGCGCGATCGTGTGGTTCAACTCCTTGGTGCGAGGGTAGCTGCCTTAGCTCGGTGATCAGACTGTGTTACCGTGTGTCGGTATGCTCGTCTCTGCATGTCTCTGCATCACAGTTGTATTCTGGAATTGAAATTAAATGTTTGATTTTTCTATTTACTGATTAGAACATCTTTCTGTTGGAATGTTCACGAATTTTTCATATTCTTAATTACTGAAAACGTATTGCTTGGTTCGCTAGCTTAATATTTAAAATTTGCTGAAATATTCTTATCTAATTCTTGTAAATAATTTTTTATCTTAGCGAAGTGTGTATCCATTCTTGTAGTTTTGTAAAGAGTATTTTACTTTACTATTTAAAATGGAATATTAAGATTTGTTTACAATCTAATGGAATTTAATTACCTTTTGATTCAATTTCACAATGATAATCTTTCATAGTTCAACAATTTTGTGAGCTGTCCTGAGGAATCCGCAGCTCAGTACTTATAAAATGGGCGACACAAAGAACAGCCTAACCAAACGTAATCGAACCGATATTTGAATAGTAATCTTATCATGTTTAACTTATCCTGCAAATTATTAAAATGTCCTTCGAAAAGTGTTTATTGACAGTGAAGTAAACGGTAAACATTACACATTCCACCACTGTTTACAATACGTATGTCTCATTTACTATCAAAGCCGTAAGTATCATCGCCTTACTTTACTTTTTGTAACCTTCAATGGCTTCATGTTGCAGGTCGTTGAACTCGTTTTAAAATGCTCTATCATATTAGGGAAGAATGAACATACCAATTCATTTTAAAAAATGAAAGTAACCGGTCATAGGTTTGCAAACAACCTATGTTTGGCAAACAACGAGCAACGAACGACGCTCGTACCACGGCATTATTAATGCATCGCGATATAGCACACGGGCTACACGGCCGTGTCAATCATACTATCAGCTCACCATAGCTACGCGCGTGGTAGTGGCGCAGGCTGACATTTACTAATGGAGAAGCTATTTCCATAAAAATTATGAACGAATATGAAAAATGACTACACTAAGCAATTTATTTATTTTGATTCCAAAAGAGATACACCGGCACGAAACAAAGATATAAGAACTCGATTTTATTATTTTCTATAAAGTAGCTCGATACGTCGATTTTTTCCATAAAGTCATTAATTACTTTATTATAAAAATGTATACATTTACTTTATATATATTTTCTTCAATTCATCGTTACAAATTCATGTAATTGAAGGTTATATTAAATACGATGACAGCATGTTATTTAAGAAATTATACAAGGCGAAGTTAGGGACGCAACAGCATGAATTTTTATTTTCTTAGTAATATTTTTTTATAAATAATATTTTTAGTTTATGACGGGTTGAAAGAAATATGTACGACTCTCTCAATAACTATAAATATAGGAAAATGACTGTGACACTTCTCAGAAGTGGCAATATAGTGCTGGTATGGTGTCGCCACCATCTTGCAGTTTGTTATCTGGGACGCTTTCTACAGCATTATTCGGAATTGAATTTGAACACATAGCTACTTAATCGCGAATTTGTATGTACATAATTATACATGACTGCATAAAAGCAATTTCATACACTTTTATAATCAATGCGATATAAGAATATAAGACGAAGAACTATCCACTCGTATCAGGAGCAAAAACAGTGTTTAGTGTGCAAGGTTCGTTGCAAAATACAATTAAGCAGTTAATATATCAAGAGACAACACATAATATATTACTGAAAATATAATGATATGAATAGCAAGAAAAACATATTTATTTGTTAGATGTTTATAAATTCAAATTTAAAAGACCAAGTTACATTTAATATATTATTGTTTAACAAGATGATATAATGTTGTTTCAGATAGGCGTGGAGAACTAGCTGGTACTTCTGTCAATGTAATTTCATTTCTTCTGATTACAGTAAATATACATTTGCAATCTAAGCATGTTTCATTAGATCTGGTGTAATCTCCAAATTTTAAAAAGGGATGATGGCAGTAGTAGTTGGTTCAGCATCAGGTGATAAACATATGCAACAAGCAAAGCGACGTAAACGGATTTAAGATGTTCAAGATTATATAAATTAAACTATTACACTTTTTTAATCCATGTAGCGTTTCTGTCCTTTGTAACTTGCAAAGAGTCTTAAGAATATAACGCAATGTAAAGAAGTTTCGAAACAAAGAAGGCTGGTCTTAATCTCAGATAAAGGAACCTTGGATCTACTGGGTATCCTGGTTAACGGCCTGCTGTGTCAAGGGACATGTCATTCAGTTTTAGTGTTCTAAACGAGAACAATTCCATTAAACCTGGAGTCAACACATCCGAAGAAAAATTCTTCCAGTGAAGAATGCTGTCTGCTGTGCAATAGCAGCTTTATATCCACTTGATATTCTACAGAAAATATTATGCCATTTTTTAACTATGAAACCTATTATGTGGTATTTCAGCAACTGCTACAGAAATTTAAATACGTCAAAATTGCAGCACGCAGGTGTGTAAATATCACTTCGTGATTTCATTTCATTTTGGCAGTTATACTTGTATGTAAGCAACCATCCAGGCATAAAGCTTGATAATCTTTCAACTATAAGATAATTATGATACATTAGACTTTTTGCTGGAGTTGGTCTATTTTATCATTTTCGGAACTTGTGGAAATGTTGAATATGAATAACTACGTTCATTTTATTATAAATGTATGAGTAAAGTTCAATCTACATAAATAAATATTTTCATACGTAACTTATTTAATTTTTATCATTTAGCGTTACAAAATATATTACAAAAATATATAAAAATATATTTTACTTCAGTTTTTTTTAATATTTTAAATAATTTATGTTATCGTATTAAGCTTTTACAAAGAGTAACAAAACTTTTATAAGTAGGAATAATTTTTCCTTAATTAGTTAATATGTCGGTTCTGTTTAAGAAAACGCTATTTAATTTTTCAAAGTAAGTTTCGACTTTAAATTGACCATTAATTTCACTAATTTTATTGCTTTTCGTAGATCACCGCTAGTTTTCAACTTTCCCATTACGGCTTTGTCGATGCAAATTTTAATTCTCCGAAAAATATATAATATTATGTTATAAGTAAAATTATTTTGCATTTCTAATTGATTGAACGTAAAAAATATATTTTTTTTCATGAGAAAGCATTGCGAGAAAGTTTTGAAAATCCATTGTTAATGTTGTACCTAGTGGTTGACTAGGTTCTCCTCTCCCTGCCGCACATTTCCACCATTTTTAAGATCCAAGAATCGTGTAGCTGCTTCGTCACTATTAATGTTTACGAAATTTACATATTGTAAATTTCTGCAAAAGTGATATTAATTAAATCTTTAATTATGTTTGTTCGGGCAATTAATCAGACTGATCTATGATGTGCTGTAATGTACGAGATCTAATAAATTTTTTTTTAACATATAATTTTTTAACAATATAATATTTGAGCTTACAGTCTTGTTAACGAACTCGCTGTTTAAATTAGTTTGGATGACAATTAATATTTGCATGATCTTTTCCTCTGATTTATCTGTATAATTTGTTCGTTCTTTTCAATTGTCTTATTTAATAATCCAAATATATATCGGAAGGTATCAGGCAACAATTTATCTTATCAATAATATTTATATTCTGCAAAATAAATTGATTTGTTTACTAAAATATAAATTATACATTCATGTATTAATTCTAAACCTTCAGTTAATTATTCACACCTGGATTATACGCATAATGGGTAAAATCAGACATTCCTTCAGCTTTTTAATATTGCCTCATCGATTAAAGACTGATTAGTAATAAATTTACTGTCTTTGTAAAATAAAAGCGTACATTGCATCACCCATTATTTCCAGCTTCCCACTACAATTTTGTGATTCTGAACCAACAAACATCTCTATCGCAGCCATATGTATACCTGAAACAACCCGTGCGTAAGGCAATCTCAAAATGAGAGAATTATTTTTCTTAACAATGAAATTAGAAATATATATAATTTACTGCTGTCTTTGACAAGACTGCATTCACAGCAATACCATAATTTTCATATTCATCGGCCCTTTCAAGAGCACACATTAACATTCTAAACTTGGATATTATATAATCGACACAAGTTTGAAACCATATTCGTTTAAGTTTTATAATTAGTGGTGGACTGATATTTATTATATGAGGATTTGCACCTTTCTTTAAATATGGTAAGCATACCTTGGACCTGAAAATAAGTATTGTGCCATATTAGTGAATTTTATTTCTACAACTAAAACCTGTTCCTCTAGAATTGATATTATTCACAAGATTATAATTTTTCATACCTATGGATTCCATGCCTGGTTAAAGTAACAGGGCTAGCATTATTAACACTTTCAGGACTGAGTTGTGTAGCAAATGGTTTTGTGAGAACCCATATGTGGCGTTCGTTATTGTGTGGATTAGTCGTTGGCCACAATATTTTCTTCTAATTAACTTTCACGTTGGATGGCTTTTATACAACAATTTTATTTAACAACAACAAGTCTTTACAATTAAGGTAAACTGAAGTAGAAGCTAAGAAATACAAATCTAGATTTGGCAAAGGCAAATTGTGATGTGTACTCTTTGATGGCGAGGAAATAAGTGAATAATTAATTTGAAAAGCGTAGAAATTTGAAAGACGTCGCAAACGAGAGTCTTTTTTTTATAGATGGCGTGCATTAATTTTGAAACAATTTCCTAACGAAAATGTACCCTCAGAGGAGCGGAAGTAGATGGCTGTGAATGTGTCTGCTTAGATGCGGAAGTCGGTAACGTCGGTAACGCCACAATTGTCAGGCCGGTGGAGCCATCTCTGTGAAAATTGCTCAACCTGTTCGCAATTCTGTTTCAGCATTGTTTGAAGAGATGGCGAAACAAGTCAATATATGCCTACGGATGGATGTTCCCATTAAGAATAACTTATAAGTTACCGATGGATGGTGCTGTTGGCGGTCGGTTACTCACATCCGACAGACGGCTGGTGCTACTTGTGCTTAATAATCTATAAATTATCGACGACTGATGTGACCATCAACCGATAAAGCATGTTTTCATATACAGCTGGTGCAACCAATAGTAGGTAATTCAAAATTTATCAACAACTGGTGTTGCCTGCGGTCCGTAACTCACGATATAACGACAGTAGGTAATCCCCGCGGTAGATAACTTATGATATAATAACGGCTAGTATTGCGAATAGTCTGGAATTCAAGATCTATCAACGGATGGCATTGCCAGCGATCGGTAATACATCTCTTATGTGGCTTAATTTAATCTAACATCCTCTAAACTTAATTTAAACCTAGTTAACCTCAGTTACACATAATCTGACTTAACCTGCCTTCACTCAATTCTAACCCAATCTAACACAATGTAACATTACCTTTCTTAAACATTAAGAAATCAAAACTACGCTTTCTTAAATCTAACACAACATAATATTATAATCGACGGGTTCAAACAGAGTGGGGCCGCATTGAATACAGTAGCGCCTTCGGTTAAATGAAAACGAACAGTCGGAGAAGAATAAAACATTACTAACAAATCGTATGGAAATCAGATATTTCGACGCGTGTCCAATATACATCTAACTAAACCGTAATTCGAAGAATACAGAGGATAAGTGGAAATATTCTCCAATATGTGACATATACAAATCAGCGGATGCAAGGGAGAACACTCGATCTCGGAGTAGCGAGACCGGGCGCCATCATGAAGTAATCGTATAACGCTGGTTCCGGGATGGCGCAGGGAGGAAATGTGGAGGATAGAAAGCATAAAATAACAACAACATAACTAAAGAGGAAGAAAAAGAAAATCTGTGGAAACATTGCATTTATTAAGGGGAAATCCTACAAATATCAAACAACTGATTTTATACCATACCGTCAAGCAAGGTACAACGAAATAGACCATATCGTGAGATAAAATAACAAAATCGAGAAACTTAAAAAGAAAATAATACTTCAGACTGAACGAATCACTGATTCTGGCAAGCTTAATGGAAACCACGACTACGAATCGGTTATAGTATAAGATAGATGCTGGTCGCGGTTTAAGTGGACCGGGGGGTCCCTCGCCCGCATCAGGGCAGGAAGTAGGATGCTGGAGGGCTTGCAGCCCCCCACCCCCCTCCAACCATCACCGCCAGCGTGAGCGAGGCTGCTATGCATATGCTGCTGAAAGGTGCTGCTGGCTCGCGATTCGGAATCAGCCTCATCGAGTCCTCGCAGAAGATTAAAGGTTGGGCAGGCGGTTCGGAGCCCCCTGTCGATGACACAAAAGGATAGGAAAATAGAGAAGAATACGAAATGCGTATATAAAGAAGAAGAAGAAAGCCTCGGGTAGCACAGACATAAAAAGAGAAGCATTAGGAGCCGAAGTAAGGGAACCAAAAAGAAGAGCAGGATAATGGAAAAGCTACTGATAAGAATAACGTCCTCACTTTCAAATAGAAGAGTAGGCAGCCACATATCAGACGTAATGATAAATATTATGAGCGAGAATACGACGAAGGTAATGACATATTAGAAAACGTTAATGGGAGACATGAGGCATATAAAAAGAACTGGGATCGAACACTTGATGGAACTAGTGGCGAACGGTACAGAGAAAAATGAAGCAATTAAAGGAGCAGTAAGCATTCGAGGACAAACAATGGGATGAGGAAAAGCAGGAGAAATGACAGAAATACGAAAAGATGACGCAAGAAAATCGAGAGCGGGAGATATAATCCTGGAATTTAACAAGAAAAAAGGTGTAGAAAACATAATAAAGGAGATAAAAGGAACTCTAAAAAAAGAATTCGAAGAGAAACGTACGAGTGCGAGTATAATGCTCCAACTAAGGGACATATACCCGTTAGGTGACCAGAGAAGGAATGAATGATTACATAAAACGAACACTAAAAATAATCGAAGGAAAGGAGAGCGGTATAAACGTCAAGTTGTTGAAACAAATGTGGAGAGGCTACCGAGTCGCGTTAGTTGAATTTGGACAGGAATACAGTAAAAAGCTGGAGAAGGTCCAACGACTCAGAATAGCATTAACACCTTGTCTCTGCAAAGTGCTACCGAGAATAGAGAGATGCTTCAAATGTCATAAACTGGGACATATCGGCAGATATTGCGAAGAAGTGAAAGATAATAAGGGAATCTGCAGAAGATGCGGATCTGAGATTTATACGATGATCGGTTGCATCGCGAATAAACCGAAGTGTATCATGTGCAGCAAGGCAGGAAAAAGGAATCCGTACATTAGACACGTTACCGGACTTTTAATGGCCCGGCCTACAGAAAGGTGTTGATAGAAAAGAACGGGAAACGAATATGGAATTGAAAGTCCTACAAATCTATCTGAACCTATTCCGAATCTCGTAAAATATCATGCAGCAAATGCGAATGATTCAAGAGACAGACGTGGTAATAATATCGGAAGCACACAAGTTGGAAGAATAGTGACTGCAAAAGGAGAACCGTGACGCTGCGACATGGATAACCGGTATTAATCGAAAATGTTTCACATATGGCACCACATTCCTCGACCGGAATCGTTCATGCAATGGTCGAAGGAACAAAAGCTATAAGCTGCTACTTCTCACTGAACAGGAACGGAAAGAAATCGAAGAATATATAAATCAAGCTGGGGTTAACATAGAAAAGGGAGAGAAAGCAAACAGAATACTAATCGCGGGTGACCTGAACGAAAAATCAGTAATCTTGAGTAGTAAGGAGAACAACCATAGAGAGGAAAAGATCATCAAAATGGCTCCAAGAAACGATCTAATCGCGACCAATCCAAAAGAAGACTATACATACTTTAAGAACCGAAACAAATAAAAAATAGACATAATGTTGACAGGAAGTTGCATATACGCTAAGTTGAGTACAGCAGAAGTGTTTCAGATATTTTTAGCGTCGGACCATCAATACGTACTACATACCTTCTAAAGTACGAATTACAGGAATAACAAAGAGGGATTTGCATACCTCGATGGAAAGAAAGCGAACTGTGACGATGCAAATAAATGATCGACTTATATAATATATAGATATTTATTTTCATTTAGAGGGGATGGTCTATTTTTAAGTAACTAAAATATATTATAAGTGTAATTATATAAACCAATTTCAAATATTTAATTAAAACATCATGAAATAATATGAAATTAGATAAGATTTTAGATGTAATGGAGTATCTTAAGGAGATATTGTATTTAGAATTAACTAATATATCCAGCGAATGGGCGATTAACGGATCGTTGCGAGAAGCATGCGGTGCAGCGAGTGGGGACTCGCGTCTCATGGTGGTACCAGCGGCGCGTCTTTCGTGTTTAACTTATGAAATATTATAATGATGTAAGTATAGCATGAACTTACAATTACGCGTGTGTTGTTCGTGTCTTGGATTCTTAATGTGTATAACTTGGATTTATGGATTCTTATATGCAGCAGTACATTAGTCCGGATATAGTATATATATGTATGTAAGGATCTTAAAAGTAGAATACAGGTTCTGGTAAAGTGGGATCCCTGAAGTGGAAGAATCCCCATTGCGGTGATGGGCTGCAACTGTGCACTTTAGCAGGACGAAATCACTGGTGCGAGGTAGACAAGGGTATTCGTCTTTGGTCCGAACGAGGCAGATATACTCGACAGTGGGAGCCAGACAGTAGTGCTCGCCGGTGGGACTGAAACAGCGATGCCTGGTGTCATTTACTGTTAATCTTATACCATAATCCTATACCTTGCCCGAGCGGGCATATGCCACTAGGTTTGCCCTCTACGAACTAGTTCTTCTATGTCACTGAAAGGGGCGATGGAAAAATCCAGATGTACCGCGGCGCCTATCCAGCGGGTCAGTCCTTTAGCTACTCCGTCGGGGGGGACGAATTCCAACCGCCGGAGTACCCACGGAGAACCTCGGGGAGGCGAACTCAATACGTGTACGCGAACACGCTCACTCTATCCCTTTTTGAATTAGGATGGATTAGTTTGGTCAAATTTTTGATGTTCCAGACTACCAGCCTCAGTCTTATTCAATTTTGCTCTACGAAAGTGTCTCAGACTAGCTTGGGCAAATTAATAATGCACCAAACCTCCGAGTCCCAGTTTAATTCGATAGCCCCGTTCCAGAGCCCCGTTAGCCATCGGGCAAGCCTGACGCCTACGTTCCAGCACGAGGAGGTTGGGATGGGTACTTTCTGAACACCCAGGTTCTGGAACGCATGTCTGGTGTGAACGAGCCATGTACACCGGTCGGTTCGAGTGACATAGCGGTACTTGGTGCGTGTAAGCGCGTGCAGGTGTGCGCGCGCGAACGCTGCCGGTTGCCGGTGCTGTAGGCGAGCGCGGCAGATTGCCTGAGTCCAGGGGTTGATGATCGAAGTGCGAGAAGGCTCATGTGTGGAATGGGTGGCAGGCGCTACGCACGACGTTACTTGAATTTGTTGCATGAATTTGTAGAACTCACAATCCTTTCAAGAGCAGAAGCAGATAAGCAGAATGCAATGCAGAGAACATTACAAATAACTTACATTGAAACGTTAAAATGAGATGGGCTATCGGGTTGTATGAAGCATTAGAACTCTCATGCATTGGCACGTAGACACTATAAAGCGCCATTACATTGCATGTAACCGTAGGATTCATAGAATTCGTAAGTATGGAAGAAATAGAGTTCTAACGTTTCATGTATCGCAATGACAAATTTTATTCCAACGTTTCAAAGCAAGTAAGATTGCAATGTCCAATGCAATGCAATATGCTCGTCTGCTAGTCCTCTTCAGAAGAATCAGATTACGAATAACGAACGCGTCATAGATCGCGATAGTGCATTTTATTTCAACGTTTCAAAGTAGGTGAGTTGTAATGTATTTTGCAATGAATTATGCTTATCTGCTTCTACACTTCAAAACAATGTGTTCTAGTATTTCATTCAGCGCAATGTCTCATCTCATTCCAATGTTACATGCTCAGATGTAATATTCTGTGCAACGCATTATGTTTATCTGCATCTACACTTCAAAAGAATGTGAAACCTGGACCAGATGTTTTCGTGTCGATGCGATAGATTTCTAATACCCTAACCTTCTAAACATAGCATTATGCTCTTCTGCTTCTATACTTGCAAAGAATGTGAATTCTACGGTTCAATGCAAAATGATGGCGCTTCACATTGTTTTCGTGTCAATACAGTAGATGTCCAATGCTCTAACGTTCAAAGTAAGCAAGCTGAAATCTTCTATGCATAACATTATACTTATCTTGTTCTACGTTTTAAAGAGTGTGTATTCTACAGGTCCGTGCAAAGGGAAGGTGCTTCATAGCGTCTGCGTTTCATAGTGGTGGGGTTCAAATGGTTGATGCAATGCGATGGCGCATCTCATTCCATTGTTTCAAGATAAGCAAGTTGTTATTTTCTATGTATAGCATTATGCTTATCTGCTTGTACATTTTAAAATTTTTTTCGTGAAAACACCCACTGGCCAGAAAGCCTGTGACAGAGAACAAACTGAACATTATTAATGGAGTCCTGCTTATACTGATTGTAGCGCCCCTACCTGAAATTAGATTATGTTGGTCTCAAAAGGAAATGTATACAAACAATTGAAAAAAAACGCGATGAAGCGCGATCGGTTTATATCGATACTTAGATATTTTCATTTCACCATTATTTCTACGGCTAGGACTGAGGATCTTTTGTATAAACTTAGAATTATTGTTAACGTAATTGTCTACACTTTCGAAAATAATGTTAACACGTTGAGTGCTACGCCAATTTTTGCTATATCTCTCGCTCAGGCGGCAGCGCGTGAGCACTTGATGGCGAATGCTTGACTGATGGGTATAAACATACAATAACTTTGATACCTGTATTCGTTTCGTTTGGACTGTCGGAATGATACAAGCAATGCATTTGTATATAATGTATAAGCATAAGATAATGGGATAGGGAATGCCAGAGAGGCGAAAGAGCAAATACAAGGTGAGAGTCATTCTGAAAAAGCCACGGGAGTATAAAGACCTATTGCAGCAGAGGGAATTCAGTTTTATAGTGAACATTTTGAAAAAGTTTTGGTATCGATCAAATAAAAATGTTGAGAGGTCGAACAGATAGTGACACGTCGAGTGAGCCATTTGTACCACGCAAATGTCGGCGTGTAATACAACTACCATCTTCAGATAGTGACAATTCATCTAGTAGTTCACTAAGGAATACTGAAACAAGTGATCCAAATGATTGGTTTGATCCGCGAGACAACCAGCCAAACATTATAAATTCCTCAAGTCTCCATAGTGCTAAACTCGCTCATGAAGAAATGCAAAATTGGTGCACAATGGAAGATTTTTACGGCCTTTATGTGACAGATAAACTATTTTAACATATAAGCCAACAAACAGATATTTATGCGACATAAAGAACAATCGCTTCCAAACGTGTTGAAAAGTAGGTGCCAACAGATAAGGACGAAATAAAGAGGTTTTTTGGAGTGGTTTTGTGGATGGGATTGGTAAAGCTTCCATCTTTGTATCTGTATTGGTCTAAGGATCCATTGTTTATTCAGACATTCCCGCGGAAAATTATGAGTAGAGATAGATTTAAAATTCTGTTGAGAATGTTGCATTTTTAATAAACGTGAATTTTTAATACAAGAATTAAATATAACTTTTAAAAAATATTATGATCCCGTTGAAATGTTACGCATCGACGAGATGGTAATACCATTCCGTGGACGGATCATAGTTAGACAGTACATGAAACAAAAAAAGCATAGATATGCAATAAAATACTTAAATTGTGCTGTGATAATCATTACACATATAATCTTTGCATTTACATCGGCAAATCATTGGATAAAAAAATACAACAAATGTTGTCATGAATTTATGTGAAAATGTGTTTCACGAAGGCCATACTTTATACACAGATAATTATTATAGGAGTGTGGATTTAGTAACCAAACTTATAACAAAAAATACGCATTTGGTTGGTACTCTTCGACCAAATCGAAGAGGCAATCCAAGTAAAATCGTGACAGCCAAACTGCGACGCGGAGAAGTCATTGCCCAAGAGAACAGTAAAGGGATTACAATCATGAAATGGAAACACAAGAGGGATGTTTTAGTTCTTTCGATCAAGCATTCTGACGAAATGAAATCCATAATAACAAGAACAGGCGTATCCTGCAAACCAAAAATTATTATTGATCATAATAAAGGTAAAACAGCTATTGTTCTGTCTGATCAATTGGGTGCTTACAGCAGTCCACTTAGAAGGTCTCTAAAATGGTGTAGAAAACTGACATTCGACCTTCTTTTGAATATTGTCGTCGTGAATGCGTTACGTATGTCCCAAAATGTAACAGGAAGAAAGATGTCAATTACAACATTCCAAAAACAATTGGTAAATGCTCTCACACGACATTCACATGACAAAACCTCAATTAGGGCCGATACAAGTAGACGAATTCACAAATTTCATAAGAAGGAAGGAAAGGCGCATGAAGTACGAAAATATTGTGTTGAATGTTACAGCACAAACACAAAAATGTTCGGACGCCAGTTAGCGAGGAAAATGACAAAGGAAGTTACTGCATACTGTAAAATGTACAAATCGCAGTCACATCTTTGTTTAAAATGTTTTAATAAACTTCATTAAATATTAGTATAAATTTGTTAATTGTCATTAATAATTTAACCCTGCACCGATGTCGACCAAACAAGAAGTTCGCTGTCAGTCCCTAGAATCCACGTTATCCAAACGAAAAGTTGATTATCAGTCCTTGGGGACTGACGCCGCTTGAACGGAAAGTTCACTGTTAGTTCCTGGGGACTGACGTAGCACTCAACGTGTTAAGCCCGGTAAAAATATTGTAATCGACGAAATTATGGTTCTATGGCGAGGACGCTACAGTTTTTGTCAATATATCCCAGGAAAGCGGCATAAACATGGTATAAAACATTGTAAACTGTGCCTTCCGGAAGGATACGCACATAATATTCTTATTTATGCCGGAAATAATGCAACCAGAATAGCGAAAGCACATGCGCATGCTGTAGTTATGACGTTGGAGGGTGAATTATTATTTGAAAGCCGCATATTACAGGCAAATAGTTTATATACTTGTGTCCCTTTGGCCGAGAAACTTCTGCAAAAAGTAACATTTATTTATGGTACAGTAAAAGTTAATACACAATTTCTTCCGCTGTAGGCTAAACGGAAACTGCAACGGGGTAGCTTCATGTATTTTCAAAATCGGAGCGGCTTTAAGTTTTTAAAGTGGACGTATAAGAAGCCGGTATGCATGCTAGCCACTTCTGAAAACCGCAAATGTGTTATTGTCCAGTGTAGAAATAATAAGTTAAAGCCGGATACAGTGTTCCTTTATAACAATGCTAAGAAGTGATTTGACCATCCGACCAGATGTCTTCTTATCACAGTTGATTACGCAGAACAGTAAAGTGGTATAGGAAAATAGTTATCGAATTAGTATGCGGGACTTCTCTCGTCAATGTCGATTATATGCATAGAAAATGGAGTACCAAAGGTATGAAAATATTAAACTTCCGCGAAAAAATTATTGATTATCTCCTCAGTACAGTGGATCATCACAGTGAACAAACGTCATCTGAAACTGAAGCAGTGCCCAAGAAGCGTACACATTTTCTGCGGTCATTCCAAGGACGCGCGAGAAAAACTAGACATGTAAAGAATGTTATAAACGTATGTCTAGAATAAATGGTAAACAGTATGCCGCGAGTAAGGCGATAAACGTAAAAATCTGTTGTAACTGATGTAAGGGCCAACCGGAACTCTACCCAACATGATTTCAAAAATTAAATAATTAAGTTAGGTTTATAATATTGGTTTGTTATGTTTTAAATATAGAATGTCTGTTTATTATGCTGAGAATTGAAAAATAAACCTATTTTGTACTATCTACTTTGTGAAATATAAGTTCGACCCATCGTGATGCACGCCGGCCCACGAAATAGACGCGTGTGACCCACCGGAGATGCACACTGCCTCACGGAACAGACACGTGTGACTCACATGTGATGCACGCCGGCGTCAACGTGCTAAACGTAGAAATTAAATGTGCCATCGCATTGCGTGGAGCATTAGATCACTACAGCTTTGGCAAGCAGACAATACGAAACCCCAGCCCCGTGCAAGCAACAGTCGAATTTCCATTCGTTTGAAGTGTAGAGGTAGGTAAGGATAATGCGATACAGAGAACATTACAACATTCTTGCTGTCGAACGTTGAAATGAGACAGCCCACCACACAGCATGTAGCATTAGAACTCTATTGCTTATACACGTAGACACCATGAAACGGCATCCCGATGCATTTATCTGTAGAATTCGCATTCTTCTGAAATGTAGAAACAGATCAACAAAATGCAAAGCGTACAAAGTTACAGCTAACTTACTATGAATCGTTGAAATGATTTGCGCTATCGCATTGCATAAAGCATTAGAACTCTATTGCATTGACACGAAGACACAATCATGAATCGTACAGTCGCTTGTAACTACATTACGATTCACATTCATTTGACGCATAGAAGCTTATATGGATAATAAGATGTATAGAACATTACACACATACTTTCGAACGTTGAAAAGAGATGAGCCAACACCATACATATAGCACTAGAACTGCATTGCTTTGACACGCCGAAGCTATGAAGCAGCTTCCCGTTACATGGAACTGTGGAAGTCACATTCTTTTGAAGTGTATAAACAGATAGGTATTAGAAGAAGCATTGAGAGTTACAGGTAACATACATTGAAATTTTGAAATGCGACGAACGCTCGTGATGCACATAAGATTTTGAACTCCATTGCTTTTACAGGTAGACAATATGAAGCACTAACCAGTGGCAAGGAAATTTGGAATTGCTATTATTTTTAAGTGTAAAAGCTGATAAGTATAATGCGATGTAGAGATCCTTAAAACTTACTTAGTTTGAATCGTTGAAATGAGTCGCGCCATTGAGACACATGGAGCATTTAGATCTCAATAGCTTTAACATGAAGACACAATGTAGCGAGATCCCATAGCAAGGAACTGTAGAGTTCACATTCTTTTCAAGTGTACAAACAGACAAGAATAATGCTACGCACAAAAGATTACAGTCTCGTTGGATTGAACCATTGAAATGAAAAGCGCTATCAGATTGCATGGATCATCAGGCATCAATTACTTTGACACGCAGGCAATACGAACCGCCATCCTGTTGCTTGGAACTGAAGAATTCACATTCTTATGATGCGCTGAATCAGATAAACATAATGCGAATCATATAAATTAATAGCTTACTAACTTTGAAACGTTGAATTGAAATGCGCCATTGCATTACTTGGAGCAGTAGATCTCTATTGCAATGAGACACAGATATTATGAAGCGCCATCTGGTTGCAGCGAACTGCAAATTCATATTCTTCTGAATCGTACAAAGCGATAAGTTTCAGAGTATGAAAGCTGTACCGTTCTGTGCATCGCATTATACTTATCTGTTTCTGCACTTCAAAAGAATGTGAATTCTACAATTCCTTGAAACGAAATGGCGCTTTATAGTGTTTACGTGTCAGAGCAAGAGAGTTCCTATGCTCCATGCAATGCGTTGGCGCAACGCATTTCAACGTTTCAATGTAAGCAAGCTGTAATCCCCTATGCATAGCATTATGCTTAACTGCTTCTAGTCATCAAATGAATGTGAATTATACAGCTTCATGCAACGGGATGGCGCTTCGTATTGTCTACGTGTCAAAGCAGTATAGTGCTAGTTCTACATGCAATGCGATGGTATTTCTCATTTCAACGTTTTAAAGTGAGAAAGCTATAGCCTTCAATGCATAGCATTATGCTTATCTACTGGAGCTCTTCAAAAGAATGAGAAATATACAATTCAAGATGGCGCTCCATATTATCTGCATGCCAATGAAATATACTTCTACTGCTCCATTCAACGCAATGTTGCGTCTCATTACAAGGTTTCATGGTAGGATGTAATTTCAATGCAACGCGTTATGTCTATCTGCTTCTAAACGTGAACAGAATGTGAATCCTAAACTGACCTTTAACGGAATAGCGTTTCTAGATGTCTACGTGTCGAAGCAATAGAGTTTAAATGCTTCATTCAACGCGATCTCGCATCTCACTTCGATGTTTCATAATAAGGTGTAATATTCAATGCATAGCGTTATGTTTATCTGCCACTACACTTCAAGAAAATGTGAATCCTACACTTCCTGGCAACGCGATAGCATTTCTAGATGTCTACTTGTCGAAGAAATGGAGTTCCAATACTTCATTCAACGCAATGTCGCATCTCATTTCAGTGATTCATGACAAGTTGTAATATTCAATGCAACGCATTATGTTTATCTGCTTTCAGACTTCAAAAGATTGTGGATCATAAACTGATTTGCAAAGGTATGGCATTTCTAGACGTCTACGTGTGGAAGCAATGGATTTCTAATACTTCATTCAAAGCGGTGTCGCAGCTCATTCCAATGTGTCATGATATGATGTAATATTCAGTGCAACGCGATATGTTTATTAGCTTCTACACTTCAAAAGAATGTGAATACATACTACATTACAATGTGTGTAATTTATATAGACTCGTGTATCTACATAGCGCTTATTGTGTCAAGTTGACACTTAGAAGCACTATACAGTTACATTGGTCTGTACAAATTACGTGCCTTATAACGTACAACCAAAATAAGCATATTTGCTTCGTATAAAACCTTTAAAATTACTTACCTTGTAACGTAAATCTAAGAAGAGTCATCGCGTTGCACGTAGCTTTGGAATTCAATTGCTTTGATAAGATGCCACTTAGAAACAATGTCCTGTTACATGGATCTGTAGAAATTGCATACTTTGTAACGTGAATCACAGTGTGCATAATTAAGTTGTATACAAACTAACAACTCATTTCCTTCAAACGCAGGACTGAGAAGCACCCTTGCGTTGCATAAAATTTTGGAATTAAATTGCTTTGACATGTTCAAAAGAATGTACATTTTACAGTTCCATGCATTGGGATGACGCATCTCATATCAGCATTTCAAAGTAAGTAAGGTCCTTGCAACAGGATAACGCATAACATTTCATCGTTTCAAAGTATGTAGGTTGTAATGTTCTACTCATCACATTATTATTATCTGCTTCTAAGCTTGAAAAGAATGTTAATCCTACGTTTGCTTGCAACAAGATGGCGCTCCATTATCTCTACATGTAAAAGCAATGGTTTTCTGATGCTACATGCAATGCGAAGGCGCACATCATTTCAACGTTTCAAAGTAAGTAAGCTGTAATGATCTACGCATAGCATTATGCTTATCTTCTTCCACATTTCTAAAGAATCTGAAATCTAGAGTTCAATTCAACGAGATGGCGCTTAACAGTGTCTGCGTGGCAATACAGTTGAATCCTTCTGGTACATGCAATACGAAGTCATATCTCATTCTAACGCTTCAAATTAGATAAGCTGTAATCTTCTATACAAAGCATAATGCTTATCCGCTTCTACATTTCAAAAGTATGTGAATTCTACAGTACTATGCAACGAAATGTCTCCTCTGCAGTATATGCGTCAAAGCAGTAAAATTCTAATGCTCCGTGCAATGCGATGGCTCATTTCATTTCAATGTTTCCACGTAAGGATACTGTAATCATCAATGCACTGCATATTGCTTATCTGCTTCAACTCTACAAAAAATGTGAATTATACGGTTCCATGCAGCAGGATAGTGTTTCATAGTGTCTGCGTGCCAAAACAAATTCCCAACGTTAAACGCAATGCGATCGCGCATACTATTTTAACATCTCAAAGTAAGTGAACTGTAACCTTTTGTGCACAGCACTATACTTACCCGCAAGGAACTGTAAAATTCACATTCGTTTGAAGTGAATGAGCAGATGAGCATAATGATATGCTTAGAAGATTACAGGTTACTTACTTTGAAACGTTGAAATGAGATGTATTATTGCGTTGCGCGGAGCATTAGAACTTCATGGTTTTCACACGCAGATACTGTGAAGCACCATCCCGTTCCAAGGAACTGCAGAGTTTACATTCCTTTAAAGAAGTAAAAGAGATCTAATGCTTCTTGAAACGCGATATTGCATCTCATTTTTATGTTCCATGATAAGATATAATATTCATTGCGAAGTGTAATGTATAACTCGACTACACGTCAGAAGAATGTAAATGCCACACATCCTTGCTAGGAAATCCGATTCCAGATGTCTACGTATCGAAGCAATAGAGTTCTAATGCTTCTTAGAACGCGATATCGCATATCATTTCTATGTTTCATGCTAAGATATAGTATTCATTGCGAAGTGTCATGTACAGCTCGTACTCACTTCAAAAGAATGTAAATGCGACACTTCCTTGATAGGAAATAGCGTTTCCAGATATCTACGTATCGAAACAATAGTGTTCCAATGCTTCTTAAAACGAGATGTCGCATATCATTTCTATGTTTCATGACAAGATATAGTATTCATTGCGAAGTGTCATGTATACCTCGTATTCACTTCAAAAGAATGTAAATGCGACACTTCCTTGCTAGGAAATAGCGTTTGCAGATGTCTACGTATCGTAGCAATAGAGTTCTAATGCCACTTAAATCGCGATATCACATCCCATTTCTATGTTTCGTGATATGATATAATATTCATTGCGAAGAGTTATGTATACCACATATACACTTCCAAAGAATGTAAATGCGACACGTCCTTTCTAGGAAACGCGTTTCCAGGTGTCTACGTATCGAAGCAATAGAGTCGCAATACTTCTTAGAACGCGATATCACATCTCAATTCTACGTTTCGGTACTAGATATAATATTCAATGCGAAGTGTTTCTAGATGTCTACGCATCGAAGCAATAGATTTCTAACTCTTTATAAAACGCGATATCGCATATCAGTTCTATGTCACATGATAAGAAGAAATTTCAATGCAACGCGTTATGTATATCTCCTCTACACTTCAAATGAATGTAAATGCACCTCTTCCTTGCTACGGACTATCGTTTCTATATCTGAAGGTTTAGAAGCAATAGAGTTCTAATGCTTCGTAAAACGCAACTGCGCATCTTACTTCTATATTTCATGATAAGATGTAATATTCATAGCATCGCATTATGCTTATATGCTTCTGTGCTTTATAATGCTCTGGGATGTGAGAAGGTCCTCAACCACCCTTAACCCCCTAAAGAGAAGTCAAAAGTCCAGCGGCCCTGCAGGTGGGCCATGGGAGCGCGGCGCGCGAGGCGCTACGCAATTTAAATGATCAGGATGATCCCCTCAGGGACACCCAGCGAATTCAAGGAACCTGTAGAAGAGAATGTGAGAGCTTATTCGCTAAAGCGTCCCATTTCTTGTGTCGCATATTGTATATTGTATCTTATATTGTGAAGCGAGTTATGATACGCGGTAATTCGCGGCGTGTTGCGTAGTTTCCCGTAGCCCTTGTTAGTTAAACCCAGCTCGAGACCATAAATAAACATGCCGCGACTTCAGTATCGCGCGACCTGAGTGTGTGTACTTGGGTAGGCGTAGTCGAGAGGAAGAGCATTTCGAAGTTTCAAGGGTTGTTCCGCCCCAGGGTTGCCGGGGTCGTGTAGTCTATCGCTTTGCTACTTTCTGAGCATCTGGTGCCCAAGAAAAGTTGTACGTGAGCGGATACCTTGGAACGATAGATCGCTTTAGATTAAAGTTCGTTTTACACCTTAAAGCATTTAGATAATTATCCCCTTCGAGCTTCCCTGACTTACTATATATAGGTTTCCGTCACAACCAATAGGAACCATCACTTTACATAGATATATAGAACACACATAGTCTTAAGTGTAGAACTGAGAATTTAAGAACTTACTTTGAAACGTTAGTAGTGAGGAATTCAATCGGATTTCATAGAAATTCAGAACTTACTTGCTATGAAACATAGGCAGATAAGGGCCATCGCGTTGCTTAGAACTTTAGAACTTGCTTACTTCAACAAAGATTTCTATTGGCTTCGTCCGTTCTTTTAGAAGAGTTTTTGGTAAACCACATACTTTTCACGCTTCTGATATCTTTGAAAGTTCGCGAGATGTAATCGTTTAAGTTTTAAAATGATTACTTAGTGTGGATTATTATTTAGTATCTCGCTCATAAACGAGTGTGCATAGGATTTAATCCATAAGTTTTTAAGCCTGGAATTTATGCAGTTATTTGTTATTCACTTATTGCTCAAATGACAAAGATTCTGACCACTTCAAAATGGTTGACTTTCATCAATTTTCTTAAAAATTGAAATACTGCCCAACTGCTTGCATTAAAGACTGTAATTAAAGCTTTCAAAACATTTTACCTTTTATAGATGAATTCTGGAATCGAAATTGAATGTTTGACTTTTCTAACTCCTGTTTAGTCATCTTTCTATGAATGTTCAATATTCGTAATTATTAAAAATGTTTTACTTGATTCTTTAATTTAATATTTAGAATTTTCTGAGAAATATTTTTTATCGTAATGAACTATATAATTGCAATTATAATTCTTTATGAAATAATAATAACAGAAAGATATGTATCCATTCTTGTAGTTTTGTAAAGAGTATTTAATCTTACTATCTAAAATGAAACATTGAGATCTGTTTACAATCTAATGGAATTTAATTACCTTTTGATTAAAATTCACAATGTTAATCTTCCATAGTTCAACAATTTTGTGAGCTGTCCTCAGGAATCCGCAGCTCAGTACTTATAAAATGAACGACACAAAAACAGCCTAACCAAACGTATTCGAACCGATTTTTCAATACTAATCTTATCATGTTTAACTTATGCTGCAAACTATTGAAATGCCCTTCGAAAAGTGTTTATTCACAGTGAAGTAAACGGTAAGTATTACGCCTTCCACCACTGTTTACAATACGTATGTTTCATTTACTATCAAAACCGTGAGTATTATCGCCTTTCTTTACTTTTTGTAACCTTCAATGCCTTCATGTTACAGATCGTTAAACTTGCTTTAAAATGCTATATCGTATTACGGAAGAATGGACATGCCAATTCATTTTAAAAAATGAAGGTAACCTTCATATGTCCAACATAACTCCACTTACAAAAAAACTATTTTCATCAACGGATGGCCCCTTTGTACTATGCAATTTTATATTAGCAAAAACTTCTATGAAACTTATAGTTTCGTGGATATCTGAGGTGCTAATTATTACTGCCCCACCCTGTATATTGTTATGGATGTGTCCAACAAGGCAACGATGAACAGAGTTAAATTTAATATTATGATGTTTATTATTTTACTCATAGTATATTTGTTTTTCTGGAATTTTGCCAAAAAACAATGTTCACGATGTCGACAGATGAATATATTTGCCTTAGAATTACAAGAGCCAACAATTTCGAAAGTAGAATATTTCTTTACTTCGCTGACCGAATCATTGCAAACGTTAAGTAAAGTGCGTGCCTTTCAAAACAGTCAGATGCAAATTACGATACAACGTTTCCAAGAAATGGTACGTGCCACTGTTTTTTAATTTCCGTTTATTTAATCAAAGGAAATTTAATTGAAATATCCGCAAAATTTGAGGACAAAAAGTTATTGTAATTTTACGCAACATATATTATGATGGTGATAAAGGATAAGTATACGGAACTGAAAATGGAAAGTAGCGAGCAGAAAAAGAAACTGATGGAGCTACAAAGTAGATTGATACATCCGTCAAATGATGATTCTAGGTTAATGAAATCTGTTAATCAAAGAACTATTGCAAAAATCAAGTATAATCAATATTACTTCTGCTCAAAGGCTATAATAGAATTGGACCGAAATGGGTACAAAACAGGCCATTATATCTATACGTTCTATTCTATGCAAAGGCAAATATTTCAAAGAGAAAAGATGTGTTACTTACAAATTACTTATGTTCCTAGATATCTCACTAATTCAGGCTTCTTGTCTTGCAGAACTAATCATTCATTTAACATGTAAAGGGGTCCAAGAATAGTAAAAGATTTTTATATTTCATAGCCTCACTTGATACGTCAATTGGATCACGTAAAATATCGGACATTAATTGCATCTACATCTTCAGACCTTAAATATATAATTGCAACAACATATTTAATAGCGTTTTAATAACATTTTTCTAATTGTTTATATCTATGTCTAATAAATATATATTAATCGAATAAGTTGCTTTACCAAAGAATAAAAGTATCTGAGGCTTACAAATCGGAGCATTACATAACAAACGTGCATCACATATATAATATTACATGTAACAAAAGATGAAGACCAAAAAGATCGTACATAAGTTGAATCCACAATGCGGTCATAGAGATACAGGAACGGCAAAAAATCCACCGATCGATGCCCCGAACAATACCGAAGCGTATGGCCCTACCCCACCAAGGAGCCCTAAGGAGGATCTAAGGGGATCCGAAGACCCCCAGCAAACCTATATAATGAGCTAGCCAGCACGAAGACAGCCTCTTATTCTTCTCAACGACTTAGCGACTACTTAGCGAGCAACCGAGCAAGCGATTATACGGAGCGATTCTGAGGAGAGAGAGAGAGAGAGAGAGGGAGAGAGAGAGGTAGACGGACTGAACGAGATCCATACTTGTTGGAAACGAGAACGTGAATCCTTATACGTTAAAGCGTCCCATTTGTTCCCTGCCGCAATTGTGATATCCCGTATTGTAATTTGTATTGTATAACGGGTGGTGATCCCCGGTCATTCGCGTCGTGTCGTATACCCTTTTGTAATACTGCGTCGAGGCAATCTAGAAAGAAGCCGTGAGTTCAGTATCCCGCGACCCTAATTTGCGCACTCGGCTAGAAGCAGTCGAGCGAAAGATTATTTCGAAATTTCGAGGGTTATCTTGCACCGGGTTTCCCCGGGTTGCGTGGTTTACTAGTTTTTGCTACTTCTTGAGTAGCTGGCGCCCAAAAAGTCCCAACCTCGCAGCTTCGAAATACTCGCTGGATAGGAAATTTATTGTTCTGTACTTCGCGTTGCCGAATCACGCGGATATTCTGTACCCCGATATAACCTCGGATTAAACTTCTGGATACCCCGTTATTATTGGTTCTATATACCCTTTTCTTGCGGATTGAAACGGGAAAAACCGTCACAGAACATAATTATACATGACTGCATAAAAAGGATATCATATACTTTTATAATCAATGCGATATAAGAATATAAAACGAAGAACAATCCACTCCCATCAGGAGTAGAAACAATGTTTGGTACGCAAAGTTCATTGCAAAATATAATCAAGTAGTTAATATACCAAATCACAGCACACAATAAATCACTGAATGTATAATGATATGAATAGTAAGAAAAACATATTTACCTGTTAGATGTTTATAAATTCAAATTTAAAAGTTCAAGTCACATTTAATATATTATTGTTTAACAAGGTGATTTAATGTTGCTTCAAATAGGCGTGCGGGACTAGCTCGTACTTCTGTCAATGTAATTTCATTCGAAAAATACAAAGGATAAGAGGAAATATTCTCCAATATATAACATATATAAATCAACGGATGCAAGAGAGAACACTCGATCTCGGTGTAACGAGACCGGAGCGTCATCCTGCAGTAATCGTATAATGCCTGTTCCGAGATGGTGTAGAGGGGGAATGTGGAGGGTGAAAAGCATAAAATAACAACAATGTAACTAAAGAGAAAGAGAAAGAAAATATGTGGAAGCATAGCATTTATTAAGAGGAAATCCTAGAAATATCAAACAACAGATTATATACCATAGTGTAAGGGTAAGGTACAACGAAATAGACGATATCGTGAGAGAAACTAAAAAAATCGAGAAACTTGAAAACAAAATAATAGTTTAGATTGAGTGTATCAATATCGCTGACCCCGGCAAGCTTAATGGAAAACGCATAACGATGAATCGGTTAGAGTATAAGATAGATGTTGGTCGCGGTTTGAGTGGCCCTGGGAATCCTTTGCCCTCATCAGGGCAGGCAGTAGGATGGTGGAGGGCCTGCCCTCCTGTTGCTTGGATCTATAGAATTCACATTCTTTTGTAGAGTAGAAGGAGATAATTATAATGCTTTTCATAGAAGATTACAGCTTACTTAATTCGAAACGTTAAAATGAGATGAGTCATGGCATTGTATGATGCATTAGTACTCTATTGTCTCGACATGTAGACACTACGAAGGGCAATCCTGTTGCATGGAGCTGTAGAATTTACATTCTTATGAAGTTTTAAAGCAGATAAGCATAGAGCTATGCATAAGAGATTACAGCACTCTTACTTTGAAACGATGAAATGGGATGCGCCAGCGCATTGCATGGAGAATTCTAGCTCGATTGCTTTAACAGACAGTCACTACGGAGCGCCATGCCGTTGAACGGAATTATATAGTTCACATTCTATTGAAGACCTCTAACAGTTAAGCATAATGTTATGGATATATGATTACAGATACTCTCCTTTGAAACGTTGAAATGAGATGCTACATCGCGCTGCATGAAGTATTTGAAATGTCTTGCTTGGACACGTAGAGGTCTGGAAACGATATTCTGTTGCAAGTAAGTATAGGATTCACATCCTTCTAAGGTCTAGATGCAGACAAATGTAACATATTGCATAGAACATTGCAATTTACCATGAATCACTGAAATGACTTGCGACATCGTGTTGAATGAAGCAATAGAACTCTATTGCCTCGATACGTAGACTTCTGCAAACGCTATTTCCTTGCAAGGAACTGCCGCGTTTACATTCATTTGAAGTGTATGCGAGGTATACATGACACTTCGCAATGAATATCATATCTTATCGTGATACATAGAAATGAGATGCCATATCGCGTTTTGAGAAGCACTAGGACTCTATTTCTACGATGGGTAGACATCTGCAAACGCTATTTCCAAACGTGGAAGTGTCGCATTTACATTCTCTTGAAGTGAATACGAGGTGTACATGACACTTCGCAGTGAATATTGTATCTCATCATGAAACATAGAAGTGAGATGCGATATCGCGTTTTAAGAAGCATTAGAAGTCTATTGCTACGATACGTAGACATCTGCAAACGCTATTTCCTAGCAAGGAAGTGGCGCATTTACATTCATTTGAAGTGAATGCGAGGTATACGTGACACTTCGTAATGAATATTATATCTTATCATGAAACATAGGAATGAGATGCGATATCTCGTTTTAGGGAGCATTAGAACTCTATTGTTTTGATACGTAGACATCTGCAGACGCTATTTCCTAGCAAGGAAGTGTCGCATTTACATTCTTTTGTTGTGAATACGAGGTATACAAGACACTTCGCAATGATTATTATATCTTATCATGAAACATAGAAATGAGGTGCGACATCTAGTTTTAAGAAGCATTCCAACTCTATTGTTTCGGTACGTAGACATCTGGAAATGCTATTTCCTGGCAAGGAAGTGTCGCATTTACATTCTTTTGAAGTGAATACGGGAATACATGACTCTTCGCAATGACTATTATATCTTATCCTGAAACATAGAAATGAGATGCGATATCGCGTTTTGAGAAGCACTACAACTCTATTGCTACGATACGTAGGCATCTGAATACGCTATTTCCTAGCAAGTAAGTGTCGCATTTACATTCTTTTGAAGCGAATACGAGGTATACATCACATTTCGCAATGGATATTATGTCTTATCATGAAACATAGAAATGAGTTGCGGTATCGCGTTTTATGAAGCATTATAACTCTGTTGTTTCGATACTTAGACATCTGGAAACGCTATTTCCTAGCAAGGAAGTGTCGCATTTACATTCCTTTGTAGTGAATAGGAGGTATACATGACACTTCGCAATGAATATTATATCTTATCATGAAACACAGAAACGAGATGCGACACCTCGTTTTAAGATGCATTAGATCTCTATTGCTACGATACGTAGACATCTGCAAACGTTATTTCCCAGCAAGGAAGAGTCGCATTTACATTCATTTGAAGTGATTACGAGGTATAAGTGACACGTCGCAATGAATATTATACCTTATCATAAATCATAGAAGTGAGAAGCGATATCGCGTTTTAAGAAGCATTAGAAGTCTATTGCTACGATACGTAGACATCTGCAAACGCTATTTCCTAGCAAGGAAGTGGCGCATTTACATTCATTTGAAGTGAATGCGAGGTATACGTGACACTTCGTAATGAATATTATATCTTATCATGAAACATAGGAATGAGATGCGATATCTCGTTTTAGGGAGCATTAGAACTCTATTGTTTTGATACGTAGACATCTGCAGACGCTATTTCCTAGCAAGGAAGTGTCGCATTTACATTCTTTTGTTGTGAATACGAGGTATACAAGACACTTCGCAATGATTATTATATCTTATCATGAAACATAGAAATGAGGTGCGACATCTAGTTTTAAGAAGCATTCCAACTCTATTGTTTCGGTACGTAGACATCTGGAAATGCTATTTCCTGGCAAGGAAGTGTCGCATTTACATTCTTTTGAAGTGAATACGGGAATACATGACTCTTCGCAATGACTATTATATCTTATCCTGAAACATAGAAATGAGATGCGATATCGCGTTTTGAGAAGCACTACAACTCTATTGCTACGATACGTAGGCATCTGAATACGCTATTTCCTAGCAAGTAAGTGTCGCATTTACATTCTTTTGAAGCGAATACGAGGTATACATCACATTTCGCAATGGATATTATGTCTTATCATGAAACATAGAAATGAGTTGCGGTATCGCGTTTTATGAAGCATTATAACTCTATTGTTTCGATACTTAGACATCTGGAAACGCTATTTCCTAGCAAGGAAGTGTCGCATTTACATTCCTTTGTAGTGAATAGGAGGTATACATGACACTTCGCAATGAATATTATATCTTATCATGAAACACAGAAACGAGATGCGACACCTCGTTTTAAGATGCATTAGATCTCTATTGCTACGATACGTAGACATCTGCAAACGTTATTTCCCAGCAAGGAAGAGTCGCATTTACATTCATTTGAAGTGATTACGAGGTATAAGTGACACGTCGCAATGAATATTATACCTTATCATAAATCATAGAAGTGAGATGCGATATCGCGTTTTAAGCAGTATTAGAACTCTATTTCTACGATACGAAGAAATCTGCAAACGCCATTTCCTAGCAAGGAAGTGTTGCATTTATATTCTTTTGAAGTGAATATGAGCTATACATGACACTTCGCAATGAATAATAGATCTTATGATGAAACATAGAAATGAGATGCGATATCGTGTTTTAAGAAGCTTTAGAACACTATTGCTTCGATACGTAGACATTTGCTAACGCTATTACCTTGCAAGTAAGCGTCGCATTTACATTCCATTTAAGTGAATACGATGTATACATGACTCTTCGCAATGAATATTATATCTTAACATGAATCATAGAAATTAGATGCGATATCGCGATATAAGAAGCATTAGAACCCTATTGCTTCGATACGTAGACATCTGCAAACGCCACTTCCTAGCAAGGAAGTGTCGCATTTACATTCATTTGAAGTGAATACGAGGTATAAGTGACACTTCGCTATGAATATTATATCTTATAATCAAACATAGAAAAGAGATGCGATATCGCGTTTTAAGAAGCGTTAGAACTCTATTGCTACGATACGTAGACATCTGCAAACGCTACTTCAAAGCAAGGAAGTGTCGCATTTACATTCATTTGAAGTGAATACAAGGTATACATGACACTTCGGAATGGATATTATATCTTATCATGAAACAGAGAAATGAGATGCGACATCTCGTTTTAAGATGCATTAGAACTCTATTTCTACGATACGAAGAAATCTGCAAACGCCATTTCCTAGCAAGGAAGTGTTGCATTTATATTCTTTTGAAGTGAATATGAGCTATACATGACACTTCGCAATGAATAATAGATCTTATGATGAAACATAGAAATGAGATGCGATATCGTGTTTTAAGAAGCTTTAGAACACTATTGCTTCGATACGTAGACATTTGCTAACGCTATTACCTTGCAAGTAAGCGTCGCATTTACATTCCATTTAAGTGAATACGATGCATACATGACTCTTCGCAATGAATATTATATCTTATCATGAATCATAGAAATTAGATGCGATATCGCGATATAAGAAGCATTAGAACCCTATTGCTTCGATACGTAGACATCTGCAAACGCCACTTCCTAGCAAGGAAGTGTCGCATTTACATTCATTTGAAGTGAATACGAGGTATAAGTGACACTTCGCTATGAATATTATATCTTATAATCAAACATAGAAAAGAGATGCGATATCGCGTTTTAAGAAGCGTTAGAACTCTATTGCTACGATACGTAGACATCTGCAAACGCTACTTCAAAGCAAGGAAGTGTCGCATTTACATTCATTTGAAGTGAATACAAGGTATACATGACACTTCGGAATGGATATTATATCTTATCATGAAACAGAGAAATGAGATGCGACATCTCGTTTTAAGATGCATTAGATATCTATTGCTACGATACGTAGACACCTGCAAACGCTATTTCCTAGCAAGGCAGTGTCGCATTTACATTCTTTTGAAGTGAATACGAGGTATACATGTCACTTCGCAATTAATATTATATCTTATCATGAAACAGAGAAATGAGATGCGACATCCCGTTTTAAGAAGCATTAGAACTCTATTGTTTCGATACGTAGACATCTGGAAACGCTAATTCCTAGCAAGGAAGTGTCGCATTTACATTCCTTTGAAGTGAATAGGAGGTATACATGACACTTCGCAATGAATATTATACCCTATCATGAAACATAGTAGTGAGATGCGATATCGCGTTTTAGGAAGCACTAGAACTCTAATGCTACGATACGTAGACATCTGCAAACACTATTACCAAGCAAGGAAGTGTGGCATTTACATTAGTTTGAAGCGACTACGAGTTATACATGACACTTCGCAATTAATATCAAATCTTATCATGAAACGTAGAAATGAGATGCGACATCCCGTTTTAAGAAGCATTCGAACTCTTTTGCTGCGATACTTCGACATCTGCAACCGCTATTTCCTAGTAAGGTAGTGTCGCATTTACATTCATTTGAAGCCTAGACGAGGTATACGTGACACTTCGCAATGAATATTATATCTTATCATGAATCAGAGAAACGGGATGCGACATCTCGATTTAAGATGCATTAGATCTCTGTTGCTACGATACGTAGGCTTCTGCAAACGTTATTTCGTTGCAAGGAAGTATCGCATTTACATTCTTTTGAAGTGAATACGAGGAACACATGACACTTCGCAATGAATATTATATCTTGCCATGAATCATAGGAATGAGATGCGACATCCCGTTTCAAGAAGCATTAGAAATCTAATGCTACGATGCGTAGATCTCTGGAGACGCTATTCCCTAGCAAGGAAGTGTCGCGTTTACATTCCTTTGAAGTGAATAGGAGGTATACATGACTCTTCGCAATGAATATTATACCTTATCATGAAACATAGTAGTGAGATGCGATATCGCGTTTTAAGAAGCACTAGAACTCTAATGCTACGATACGTAGACATCTGTAAACGCTATTACCAAGCAAGGAAGTGTGGCATTTACATTAGTTTGTAGCGACTACGAGTTATACATGACACTTCGCAATTAATATCAAATCTTATCATGAAACATAGAAATGAGATGCGACATCCCGTTTTAAGAAGCATTCGAACTCTATTGCTTCGATACTTCGACATCTGCAACCGCTATTTCCTAGTAAGGTAGTGTCGCATTTACATTCATTTGAAGCCTAGACGAGGTATACGTGACACTTCGCAATGAATATTATATCTTATCATGAATCAGAGAAACGGGATGCGACATCCCGTTTCAAGAAGCATTAGAAATCTATTGCTACGATGCGTAGATCTCTGGAGACGCTATTTCCTATTAAGGAAGTGTCGCATTTACATTCTTTTGAAGTGAATACGAGGTATACATGTCACTTCGCAATTAATATTATATCTTATCATGAAACATAGAAATGAGATGCGATATCGCGATATAAGAAGCATTAAAACACTATTGCTTCGATACGTAAACATCTGCAAGCGCTATTTCCTAGCAAGGAAGTGTCGCATTTACATTCATTGCAAGTGTAGACGAGGTATACATGACACTTCGCAATGAATATTATATCTTATCATAAAACGTAGAAATACGATGCGACATCTCGTTATAGGGAGCGCTATAACTCTATTGCTTCGATACGTAGAGATCTGCAAACGCTATTTCCTAGCAAGGAAGTGTCGCATTTACATTCTTTTGAAGTGTATACGAGGTATACATGACACTTCGCAATGAATATTATATCTTATCACGAAGCATATCAATGAGATGCGATACCGCGATTTAAGTAGCATTAGAACTCTATTGCTACGATACGTAGACATCTGCAAGCGCTATTTCCAAGCAAGGAATAGTCGCATCTACATTCTATTGAAGTGCATACGACATATACATAACATTTCACAGTGAATTTCATAACTTATCATGAAACATAAAACTGAGATGCGATATCGCGTTTTAAGGAGCATTACAGATCTAATGCTTCGATACGTAGACAACAGGAAACGCTATTTCCTAGCATGGAATTGTGGGATTTACATTCTTTTGAAGTGTAGACGAGGTATACCTAACACTTCGCAATAACAATTATATCTTATCATGAAACATAGAGATGAGATACGACATCGCGTTTCAAGAAGCATTAGAACTCTATTGCTTCGATACGTGGACACCTGGGAACAAATTTCCTAGCAAGGAAATGTGGCATTTAGATTATTTTGAAGTGTAGACGAGGTATACATAACATTTCACAATGAATTTCATATTTTATCATGAAATATAAAACTGAGATGCGTTATCGCGTTTTAAGAAGCATTACAGATCTAATGCTTCGATACGAAGACACCTGGAAACGCTATTTCTTAGTACGGGAGTGTGGTATTTACATTCTTTTGAAGTATAGACGAGGTATACATAACACTTCGCAATGAACACTATGTCTTATCATGAAGCATAGAAGAGAGATGCGATATCGCGTTTTAAGAAGCTTTAAAACGCTATTGCTACGATACGTAGACATCTGCAAACGCTATTTTCTAGCAAGCAATAGTCGCATTTAATTCTTTTGAAGTGAATAGGAGGTATACATGACACTTCGCAATGAATATTATATCTTATCATGAAACATAGAAGAGAGATGCGATATCGCGTTTTAAGAAGCATTAGAACGCTATTGCTACGATGCGTAGACATCTGCAAACGCTATTTCCTAGCAAGCAATAGTCGCATTTACAGTCTTTTGAAGTGAATACGAGGTATACTTGACACTTCGCAACGAATATTATATCTTATCACGAAACATATAAATGAGATGTGATATCGCGATATAAGTAGCATTAGAACTCTATTGCTACGATAGGTAGACATCTTCAAACGCTATTTCCTAGCAAGCAATAGTCGCACTTAATTCTTTTAAAGTGAATAGGAGGTATACATGACACTTCGCAATGAATATTATATCTTATCACGAAACATAGATATGAGATGCGATATCGCGATTAATGTAGCATTAGAACATTATTGCTACGATACGTACACATCTGAATACGATATTTCCTAGCTAGGTAGTGTCGCATTTACATTCGTCTGAAGTGAATACGAGGTGTACATGACACTTCGCAATGAATATTATATCTTATCACGAAACACAGAAATGAGATGCGACATCGCGATATAAGTAGCATTAGAACGATATTGCTACGATACGTAGACATCTGCAAACGCTATTTCCTAGCAAGCAATAGTCGCATTTACATTCATTCGAAGTGAATACGAGGTATACATGACACTTCGCAATGAATATTATATCTTATCCCGAAACATAGAAATGAGATGCGATATCGCTATTTAAGTAGTATTAGAGCTCTATTGCTACGATACGTAGACATCTGCAAACGCTATTTCCTAGCAAGCAATAGTCGCATTTAATTCTTTTGATGTGAATAGGAGGTATACATGACACTTCGCATTGAATATTATATCTTATCATGAAACACAGAAGAGAGATGCGATATCGCGTTTTAAGAAGCATTAGAACGCTATTGCTACGATGCGTAGACATCTGCAAACGCTATTTCCTAGCAAGCAATAGTCGCATTTACATTCTTTTGAAGTGAATACGCGGTATACATGACACTTCGCAATGAATATTATATCTTATCACGAAACATAGAAATGAGATGCGATATCGCGATTTAAGTAGCATTAGGACTCTATTGCTACGATACGTAGACATCTGAATACGCTATTTCCTAGCAAGGAAGTGTCGCATTGACATTCTTTTGAAGTGAATACGAGGTATACATGACACTTCGCAATGAATATTATATCTTATCATGAAGCATAGAAATGAGATGCGATATCGCGTTCTGAGAAGCATTAGAACTCTATTGCTACGTTACGTAGACATCTGCAAACGCAATTTCCGAGCAAGGAAGATTCGCATTTACATTCTTTTGAAGTGAATACGAGGCATACATGACACTTCGCAATGAATTATATATCTTATCACGAAACATAGAAATGAGATGCGATATCGCGATATAAGTAGCATTAGAACGATATTGCTACGATACGTAGACATCTGCAAACGCTATTTCCTAGCAAGCAATAGTCGCATTTGCATTCTTTTGAAGTGAATACGAGGTATGCATGACACTTCGCAATGAATATTATATCTTATCACGAAACATAGAAATGAGATGCGATATCGCGATTTAAGTAGCATTAGAACTCTATTGCTACGATACGTAGACATCTGAATACGCTATTTCCTAGCAAGGAAGTGTCGCATTGACATTCTTTTGAAGTGAATACGAGGTATACATGACACTTCGCAATGAATATTATATCTTATCATGAAGCATAGAAATGAGATGCGATATCGCGTTCTGAGAAGCATTAGAACTCTATTGCTACGATACGTAGACATCTGCAAACGCTATTTCCGAACAAGGAAGATTCGCATTTACATTCTTTTGATGTGAATACGAGGTATACATGACACTTCGCAATGAATTTTATATCTTATCACGAAACATAGAAATGAGATGCGATATCGCGTACTGAGAAGCATTAGAACTCTATTGCTACGTTACGTAGACATCTGCAAACGCTATTTCCTAGGATGGAAACGTCGCATTTACATTCTTTTGAAGTGAATACGAGGTATACATGACACTTCGCAATGAATTATATATCTTATCACGAAACATAAAAATGAGATGCGATATCGCGATTTGAGTAGCATTAGAACTCTATTGCTACGATACGTAGACATCTGCAAACGCTATTTCCTAGCAAGCAATAGTCGCATTTCATTCGTTTGATCTGAATAGGAGGTATACATGACACTTCGCAATGAATATTATATCTTATCACGAAACATAGAAATGAAATGTGATATCGCGATTTAAGCTGCATTAGAACTCTATTGCTACGATACGTAGACATCAGAATACGCTATTTTCTAGCAAGGAAGTGTCGCATTGACATTCTTTTGAAGTGAATACGAGGTATACATGACACTTCGCAATGAATATTATATCTTATCATGAAGCATAGAAATGAGATGCGATATCGCGTTCTGAGAAGCATTAGAACTCTATTGCTACGATACGTAGACATCTGCAAACGCTATTTCCGAGCAAGGAAGATTCGCATTTACATTCTTTTGATGTGAATACGAGGTATACATGACACTTCGCAATGAATATTATATCTTATTACGAAACATAGAAATGAGATGCGATATCGCGATTTAAGTAGCACTAGAACTCTATTGCTACGATACGTAGACATCTGCAAACGCTATTTCCTAGCAAGCAATAGTCGCATTTACATTCTTTTGAAGTGAATAGGAGGTATACATGACACTTCGCAATGAATATTATATCTTATCATGAAGCATAGAAGAGAGATGCGATATCGCGTTTTAAGAAGCTTTAAAACGCTATTGCTACGATACGTAGACATCTGCAAACGCTATTTCCTAGCAAGCAATAGTCGCATTTACATTCATTCGAAGTGAATACGAGGTATACATGACACTTCGCAATGAATATTATATCTTATCATGAAACATAAAAGAGAGATGCGATATCGCGTTTTAAGAAGCATTAGAATGCTATTGCTACGATGCGTAGACATCTGCAAACGCTATTTCCTAGCAAACAATAGTCGCATTGACATTCTTTTGAAGTGAATACGAGGTATACATGACACTTCGCAATGAATATTATATCTTATCATGAAGCATAGAAATGAGATGCGATATCGCGTTCTGAGAAGCATTAGAACTCTATTGCTACGTTACGTAGACATCCGCAAATGCTATTTCCGAGCAAGGAAGATTCGCATTTACATCCTTTTGAAGTGAATACGAGGTATACATGACACTTCGCAATGAATATTATATCTTATCACGAAACATATAAATGAGATGTGATATCGCGATATAAGTAGCATTAGAACGCTATTGCTACGATGCGTAGACATCTGCAAACGTTATTTCCTAGCAAGCAATAGTCGCATTTACATTCTTTTGCAGTGAATACGAGGTATACATGACACTTCGCAATGAATATTATATCTTATCATGAAGCATAGAAATGAGATGCGATATCGCGTTCTGAGAAGCACTACAACTCTATTGCTACGTTACGTAGACATCTGCAAACGCTATTTCCGAGCAAGGAAGATTCGCATTTACATTCTTTTGAAGTGAATACGAGGTATACATGACACTTCGCAATGAATATTATATCTTATCACGAAACATAGAAATGAGATGCGATATCGCGATTAATGTAGCATTAGAACATTATTGCTACGATACGTAGACATCTGAATACGCTATTTCCTAGCAAGCAATAGTTGCATTCAATTCTTTTGAAGTGAATAGGAGGTATACATGACACTTCGCAATGAATATTATATCTTATCACGAAACATAGAAATGAGATGCGATATCGCGATTTAAGGAGCATCAGAACTCTACTGCTACGATACGTAGACATCCGCAAACGCTATTTCCTAGCAAGCAATAGTCGCATTTACATTCTCTTGAAGTGAATACGAGGTATACATGACACTTCGCAATGAATATTATATCTTATCATGAAACATAGAAGTGAGATGCGATATCGTGTTTTAAGAAGCATTCGAACTCTATTGCCTCGATGCGTCGACATCTGAATACGCTATTTCCTAGCATGGAAGTATCGCATTTACATTCTTTTGAAGTGAACACGAGATATACATGCCACTCCGCAATGAGTAATATATCTTATCATGAAACATAGAATTGTGATGCGATATCGCGATTTAAAAAGCATTAGAACCCTATTGCTGCGGTACGTAGACATCTGCAAACGCTATTTCCGAGCAAGGAAGATTCGCATTTACATTCTTTTGAAGTGAATACGAGGTATACATGACACTTCGCAATGAATATTATTTCTTATCATGAAACATAGAAGTGAGATGCGATATCGCGGTTTAAGAAGCATTAGAACTCCATGTCCTCGATGCGGAGACATCTGCAAACGCTATTTCCAAGCATGGAAGTGTCGCACTTACATTTTTTTGAAGTGAATACGAGGTATACATGACACATCGCAATGAATATTATATCTTATCACGAAACATATAAGTGAGATGCGATATCGCGATTTAACTAGCAACAGAACTCTATTGATACGATACGTAGACATCTGCAAACGCTATTTCCTAGCAAGCAATAGTCGCATTTACATTCTTTCGAAGTGAATACGAGGTATACATGACACTTCGGAATGAATATTATATCTTATTACGAAACATAGAAATGAGATGCGATATCGCGATTAATGTAGCATTAGAACATTATTGCTACGATACGTAGACATCTGAATACGCTATTTCCTAGCTAGGAAGTGTCGCATTTACATTCGTTTGAAGTGAATACGAGGTATACATGACACTTCGCAATGAATATAATATCTTATCATGAAGCATAGAAATGAGATGCGATATCGCGTTCTGAGAAGCATTATAACTCTATTGCTACGATACGTAGACATCTGCAAACGCTATTTCCGAGCGAGGAAGATTCGCATTTACATTCTCTTGATGTGAATACGAGGTATACATGACACTTCGCAATGAATATTATATCTTATCACGAAACATAGAAATGAGATGCGATATCGCGATTTAAGTAGCATTAGAAATCTATTGCTACGATACGTAGACATCTGCAAACGCTATTTCCTAGCAAGCAATAGTCGCATTTACATTCTTTCGAAGTGAATACGAGGTATACATGACACTTCGCAATGAATATTATATCTTATCATGAAGCATAGAAATGAGATGCGTTATCGCGATTTAAGTAGCATTAGAACTCTATTGCTACGATACGTAGACATCTGCAAACGCTATTTCCTAGCAAGCAATAGTCGCATTTACATTCTTTTGTAGTGAATACGAGGTATACATGACACTTCGCAATGAATATTATATCTTATCATGAAACATAGAAGAGAGATGCGATATCGCGTTTTAAGAAGCCTTAGAACGCTATTGCTACGATGCGTAGACATCTGCAAACGCCATTACCTAGCAAGCAATAGTCGCATTTACATTCTTTCGAAGTGAATACGAGTTATACATGACACTTCGCAATGAATATTATATCTTATCACGAAACATAGAAATGAAATGCGATATCGCGATTTAAGTAGCATTAGAACTCTATTGCTACGATATGTAGACATCTGCAAACGCTATTTCCTAGCAAGCAATAGTTGCATTCAATTCTTTTGAAGTGAATAGGAGGTATACATGACACTTCGCAATGAATATTATATCTTATCACGAAACATAGAAATGAGATGCGATATCGCGATTTAAGGAGCATCAGATCTCTACTGCTACGATACGTAGACATCTGCAAACGCTATTTCCTAGCAAGCAATAGTCGCATTTACATTCTCTTGAAGTGAATACGAGGTATACATGACACTTCGCAATGAATATTATATCTTATCATGAAACATAGAAGTGAGATGCGATATCGCGTTTTAAGAAGCATTCGAACTCTATTGCCTCGATGCGTAGACATCTGCAGACGCTATTTCCTAACATGGAAGTGTCGCATTTACATTCATTTGAAGTGAATACGAGGTATACATGACACTTCGCAATGAATATTATATCTTATAACGAAACATAGAAATGAGATGCGATATCGCGATTTAAGTAGCATTAGAACTCTATTGCTACGATACGTCGACATCTGAATACGCTATTTCCTAGCAAGGAAGTATCGCATTTACATTCTTTTGAAGTGAAGACGAGGTATACATGCCACTCCGCAATGAGTAATATATCTTATCATGAAACATAGAATTGTGATGCGATATCGCGATTTAAAAAGCATTAGAACCCTATTGCTGCGGTACGTAGACATCTGCAAACGCTATTCAATAGAAAGGAAGTGTCGCATTTACATTCTTTTGAAGTCAATACGAGGTATACATAACACTTCGCAATGAATATTATATCTTATCATGAAACATAGAAATGAAATGCGACATCTCGTTTTAAGAAGCATTAGAACCCTATTGCTACGATACGTAGACATATGCAAACGCTATTTCCAAGCATGCAAGTGTCGCATTTACATTCTTTTGAAGTGAATACGAGGTATACATAACACTAAAAAATGAATATTATATTTTATCACGAAACAGAAATGGGATGCGATATCGCGATTTAAAAACGATTAGAAATCTATTGCTACGATACGTAGACATCTGCAAACGCTATTCGACGGCAAGGAAGCGTCGCACTTACATTCTTTTGAAGTGAATACAAGGTATACATAACACTTCACATTGGATATTATATCTTATCATGAAACATGGAAATGAGATGCGATATCGCGATATAAGAAGCATTAGATCTCTATTGCTACGATACGTAGACATATGCAAACGCTATTTCCTAGCAAGGAAGTGTCGCATTTACATTATTTTCAATTGAATACGAGGTATACATATCACTCCACAATGAATATTATACCTTCTTACGAAATATAGAAATGAGATGCGATATCGCGACCCAAGAAACATTAAAACTCTATTGCTTCGATACGTAGACACCTGCAATCGTTATTTCCCAGCAAGGAAGAGTCGCATTTACATTCATATGAAGTGAATACGATGTATACATGACACTTCGCAATGAATATTGTTTCTTATCTTGAAACATTGAAATGAGACGCGATGTCGCGCTTTATGAAGCATTAGTACTCTATTGCTTCGATACGTAGACATCTGCAAACACTATTTCCTTGCAAGGAAGTGTCGCATTTACATTCATTTGAAGTGAATACGAGGTACAAGTGACACCTCGCAATGAATATTATTCCTTATCATGAAACATAGAAATGAGATGCTATATCGCGTTTTATGACGCGTCAGAACTCTATGGCTTCGATACGTAGACATTTGCAAATGCTATTTCCTATAGAAATGGAGCGCCGCATTTACATTAGTATGGAGTGTATGCGAGATATAAGTGACACTTCGCAATGGATATTATATCTTATCATGAAACGTAGAAATGAGATGCGATATCTCGTTTTAAGAAGCATTAGATCTCTATTGCTTCAATACGTTGACATCTGCAAACACATTTTCCTAGCAAGGAAGTGTCGCATTTACATTTATCTGAAGTGAATATGAGGTATACATGACACTTCGCAATGAATATTATATCTTATCATGATACATAGAAATGAGATGCGATATCTCGTTTTAAGAAGTATTAGAACACTGTTGCTACGTTACGTACACTAGGAAATAGCTAGGAACGCTAGGAAATAGCGTTTGCACATGTCTACGTATCCAAGCAATAGAGTTCTAATGCTTCTTACACCGCGATATCGCATCTCACTTCTGTGCTTCATGATAAGGTATAATATTCATTGCAAAGTTTCACTTATTCCTCGTATTCACTTCAAATGAATGTAAATGCGACACTTCCCTGCTAGGAAATAGCGTTTGCAGATGTCTACGTATCAATGCAATAGAGTACTAATGCTTCATAAAGCGCGATATCGCGTCTCATTTCAGTGTTTCATGATAAGATATAATATTCATTGCGAAGTGTCATGTATACCTCGTATTCACTTCTAAAGAATGTAAATGCGACACTTCCTTGCTAGGAAATATTGTTTGCAGACGTCTACTTATCGTAGCAATAGAGTTCTAATGCTTCTTAAAACGAGAAGTCGTATTTCATTCCTATGCTTCGTAATAAGATATAATATTCATTGTGGAATGTTATGTATACCTCGTATTAACTTCAAAGGAATGTAAATGCGACACTTCCATGCTAGGAAATAGCGTTTCCAGATGTCTACGTATCGTAGCAATAGGGTTCTAATGCTTCTTAAAACGAGATGTCGCATTTCATTTCTATGTTTCATGATAAGATATAATATTCATTGCGAAGTGTCATGTATACCTCGTATTCACTTCAAAAGAATGTAAATGCGACACTTCCATCCTAGGAAATAGCGTTTGCAGATGTCTACGTATCGTAGCAATAGAGGTCTAATGCTTCTTAAAACGAGATGTCGCATTTCATTTCTATGTTTCGTGATAAGATATAGTATTCATTGTGGAGTGTTATGTACACCTGGTATTCTTTTCAAAGGAATGTAAATGCGACACTTCCTTGCTAGGACATATTGTTTGCAGATGTCTACGTATCGTAGCAATAGAGTTCTAATGCTTCCTAGACGCGATATAGCATCCCACTGCTATGTTTCATGATAAGATATAATACTCATTATGGAGTGTCATGTATACCTCATGTTCACTTCAAAAGAATGTAAATGCGACACTGCCGTGCTAGGAAATAGCGTTTCCAGATGACCACGTATGGAAAGAATAGAGTTCTAATACTTCTTAAAACGGGATGTCGCATCTCATTTCTATGTTTCATGATAAGATATAATATCTATTGCGGAGTGTCATGTATACCTCGTATGCACTTCAATGGAATGTAAATGCAACATTTCCTTGCTAGGAAGTAGAGTTTGCAGATGTCTACGTATATTAGCAAGAGAGTTCTAATGCTTCTCAGAACGCGATATAGCACCTCATTCCTATGTTTCATGATAAGATATAATATTCATTGTGAAGTGTCATGTATATCTCGTATTGACTTCAAAAGAATGTAAATGCCACACTTCGATGCTAGGAAATAGCGTTTCCAGATGTCTAGGTATCGTAGCAATAGAGTTCTAATGCTTCTTAAATATCGCAAAAAAATATCGCTATTTAGCGATATCGCATCCCATTTCTATGATTCATGATAAGATATAATATTCATTGCGACGTGTCATGTATACCTCGTATTCACTTCAAAAGAATGTAAATGCGACACTTGCATGCTAGGAAATAGCGTTTGCGGATGTCTACGTATCGTAGCAATAGAGTTCTAATGCTTCTTAAAACGCGATATCGCATCTCACTTCTATGTTTCATGATAAGATATAATATTCATTGCGAAGTGTCATGTATACCTCGTATTGACTTCAAAAGAATGTAAACGCGACACTTGCATGCTAGGAAATAGCGTTTGCGGATGTGTACGTATTGTGGCAATAGAGTTCTAATGCTTCTTAAAACGCGATATCGCATCTCACTCCTATGTTTCACGATAAGATATAATATTCATTGCGAAGTGTCATGTATTCCTCGTATTCACTTCAATGGAATGTAAATGCGACATTTCCTAGCTAGGAAATAGAGTTTGCAGATGTCTACGTATATTAGCAAGAGGGCTCTAATGCTTCTCAAAACGCGATATAGCACCTCATTCCTATATTTCATGATAAGATATAATATTCATTGCGAAGTGTCATGTATACCTCGGATTCACTTCAAAAGAATATAAATGCGACACTTCCTTGCTAGGAAGTAGCGTTTACAGATGTCTACGAATCGTAGCAATAGAGTTCTAATGCTTCTTAAAACGGGTCATCGCATCTCATTTCTATGTTCCATGATAAAATAAAATATTCATTGCGAAGTGTTATGTATACCTCGTCTACACTTCAAATGAACGTAATGGCGACACTTCCTCTCTAGGAAATTACGCTACGAGATATCTGCGCATCGTAGCAAAAGTTTTCTAATGCTTTTTAAATCGCGTTATAGCATCTCATTTCTATGTTTCGTGATAAGATGTAATATTCATTATGAAGTGTCACGTATACTTCGTATTCACTTCAAAAAAATGTAAATGCGACAATTCCTTGCTAGGAAATAGCGTTTGCAGATTTCTACGTATCGAAGCAATAGAGTTCTAATGCTTCTTAAAACGCGATATCGCATCTCATTTCTATGTCTCATGATAAGATATAATATTCATTGCGGAGTGTTATGTATATCTCGTCTACACTTCAAAAGCATGTAAATGCCAAACTACCTTGCCACCGAATAGTAATTCTAGATGTCTACGGTAACGTCAGGCGTGACGCCTGCCACCCTCCGGCGTGCTCCAGGTCCAGCAACCGCTCATCCGTCAGCATCTGCAACCGCAGCATACGTGCGAGGACCGCACGGCGTCCCGGCGCCTCAGGACGAGGAGACAGAGCTACAAGGACGTAGAGTACATCAGCCCGTACCCACATACTTACCCTCCATACGTGTAACCTTAGGTTAAGCGCGCTACACGACTGTGTACATACACACAACAACACACACGTCGAATTCTAAGTTCGATTAGAGATAATCTGCGATGCGCTCGCGCGCACACTCGACGCTCGCGGCTCACGCTCAACGTGAGCCGCACCCCACTCCGACCGGCCGCCCCATCACGAGGGCCGAGCGGCCGCCCTGCTCTACCGCCTGCCCCACCACGAGGGCCCAGAGACTCGCGCGCGGCGCGACCCGAGGAGGTGGCGAACGTGCTTCCGATACGAGGCTTCTAATCCGAACGCCGAACCGAGCAGATCGAATCTGCCTCCGCTGTATCCTGCAGCGAGCTACCAGCTCCAATGCAGTCGTTTCTATTCCATCTGCCATAGAGGAGTCTTTATTATAACTTAGTCTCATCTCTATTTCATTTTGTACTCATATTTAGTAACATAGTCTTAGTGTTTGTATTAGGATAGTATTCATAGAATATACACTAATTTTACCCGATTCGATGTCTCTTTATTATACTACAATCTCCTTCGACTCTATTCCTCGAGTACGCTCGCGTATTATTACTATTTCGCACTATTTCATCTTCGACAGTCTTGAATCTGGACGGTTAGAGCGAACCAACGCTTAGCCGCTCTTACTTCACCTCTGCCGTAACAGGGGTGTCTTGAACTAAGGTCGATCCCGGTAAGGTAGAGCGAACCAGCGCTTAGGCGTCCTCCTGTGTGCAAGTACCCACGATGAACTCTGAGCTTTCTATGAAGCGTACTCGACACGCGGGGAGGAAAGAGTTCCTACGTCGTCTCGTCCGCTAATACGTGGGCAGTGCCTCCGTGTATCCGAAGATCTACACTGCGGTTCCTGTTACTGCAAACGTCCTGTCTCGACACCCGCACCTTCCAGCCAGAGTTCGCCTGCCTGGAAGCTCATTTCGATCGACGCTCCAGCGTTCCAACCGTACGCAGCTACAATTCCGGACACGGATCCACGGCGCATTGGATACCTGCAACGAGAATCAAACATTACTGTCCAGTCGTCGAAATGTAAGTACTAGACGTAATACTTGGTTAAATCGAGACCGACCGCCAACAAGCACGGGACCCGCGCAATTCGCGTAGTAACTTCGGTAAAGCTACTGATCGTGTCATCGCATCGAACGCAAACGCACCTCGGGACATGACACTTGCTACGGAATAGCGCTACTAGATGTCTACAGATCGAAGCAACTGTAATCTAATGCTTCATTTAATGTGATATCGCATCTCAATTCTATATCGCATGATAAGATGTAATATCAAAGCAACGAGGTATGTATATCTCGTCAATACTTCACACGAATGTAAATGCCACACTTCCATGCCACGGAGCCGCGTTCCTAGATGTCTACGTATCCGAGCACTAGAATTCTAATCCTCCATAAACCGCGATATCGCATCTCATTTCTATGTCTCACGATAAGATGTAATAATCAACGCAACGCGTTAGGAATGTTTCGTAAACACTTCAAACGAATGTAAATGCCACACTTCCATGCAGCAGAATAGCGTTTCTAGATGTCCACGTATCGAAGCAATAGAGTTCTAACCCTTTATAAAACGCGATATCGCATCTCACTTCTACGTCCCATGATAAGATGCAATATTTAATGCAACGCGTTATGTATATCAAGACTACACTTCGAAAGAATGTGAATCCCACACTTTGTGTCTAGGGAATAGCGTTTCTAGATGTCTACATATCGCAGCAATAGATATATTTACGAAATTACTTAAAACGTCTTATTTCTCAAAAATAGCCTTTTCATCACAAACGTGTAATAAATAAAGTCTTCGAAGGCCCCACGTTTTATTTGTTCCATCGGTCGGAACATGTTCTCCCCGTTGAGAGACCGTGATGATCAATCTAAATCGGTTTGATCTGAATATCGCCTCGACGTCGATGGTTCACACTATCGTCTCGGATGTGGGCAGCTCCGCTAACTGCTTGACGTTGCGATTGTAGACCCCCTGGCTGGTCCGTATGGTGACCGTTCGGATGATCTTGCCTGGACCTGGGTGCACCTCTTCGACTCGACCGCGGTGCCACTGCAAAGGCAGGACGTAGTCATCCCTTAAGACTACGAGGGATCTTTTCTTGATCTCGTGGTAGCCCTTGGTCCATTTTTTTCGCTCGTTCAGATTGTGGATATACTCCTTGTGCCACCTGGTTCAAAATTCCTGCTGGACGTTCTGGATATGTTGCTAGTGTGACAATCAGTTACGAGGAGTATCGCTGAAATCAGTCTCGGGCAAACTCGTTAACGACGTGCCGATCAGGAAGTGGGTCGGAGTTAGGGACCATTAGGATTGGATGATAATGGAGTAAGCGGGCGGGAGTTTAGGATCGCTTCGATTTCGATCGCGAACGTATTGAACTATTCGAATGTAACCCGTATCTTCCCCGACGACTCGTTTGACGTGGTGTTTAAACGATTTCACAGCTGCCTCCCAAAGGCCGCCGAAATTGGGAGAAGGAGCTGGCTATATCGCGTTTTATGACGCGTCAGAACTCTATTGCTACGATACGTAGACATCTTCAAACGCTATTTGAAAGCAAGGAAGCATCGCATTTACATTCTTTTCAAGTGAATTCGAGGTATACATATCACTCCACAATGAATATTATACCTTATCACGAAATATAGGAATGAGATGCGATATCGCGACTTAAGAAACATTAGAACTCTATTGCTTCGGTACGTAGAGATCTGCAATCGTTATTTCCCAGCAAGGAAGAGTCGCCTTTACATTCATTTGAAGTGAATACGATGTATACATGACACTTCGCAATGAATATTATATCTTATCATGAGACATAGAGATGAGGTGCGATATCGCGTTTTAAGGAGAATTAGAACTCTATAGCTTCGATACAGAGATATCTGGGAACGTAACTTCCTAGAAAGGAAGTGTCGCATTTTGTGACGTCAGGCGTACCGCCTGCCACCCATAAACCTCCTCGCACCTCCCAGCATCAACCCCTGGACGCATGCAACCAGCCAAACTCGCCTGCAGAACCAGCAACTGGAAGTGTTCGCGCGCGCATACCTGCACGCGCTCACTCACACCGAGTTCCGCTGCCTCACTCGCACCGCCGAGTATACCTGTCTCGCTCGTACCGGGCACCAGTGTCTCACTCGCACCACCGAGTATACCTGTCTCGCCCGCACCAAGGACGGGCAGCCCTATCTCCCTCGCACCGAGGATTCCGTCCTGCAGGAAGACGTAGCCGCAGCCCATCACCTGAATGGGGTCTTTTCCAATTCCGGGAACAGGATCTGCTATAACCTATATATTACTTCTAAGCTAGGACATACATACCATATCATGACGCATATATAAGAATTCCTAGATCTAAGTTGCACTAAGTAAGATGCGTCCGGCCAGCGGCATGCGCCGCTAGCCCCACCACGAGCCGCGGGTCCCCACTCGCTGGACCGCGCGCTCTCCGCCTCGAGACACGAGTGCCCCAGTCGCGGAACTGCGATCTCCCTACCACGAGCGTCCGCGACCGTAGCGCCCCGCGAACCGAGGAGGTCAGAGACGCGTCTCCAGAGCACACACTCTGACTCGAGATCTCCTACCGAGGAGTCGAAACCTCTAGTTCTAGATCGTTAGCCACCTCAATGTGGGGTTCAGGCATCGTATTTCTATTTCCAATTTAACTTAGTCTTAGACTTAGAATAATTCCAGTTATTATATACTTTAAACCTAGAATACATTTTATTTTTACTATTACTATATCCAAGTACAAGTTCTTTTAGCAAGTCTACTATTTCCACATCCATTAATTTTATCAAGTGTTTATAATACTAGTTCTACTTTTAACATTACATTTAACTACGAATTCTTCCACGGGTTCTTCCATACAACTGGGGTTGATCTTCATCAAATTGAAGGAGTATAGAAATCGGCTTTGTGACGTTGAGACCGCCGCTTACCCTTCAGATCTTAGTCGAAAGTACAGAAAAACCTGGTGAATGAATCGTGCTTCCGGTTTGCGAAGAACGCGATGTGCGAGTAGGAAGAATTTCATAGGATCACTTGTGCGTGAATATTTGGAGGGCATTTCGAGAGTCCTCGTATACCAGCGACTTGCCTTCGCATCAGCCCAGAGGCCGCTTTCCGAAGCGACCGTCGACGCTTCCGATCCAGACACCACGACGCATCACGCCGATTCTGCCACAATCAGCATCATCGCTGAATTCCGACCGCCGTCCTCCTCTTCGCTGGCGACTGATCGAGATTTCCGTAGCAGCCAACAGAACGAAATCCGCTCCGATCCCAGCGAACGATCCTCCACGCCGTTTCTACGTACAAATCGAGAGAGAAGTCATCGAAAGGTAGGGTCTTTCCGTTTTTATCGCGAGTGTTTTCGCTAGTGTCGCGTCAGCCGAAATTGTCGGACCCGGTCTTAACGCGTTCCCGCGGACCGAATTACCGAAAAATAGGCTCGTGCCGTAAAGCCTCCGGAGCAACGGAAAATAGTTTCACCGGACGTGATACCTCGTATTCACCTCAAAAGAATGTAAATGCGACACTTCCTTGCTAGGGAATAAGGTTTGCAGATATCTACGTATCGAAGAAATAGGGTTCTAATGCATCTTAAATCGCGATATCGCATCTCATTTCTATGTTTCATGATAAGATATAAAATTCATTGAGAAGTGTCACGTATACCTCGGATTCACTTCAAAAGAATGTAAATGCGACACTTCCTTGCTAGGAAATAGCGTTTGCAGATGTCTCCGTATCGAAGCAATAGGGTTCTAATGCTTCTTAAATAGCGATATCGCATGTCATTTCCATGTTTCATGATAAGATATAATATTCATTGCGAAGTGTCATGTATACCTCGTATTCACTTCAAAAGCATGTAAATGCGACACTTCCTTGCTAGGGAATCTCGTTTCCAGATGTCTACGTATCGTAGCATTAGAGGTCTAGTGCTTCTCAAGACACGATATCGCATCTCATTTCTATGTTTCATGATAAGATATAATATTCATTGCGAATTGTCATGTATACCTCGTATTCACTTCAGAAGAATATAAATGCGACACTTCCTTGCTAGGAAATAGCGTTCGCAGATGTCTCCGTATCGAAGCAATAGAGCTCTAATGCTTCTTAAATAGCGATATCACATCTCATTTCTATGTTTCACCATCAGATATAATATTCATTGTGGAGACGTAGGTATACCTCGTATTCACTTCAAAAGAATGTAAATGCGACACTTCCTTGCTAGGAAATAGCGTTTGCAGATGTCTACGTATCGTAGCAAGAGAGTTCTAATGCTTCTTAAAACGTGATGTCGCATTTCGTTTCTACGTTTCATGATGAGATATAATATTCATTGCGAAGTGTCATGTATACCTCGTATTCACTTCAAAAGAATGTAAATGTGACACTTCCTTGCTAGGAAATAGCGTTTGCAGATGTCTACGTATCGTAGCAATGGAGTTCTAGTGCTTCTTAAAACGCGATATCGCATCTCATTTCTATGTTTCATGATAAAATATATTTTTCATTGCGAAGTGTTATATATTCCTCGTATTCACTTCAAATCAATGTTAATGCGACACTTCCATGCTAGGAAATAGCGTTTGTAAATGTGTACGTATCGAGGCAGTAGAGTTCTAATGCTACTTAAATCGCGATATCGCAATTCATTTCTATGTTTCATGATAAGATATATTATTCATTGCGAAGTGTCATGTACACCTCGTACTCACTTCAAAAGAATGTAAACGCGACACTTCCTTGCTAGGAAATAGCGTTTGCAGATGTCTACGTAACGTAGCAATAGTGATCTAATGCATCTTAAAACGAGATGTCGCATCTCGTTTCTATGTTTCATGATAATATATAATATTCATTGCGAAGTGTCATGTATAGCTCGTATTCACTTCAATAGAGTGTAAATGCGACACTTCCTTCCTAGGAAATAGCGTTTGCAGATGTCTACGTATCGTAGCAATAGAGATCTAATGCATCTTAAAACGAGATGTCGCATCTCGTTTCTATGTTTCATGATAAGATATAATATTCATTCCGAAGTGTCACCTATAGCTCGTATTCACTACAATAGAATGTAAATGCGACACTTCCATGCTAGGAAGTAGCGTTTGCAGATGTCTACGTATCGTAGCAATGGAGTTCTGATGCTTCTTAAAACACGATATCGCATCTCACGTCTATGTTTCATGGTAAGATATAATATTCATTGCGAAGTGTCATGTACACCTCGTGTTCACTACAAAAGAATGTAAATGCGACACTTCCTTGCTATGAAATAGCGTTTGCGGATGTCTACGTATCGAAGCAATAGAATTCTAATGCTTCTTAGAACGAGATATCGCATCACATTTCTATGTTTCATGATAAGATACAATATTCATTGCGAAGTGGTATGTATTCCTCGTCTACACTTCAAATGAATGTAAATGCGACACTTCCTTGCTAGGAAATAGCGTTTACATATGTCTACGTATCGTAGCAATAGAGTTCTAATGCTTCTTAGAACGCGATATCGCATCTCACTTCTATGTTTCATGATAAGATATAATATCCATTCCGAAGTGCCATGTATACCTCGTATTCACTTCAAAAGAATGTAAATGCGACACTTGCATGCTAGGAAATAGCGTTTGCAGATGTCTACGCATCGTAGCAATAGAGTTCTAATGATTCGTAAAGCGCGATATCGCATGTCACTTCTATGTTTCATGATAAGATATAATATTCAATGCGAAGTGTTATGTATACCTCGTCTACACCTCAAAAGAATGCAAATGCCACACTTCTTGGTTAGGAAATTGCGTTTCTAGATGTCTACGCATCCAAGCAATAGATTTCTAATTCTTTATAAAACGCGATATCGCATATCAATTCTAAGTCACATGATAAGATGTAATTTCAATGCAACGCGTTATGTATATCTCCTCTACACTTCAAATGAATGTAAATGGATCACTTCCTTGCTACGGTATATCGTTTCTACATCTGAAGGTTTAGAAGCAATAGAGTTCTAATGCTTCGTAAAACGCGGCTGCGCATCTTACTTCTATATTTCATGATAAGATGTAATATTCATAGCATCGCGTTATGTTTATCTGCTTCTGCATATGAATTGAGTGTGAACCCTACACTTTCTTGCCCGGGGATAGCGTTTCTAGATATCCAGGTGCCGAAGCATTTAATTTGTCATGCTTCATGCACCTCAATATTGCATTTCATATAAGCAGTTCAAAGTAGGTTAGAAGGTTGTAAAGCTCTATGCATCGCATTATGCTTATCTGCTTTTGTGCTTTATAATGCTCTGGGATGTGAGAAGGTCCTCAACCATCCTTAACCCCCTAAACAGAAGTCAAAAGTCCAGCGGCCCTACAGGTGGGCCATGGGAGCGCGGCGCGCGAGGCGCTACGCAATTTAAATGATCAGGAGGATCCCCTCAGGGACACCCAAGGGGGCGAGAAGAGGAAATCGCCGAAATCCACTGATCGATGGACTCGAACAATACCGAAGCCTACAGCCCACTCCACCAAGGAGCCCCGAGGAGGATGCAGGAGACCCGAGGACCACCAGCGAATTCAGGGAACCTGAAGAAGAGAACGTGAGAGCTTATTCGCTTAAGCGTCCCATTTCTTGTGTCGCATATTGTATATTGTATCTTATATCGTGAAGCGAGTTATGATACCCGGTAATTTGCGGCGTGTTGCGTAGTATCCCGTAGCCCTTGTTAGTTAAACCCACGTCGAGACCATAAATAAACATGCCGTGACTTCAGTATCTCGCGACCTGAGTGTGTGTACTTGGCTAGGCGTAGTCGAGAGGAGGAGCATTTCGAAGTTTCAAGGGTTGTTCCGCCCCAGGGTTCCCGGGGTCGTGTAGTCTATCCCTTTGCTACTTTCTGAGCAGCTGGCGCCCAAGAAAAGTTGTACGTGAGCGGATACCTTGGAACGATAGATCGCTTTAGATTAAAGTACGTTTTACACCTTAAAGCATTTAGATAATTAACTCCTTCGAGCTTCCCTGACTTACTATATATAGGTTTCCGTCACAACTAATAGGAACCATCACTTTACATAGATATACAGAACACACATAGTTTTAAACGTAGAACTGACAATTTGAGAACTTACTTTGAAACGTTAGTAGTGAGAAATTCCATCGGATTTCATAGAAATTCAGAACTTACTTGCTATGAAACATAGGCAGATAAGGGCCATCGCGTTGCTTAGAACTTTAGAACTTGCTTACTTCAACAAAGATTTCTATTGACTTCGTCCGTTCTTTTAGAAGAGTTTTTGATAAACCACATACTTTTCACGCTTCTGATATCTTTGAAAGTTCGCGAGATGTAATCGTTTAAGTTTTAAAATGATTACTTAGTGTGGATTATTATTTAGTAACTCGCTCATAAACGAGTCTGCATAGGATTTAATCCATAAGTTTTTAAGCCTGGAATTTATGCAGTTATTTGTTATTCACTTATTGCTCAAACGACAAAGATTCTGACCACTTCAAAATGGTTGACTTTCATCAATTTTCTTAAAAATTGAAATACTGCCCAACTGCTTGCATTAAAGACTGTAATTAAAGCTTTCGAAACATTTTACCTCTTATAGATGATTTCTGGTATTGAAATTGAATGTTTGACTTTTCTAGCTCCTGTTTAGACATCTTTCTATTGGAATGTTCAAGTATTTTTCATATTCGTAATTATTAAAAATGTTTTGCTTGATTCTTTTATTTTATATTTAGAATTTTCTGAGAAATATTTTTTATCGTAATGAACTATATAATTGCAATTATAATTCTTTATGAAATAATAATAACAGAAAGGTATGTATCCATTCTTGTAGTTTTGTAAAGAGTATTTAATCTTACTATCTAAAATGAAACATTGAGATCTGTTTACAATCTAATGGAATTTAATTACCTTTTGATTCAAATTCACAATGATAATCTTCCATAGTTCAACAATTTTGTGAGCTGTCCTCAGGAATCCGCAGCTCAGTACTTATAAAATGAACGACACAAAGAACAGTCTAACCAAACGTATTCAAACCGATTTTTCAATACTAATCTTATCATGTTTAACTTATGCTGCAAACTATTGAAATGCCCTTCGAAAAGTGTTTATTCACAGTGAAGTAAACGGTAAGTAATACGCCTTCCACCACTGTTTACAATACGTATGTTTCATTTACTATCAAAACCGTGAGTATTATCGCCTTTCTTTACTTTTTCTAACCTTCAATGCCTTCATGTTACAGATCGTTAAACTTGCTTTAAAATGCTCTATCGTATTACGGAAGAATGAACATACCAATTCATTTTAAAAAATGAAGGTAACCTTCATATGTCCAACATAACTCCACTTACAAAAAAACTATTTTCATCAACGGATGGCCCCTTTGTACTGTGCAATTTTATATTAGCAAAAACTTCTATGAAACTTATAGTTTCGTGGATATCTGAGGTGCTAATTATTACTGCCCCACCCTGTATATTGTTATGGATGTGTCCAACAAGACAACGATGAACAGAGTTAAATTTAATATTATGATGTTTATTATTTTACTTATAGTATATTTGTTTTTCTGGAATTTTGCCAAAAAACAATGTTCACGATGTCGACAGATGAATATATTTGCCTTAGAATAACAAGAGCCAACAATTTCGAAAGTAGAATGTTACTTTACTTCGCTAACCGAATCATTGCAAACGTTAAGTAAAGTGCGTGCCTTTCAAAACAGTCAGATGCAAATTACGATACAACGTTTCCAAGAAATGGTACGTGCCACTGTTTTTTAATTTCCGTTTATTTAATCAAAGGAAATTTAATTGAAATATCCGCAAAATTTGAGGACAAAAAGTTTTTGTAATTCTACGCAACATATATGATGGTGATAAAGGATAAGTATACGGAACTGAAAATGGAAAGTAGCGAGCAGAAAAAGAAACTGATGGAGCTACAAAGTAGATTGATACATCCGTCAAATGATGATTCTAGGTTAATAAAATCTGTTAACTAAAGAACTATTGCAAAAATCAAGTATAATCAATATTACTTCTGCTCAAAGGCTATAACAGAATTGGACCGAAATGGGTACAAAACAGGCAATTATATCTATACGTTCTATTCTATGCAAAGGCAAATATTTCAAAGAGAGAAGATGTGTTACTTACAAATTACTTATGTTCCTAGATATCTCACTAATTTAGGCTTCTTGTCTTGCAGAACTTATCATTCATGTAACATGTAAAGGGGTCGAAGAATAATAAAAGATTTTTAAATTTCATAGCCTCACTTGATACGTCGATTGGATCACGTAAAATATCGGACATTAATTGCATCTACATCTTCAGACCTTAAATATATAATTGCAACAACATATTTAATAGCGTTTTAATAACATTTTTCTAATTGTTTATATCTATGTCTAATAAATATATATTAATCGAATAAGTTGCTTTACCAAAGAATAAAAGTATCTGAGGCTTACAAATCGGAGCATTACATAACAAACGTGCATCACATATATAATATTACATGTAACAAAAGATGAAGACCAAAAAGATCGTACATAAGTTGAATCCACAATGCGGTCATAGAGATACAGAAGCGGCAAAAATTCCAAACAATAATTTAAAAAATTCAAAAAGAGGGGAGTGAAAATCCATCTCCTTGACGATGATAAGGAACAAGTCTGCCTCATGCACTACAATATCCCAAACAGCCAGCGATTGGCACGCCAATGACAACGGATGGAACGAATTCCGTGGCAGAACTGTGCTAACAAAGTGCTCCTACTCAGCTTTCGAAATGGCATACTGTTAGTACAGGGGCGGCATTCGTATCACAGCACTATTAAAGCACCGAGATATAGCACACGGGCTACACGGCCGTGACAATAACACTATCAGCTCACCATAGCTACACGCGTGGTTGTGGCGTAGGCTGACATTTACTAATGGGGAAGCTGTTTCCATAAAAATTATAAGCAAATATGGAAAATGACTAAACTGTGCAATTTATTTATTTTGATTCCAATATAGATACACCGGCACAAAAAAAAGATATAAGAATTCGATTTTATTATTTTCTATAAACTAGCTCGATAGGGCGATTTTTTCCATAAAGTCGATAATTACTTTGTCATAAAAATATATACACTTATTTTATATATTTTTCTTCAATTTATTGTTACAAATTCATGCAATTGAGGGTTACATTAAATACGTTGACAGCATGTTATTTCAAAAATTACACAAGGCGAAGTTAGGGACGCAACAGCATGAATTTTTATTTTATAAGTAATATTTTTTTGATAAATAATATTTTTAGTCTATGATGGATTGAAAGAAATATATACGACTCGCTGAATAACTATAAATATAGGAAAACGACCATCAAAATGTCTATCAATACTCATATGCTGAACATCTACTGACATCTAACGGTTCTAATTTGTATGAAAGCACAGGTTCTCCATTGCCAAATGTGATCCTGCGTCATTGCTGAGGAGATTCATGAATGGAGCGATGATACGCGTGTCACCATGGTGCTGGTTCTGCGCGATTCGCTTGTCTAGAACGTGCTGGTAACACGTTCTGGCATTTTAGTACACGAATCCGGTCACAGATGACTACGAATCAGTTGACACTCCTCGGAAGTGGCAATACAGTGCCGACATGGTGTCGCTACCATCTTGCCGTTTGTTATCTGGGATGCTTTTTAGTGCATTATTCGGAATTGAATTTGAACACATAGCTACTTAATCTCAAATTAGTATGTACTGTGACGTGGTGAAGTCACAAGGCTCGCTCACCCCCCCCCCCCCCTGCTTCGGTTAGACTAGCTCGCAGATCACCACCCATGCGAGAAGCGCGACACGGACCATCGCGATAGCTGTATCTGCGAAGAGCGTGAAATACACGATGGTTGAACCTTCCCCCCCCCCCACCCCCCCCCCCCGTTCGTTTCACTCTCTCCGTTCTACGGATTAGACTGGCGAGCTGATGGAAGAAGCGACCCATAAGACGCGTCTTCGGCGGATAATAAGACCGCGGGTTCGCGGAAGGGCTGTGCGCCGAGGTAGCGTGACAGGCTCGACGGTGGAGGAGTCGGGAAGTGAGCAAGAAGAGACACTGAAGCCCGAAGGATAGGATCCAGAGCTCTGCAACGATAAGACCGCTGCCAGAGTCCATGGAGACAAACAGGATGGTTCTCGGGTGTGAGGAGGACCTCTACACCTCCCCATTAGAACTCTATTGCTTCGATACGTAGACACCTGAAAACGCTATTCCCTAGCAAGGAAGTGCTGCATTTACATTCTTTTGACGTATAGACGAGAATACATGACACTTCACAATGAATATTATATCTTATCATGAAAAATAGAAATGAGATGCGATATCGCGTTCTAAGAAGCATTACAACCTTATTGCTTCGATAGGTAGACATCCGGAAACGCTATTACTTAGCCAGCATGTGTGGCACTTACATTCTTTTGAAGTGTAGACGAGCTATACATGACACTTCGCAATGAAGATTATATCCTATCATGAAACATAGAAATGAGATGCGATATCGCCTTTTAAGAAGCATTAGAAATTTATAGCTTCGATACGTAGACATCTGCAAACGCTACTTCCTAGCAAGGAAGTGTCGCATTTACATTCTTTTGAAGTGAATACGAGGTTTACATATCACTCCACAATGCAAATTATATCTTATCATGAAACATAGAAATGAGATGCGATATCGCGATATATGAAGCATTATAACTCTAAACTACGATACTTAGACATTTGCAAACGCTATTTCCTAGCATGGAAGTGTCGCATTTACATTCTTTTGAAGCGAATACGAGGTACACATAACACTTCGCAATGAATATTATATCTTATCATGAAACATAGATATGAGATTCGATATCCCGTTTTCAGAAGCATTAGAACTCTATAGCGTCAATAGCTAGACATCTGAAAACGCTATTTCCTAGCAAGGAAGTGCCGCATTTACATTCTTTTGAAGTGTAGACGAGAATACATGACACTTCGCAATGAATATTATATCTTATCATGAGACATAAAAAGGAGATGCGATATCGCGTATTGAGAAGCATTAGAACTCTATTGCTACGATACGTAGACATCTGCAAACGCTACTTCCTAGCAAGGAAGTGTCGCATTTACATTCTTTTGAAGTGAATACGAGGTATACATATCACTCCACAATGCATATTATATCTCATTATGAAACATAGAAATGAGATGCAATATCGTGATTTAAGAAGCTTTAAAACTCTATTGCTTCGACACGTAGACATCTGCAAACGCTACTTCCTAGCAAGCAAGTGTCGCATTTACATTCATTTGAAGTGTATGCGAGGTATAAGTGACACTTCGCAATGAATATTGTATCTTATCATGAAACCTAGAAATGAGGTGCGATATCGCGTTCTAGAAAGAATCAGAAATCTATTGCTTCGATACGTAGATATCTGGTAACACTATTTCCTAGCAAGGAAGTGTGGCATTTACATTCTTTTGAAGTGTAGATGAGGTACACATAACACTTCGCAATGTATATTATATCTTATCATGAAACATAGAAATGAGATGCGATATCGCGTTTTCAGAAGCATTAGAACTCTATAGCGTCAATAGCTAGACATCTAAAAACGCTATTTCCTAGCAAGGAAGTGTAGCATTTACATTCTTTTGATTTGTAGCCGATGCGTACATAACACTTCGCAATATATGTCATATCTTATCGCGAAACATAGACATGAGATGGGATATAGCGTCTTAAGAAGAATTAGAACTCCATTGCTTCGGGGCGTAGACATCTGGAATCGCTCTTCCTAGCAAGGATGAGAGGCATTTACATTCTCCTGAAGTGTAGACGAGGTATTATATACATAAGTGTAATGTAATACTTCGTAATGAATATTATATTTTATCATGAGACAGAGATGAGTTTCGGTATTGCGTTTTAAGAAGCATTAGATCTCTATTGCCTCGACGCGTAGACATCTGCAGACGCTATTTCCTAGCATGGAAGTGTCGCATTTACATTCTTTTGAAGTGAATTCGTGGTGTACATGACACTTCGCAATGAATATTACATCTTATCACGAAACATAGAAATGAGATGCGATATCGCGATTCAAGTAGCATAAGAACTCTATTGCAACGATACGTAGACATCTGAATACGCTATTTCCAAGCAAGGAAGTGTCGCATTTACATTCGTTTGGTGCGAATACGAGGCATACCTGACATTTCGCCATGAATATTATATCTTATCACGAAACATAGAAATGAAATGCGACATCTTGTTTTAAGAAGCATTAGGATCCCTTTGCAACGATAAGTAGACATCTGCAAACGATATTCCCAAGGATGGAAACGTCGCATTTACATTCTTTTGAAGTGAATACGAGGTATACATGACACTTCGCAATGAATATTACATCTTATCACAAAATATAGAAATGAGATGCGATATCCTGATTTAAGTAGCATTAGAACTCTATTGCTACGATAGGTAGACATCTGAATACGCTATTTCCTAGCAAGCAATAGTCGCATTTATATTCTTTTGAAGTGAATACGAGGTATACATGGCGCGTCGCAATAAATATTATATCTTATCACGAAACATATAAATGAGATGCGATATCGCGATTTAAGTAGCATTAGAACTCTATTGCTTCGATACGGAGACATCTGCAGCCGCTATTTCCTAGTAAGGAAATGTCGCATTTACATTCTTTTGAGGTGAATACTAGGTATAAATGACACTTCGCAATGAATATTATATCTTATCGTGAAACAGAGGGATGGGATGCGACATCTCGTTTTAAGAAGCACTAGAACTCTATTGCTACGATACGTAGACATCTGCAAACGCTATTTCCTAGCAAGGAATAGTCGCATTTACATTCTTTTGAAGAGAATACGAGGTGTACATGACTCTTCGCAATGAATATTATATCTTATCATGAAACATAGAAGTGAGATGCGATATCGCGTTTTAAGAAGCATTAGAACGCTATTGCTACGATACGTAGACTTCTGCAAACGCTATTTCCTTGGAAGGAAGTGTCGCATTTACATTCTTTCGAAGTGAATACGAGGAAAACATGACACTTCGCAATGAATATTATATCTTGTCAATAGACATAGAAATGAGATGCGATATCCCGTTTTAAGAAACATAAGAACAATATTGCTACGGTACGTAGATATCTGGAAACGCTATTTCCTAGCAAGGAAGTGTCGCATTTACATTCTTCTGAAGTGAATAAGAGGCATACATGTCACTTCGCAATGAATATTATATCTTATCACGAAACAAAGAAATGAGATGCCATATCGCGATTTGAGTAGCATAAGAACTCTATTGCTACGATACGTAGACATCTGAATACGCTATTTCCTAGCAAGGAAATGTCGCATTTACATTCGTTTGGAGTGAATATGAGGTATACATGGCGCGTCGCAATCAATATTATATCTTATCATGAAGCATAGAAAGGAGATGCGATATCGCGTTTTGAGAAGCATTAGAACTCTATTGCCACAATGCGTAGACATCTGCAGACGCCATTTCCCAGGAAGGAAGTGTCGCATTTACATTCGTTTGGAGTGAATAGGAGGTATACATGACACTTCGCAATGGATATTATATCTTATCGCGAAACATAGGAATAAAATGCGACATCTCGTTTTAAGAAGCATTAAGACTCTATTGCTACGATACGTAGACATCTGCAGACGCTATTTTCCAGCAAGGAAGTGTCGCATTTACATTCGTTTAGAGTGAATAGGTGGTATACATGACACTCCGCAGTGAATATTACATCTTATCACGAAACATATGAATGAAATGCGACATCTCGTTTTAAGAAGCATTAGGACTCTATTGCTACGATACGTAGACATCTGAAAACGCTATTTCCTAGCAAGGAATAGTCGCATTTACATTCTTTTGAAGAGAATACGAGGTGTACATGACTCTTCGCAATGAATATTATATCTTATCATGAAACATAGAAGTGAGATGCGATATCGCGTTTTAAGAAGCATTAGAACGCTATTGCTACGATACGTAGACTTCTGCAAACGCTATTTCCTAGCAAGCAATAGTCGCATTTATATTCTTTTGAAGTGAATACGAGGTATACATGGCGCGTCGCAATCAATATTATATCTTATCATGAAGCATAGAAAGGAGATGCGATATCGCGTTTTGAGAAGCATTAGAACTCTATTGCCTCGATGCGTAGACATCTGCAGACGCAATTTCCCAGCAAGGAAGTGTCGCATTTACATTCGTTTGGAGTGAATAGGAGGTATACATGACACTTCGCAATGGATATTATATCTTATCACGAAACATAGAAATGAAATGCGACATCTCGTTTTAAGTAGCATTAGAACTCTATTGCAACGATACGTAGACATCTGAATACGCTATTCCCTAGCAAGGAAATGTCGCATTTACATTCGTTTGGAGTGAATACGAGGTATACATGACGCTTCGCAATCAATATTATTTCTTATCATGATGCATAGAAATGAGATGCGATATCGAGTTTTGAGAAGCATTAGAACTCTATTGCTACGATAAGCAGGCATCTGCAAACGCTATTTCCTAGGATGGAAACGTCGCATTTACATTCTTTTGAAGTGAGTACGAGGTATATATGACTCTTCGCAATGAATGTTATGTCTTATCATCAAACATAGAAGTGGGTTGCGATATCGCGTTTTAAGTAGTATTAGAACTCTATTGCTACGATACGTAGAGATTTGCAAACGCTATTACCTAGAAAGGAAGTGTCGCATTTACATTCTTTTGAAGTGAATACGAGATATACATGACACTTCGCAATGAATAATATATCTTATCATGAAACATAGGAATGAGGTGCTGCATCGCATTTTCAGAAGCATTAGAACTCTATTGCTAATATACGTAGACATCTGCAAACTCTATTTCCTAGGAATGGAATGTAGCATTTACATCCTTTTGAAGTGAGTACGAGGTATACATGACACTTCGCAATGAATATTATATCTTATCATGAAACATAGATATTAGATGCGACATCTCGTTTTAAGAAGCATTAGAACTCTATTGCTACGATACGTAGACATCTGCAAAGGCTATTTCCTAGCACGGAAGTGTCGCATTTACATTCTTTTGAAGTGAATACGAGGTATACATAACACTCCGCAATGAATATTATGTCTTATCACGAAACATAGAAATGACATGCGACATCTCGTTTTAAGAAGCATTAGAACACTATTGCTACGATACGTAGACATCTGCAAACGCTATTTCCTAGCATGGAAGTGTCGCACTTACATTCATTTGAAGTGAATACGAAGTATACATGACACTTCGCAATGAATATTATATCGTATCATGAAACATAGAAGTGAGATGCGATATCGCGTTTTAAGAAGCATTAGAACTCTATTGCTACGATACGTAGACATCTGCAAAGTCTATTTCCTAGCACGGAAGTGTCGCATTTACATTCTTTTGAAGTGAATACGAGGTATACATAACACTCCATAATGAATATTATACCTTATCATGAAACATTGCAGTGAGATGCGATATCGCGTTTTAAGAAGCATTAGTACTCTATTGCTGTGATACGTAGAAATCTGCAAACAATATTTCCTAGCAAGGAAGTGTCGCATTTACATTCTTGTGAAGTGAAATCGAGGTATACATGACACTTCGCAATGAATATTATATCTTATCATGAAACATAGAAGTGTAATGCGATATCGCGTTTTAAGAAGCATTAGAACGCTATTGCTACGATACGTAGACATCTGCAAACGCTATTTCCTAGCAGGCAATAGTCGCATTTACATTCTTTTGAAGTGAATACGAGGTATACATAACACTCCGCAATGAATATTATGTCTTATCACGAAACATAGAAATGACATGCGACATCTCGTTTTAAGAAGCATTAGAACACTATTGCTACGATACGTAGACATCTGCAAACGCTATTTCCTAGCATGGAAGTGTCGCATTTACATTCATTTGAAGTGAATACGAGGTATACATGACACTTCGCAATGAATATTATATCGTATCATGAAACATAGAAGTGAGATGCGATATCGCGTTTTAAGAAGCATTAGAACTCTATTGCTACGATACGTAGACATCTGCAAACGCTATTTCCTAGCATGGAAGTGTCGCATATACATTCTTTTGAAGTGAATACGAGATATACATGACACTTCGCAATGAATACTATATCTTATCATGAAACATAGGAATGAGGTGCCGTATCGCGTTTTGAGAAGCATTAGAACTCTATTGCTAATATACGTAGACATCTGCAAACTCTATTTCCTAGCATGGAAATGTCGCACTTACATTCCATTGAAGTGAATACGAGGTATACATAACATTACACAATGAATAGTATAACTTATTACGAAACATGGAAATGAAATACGACATCTCGTTTTAAGAAGCATTAGTACTCTATTGTTGTGATACGTGGACATCTGCAAACAATATTTCCTAGCAAGGAAGTGTCGCAGTTACATTCTTCTGTAGTGAAATCGAGGTATACATGACACTTCGCAATGAATATTATATCTTATCATGAAACATAGAAGTGAGATGCGATATCGCGTTTTAAGAAGCATTAGAACTCTATTGCTACGATACGTAGACATCTGCAAACGCTATTTCCTGGCATGCAAGTGTTGCATTTACATTCTTTTGAGGTGAATACAAGGTATACATAACGCTCCACAATAAATATTATATCGTATCATGAAACATAGAAGTGAGATGCGATATCGCGTTTTAAGAAGCATTAGAACTCTATTGCTACGATACGTAGACATCTGCAAACGCTATTTCCTAGCATGGAAGTGTCGCATATACATTCTTTTGAAGTGAATACGAGATATACATGACACTTCGCAATGAATACTATATCTTATCATGAAACATAGGAATGAGGTGCCGTATCGCGTTTTGAGAAGCATTAGAACTCTATTGCTAATATACGTAGACATCTGCAAACTCTATTTCCTAGCATGGAAATGTCGCACTTACATTCCATTGAAGTGAATACGAGGTATACATAACATTAAACAATGAATAGTATATCTTATTACGAAACATGGAAATGAAATACGACATCTCGTTTCAAGAAGCATTAGTACTCTATTGCTGTGATACGTAGACATCTGCAAATAATATTTCCTAGCAAAGAAGTGTCGCAGTTACATTCTTCTGTAGTGAAATCGAGGTATACATGACACTTCGCAATGAATATTATATCTTATCATGAAACATAGAAGTGAGATGCGATATCGCGTTTTAAGAAGCATTAGAACTCTATTGCTACGATACGTAGACATCTGCAAACGCTATTTCCTGGCATGCAAGTGTTGCATTTACATTCTTTTGAGGTGAATACAAGGTATACATAACGCTCCACAATAAATATTATATCTTGTCACGAAACATAGAAATGAGGAGCGATTTCCGGTCTTAAGAAGCATTAGAGCTCTATTGCATCGGTACGTAAACATCTACAAACGCTATTTCCTAGGAAGGAAGTATCGCGTTTACATTCATTTGAAGTGTAGACGAGATATACATAACACTGCACAGTGAATATTATATCTTATCATGAAACATAGAAATGAGATGCGATATCGCGTTTTAAGAAGCATTAGAACTCTATTGCTTCGATACGTAGACATCTGGAATCGTAATTTCCTAGGAAGGAAGTACCGCCTTTACATTCCATTGAAGTGAATACGAGGTATACATGACACTTCGCAATGAATATTTTATCTCATCATGAAGCATGGAAATGAGATGCGATGTCGCGTTTTGAGAAGCATTAGAACTCTATTGCTAATATACGTAGAAATCTGCAAACGCTATATCCTAGCAAGGAAGTGTCGCATTTACATTCTTTTGATGTGAATACGAGGTATACATGACACTTCGCAATGAATATTATATCTTATCATGAAACATTGAAATGGAACTCGACATCTCGTTTTAAGATGCATTGGAACTCTATTGCTACGATACGTAGATATCTGGAGACGCTATTTCCTAGCAAGGAAGTGTCGCATTTACATTCTTTTGAGCTGAATACGAGGTATCACGTCCGGTGAAACTGTTTTCCGTTGCTCCGGAGGCATTACGACACGAGCCTATTTTTCGGTAGTTCGGTCCGCGGGAACGCGTTAAGACCGGGTCCGACAATTTCGGCTGACGCGACACTAGCCAAAACACTCACGATAATAAGGGAAAGACCCTACCTTTCGAGGACTTCTCCCTCGATTTGTACGTAGAAACGGCGTGGAGGATCGTTCGCTGGGATCGTAGCAGATTTCGTTCTGTTGGCTGCTACGGAAATCTCGATGATGCTGAATGTGGCAGAATCGGCGTGATGCGTCGTGGTGTCTAGATCGGAAGCGTCGACGGTCGCTTCGGAAAGCGGCGTCAGGGCTGGTGCGAAGGCAGGTCGCTGGTATACGAGGACTCTCGGTACTCCCTCCAAATATTCACGCACAAGTGATCGTATGAAATTCTTCCTACTCGCACGTCGCGTTCTTCGCAAACCGGAAGCACGATTCATTCACCAGGTTTTTCTGTACTTTCGACTAAGGTCTGAAGGATAAGCGGCGGTCTCAACGTCACAAAGCCGATTTCTATACTCCTTCATTTTGATGAAGAGCAACCCCAGTTGTATGGAAGTACCCGTGGAAGAATTCGTAGTTAAATGTAATGTTAAAAGTAGAACTAGTATTATAAACACTTGATAAAATTAATGGATGTGGAAATAGTAGACTTGGTAAAAGAACTTGTACTTGGATATAGTAAAAGTAAAAGTAAAATATATTCTAGGTTTAAAGTATACAAGAACTGGAATTATTCTAAGACTAAGACTAAGTTAAAATGGAAATAGAAATACGATGCCTGAACCCCACATTGAGGTGGCTAACGATCTAGAACTAGAGGTTTCGACTCCTCGGTAGGAGATCTCGAGTCAGAGTGTGTGCTCTGGAGACGCGTCTCTGACCTCCTCGGTTCGCGGGGCGCTACGGTCGCGGACGCTCGTGGTAGGGAGATCGCGGTCCCGCGAGTGGGGGACTCGCGTCTCGAGGCGGAGAGCGCGCGGTCCAGCGAGTGGGGACCCGCGGCTCGTGGTGGGGCTAGCGGCGCATGCCGCTGGCCGGACGCATCTTACTTAGTGTAACTTAGATCTAGGAATTCTTATATATGCGTCATGATATGGTATGTATGTCCTAGCTTAGAAATAATATATAGGTTCTAGCAGATCCTGTTCCCGGAATTGGAAAAGACCCCTTTCAGGTGATGGGCTGCGGCTACGTATTCCTGCAGGACGGAATCCTCGGTGCGAGGGAGATAGGGCTGCCCGTCCTTGGTGCGGGCGAGACAGGTATACTCGGTGGTGCGAGTAAGACAGTAGTGCCCGGTACGAGCAAGACAGCTATACTCGGCGGTGCAAGTGAGGCAGCTGAACTCGGTGTGAGTGAGCGCGTGCAGGTATGCGCGCGAGAACACTTCCAGTTGCTGGTTCTGCAGGCGAGTTTGGCTGGTTGCATGCGTCCAGGGGTTGATGCTGGGGGGTGCGATGAGGTTGATGGGTGGCAGGCGGTACGCCTGACGTCACAAAATACGACACTTTCTTTCTAGGAAATTACGTTCCCAGATATCTCTGTATCGAAGCTATAGAGTTCTAATTCTCCTTAAAACGCGATATCGCACCTCATCTCTATGTCTCATGATAAGATATAATATTCATTGCGAGGTGTTATGTATTCCTCGTATACACTTCAGACGAATGTAAATGCGACTCTTCCTTGATGGGAAATAACTATTGCAGATGCCTACGTATCGGAGCAATAGCGTTCTAATGCTTCTTAGAACGCGATTTCGCATCTCTCTTCTATGTTTCATGATAAGATATAATCTTAATTGCGAAGTGTCATGTATACCTCGTATTCACTTCAAAAGAATGTAAATGCGTCTATTGCCTGCTAGGAAATAGTGTCTGCGGGTGTCTACGTATCGAAACAATAGAGTTCTAATGCTTCTTAAACCGCGATATCGCATCTCATTTCTATGTTTCGTGATAAGATACAATATTCATTGCGAAGTGTCACGTATACCTCGTATTCCGTTCAAAAGAATGTAAATGCGACAATTCCTTGCTAGGAAATAGCGTTTGCAGATGTCTACGTATGGTAGCAATAGAGTTCTAATGCTTCTTAAATAGCGATATCGCACCTCATTTCTAGGTTTCGTGATAAGATATAATATTCATTGCAAAGTGTCACGTATACCTCGTATTCACTTCAAATCAATGTTAATGCGGCACTTCCATGCTAGGAAATAGCGTTTGTAGATGTGTACGTATCGAGGCAGTAGAGTTCTAATGCTACTTAAATCGCGATATCGCAATTCATTTCTATGTTTCATGATGAGATATAATATTCATTGCGAAGTGTCATGTACACCTCGTACTCACTTCAAAAGAATGTAAATGCGACACTTTCCTGCTAGGAAATAGCGTTTGCAGATGTCTACGTATCGAAACAATAGAGTTCTAATGCTTCTTAAAACGAGATGTCGCATCTCATTTCTACGTTTTATGATCAGATATAATATTCATTGCGAAGTGTCATGTATACCTCGTATTCACTTCAAATCAATGTTAATGCGACACTTCCTTGCTAGGAAATAGCGTTTGCAGATCTCTACGTATCGAAGCAATAGGGTTCTAATGCTTCCTAAAACGGGATATCGCATCTCATTTCCATGTTTCATGATAAAATATAATATTCATTGCGAAGTGTCGTGTATACCTCGTACTCGCTTCAAAAGAATGTAAATGCGACACTTCCATGCTAGGAAATAGCGTTTGCAGATGCCTACATATCGTAACAATAGAATTCTAGTGCTACTTAAATCGCGATATCGCATCTCATTTCTATGTTTCGTGATAAGATGTAATATTCATTGCGAAGTGTCATGTGTACCTCGTATTCACTTCAAAAGAATGTAAATGCGACACTTCCATGCTAGGAAATAGCGTCTGCAGATGTCTACGCGTCGAGGCAATAGGGTTCTAATGCTTCTTCAAACGCGATATCGCATCTCATTTCTATGTTCCGTGATAAGATGTAATATTCATTGCGAAGTGTCATGTATACCTCGTATTCACTTCAAAAGAATGTAAATGCGACTATTGCTTGCTAGGAAATAGCGTTTGTAGATGTCTACGTATCGTAGGAATAGAGTTCTAATGCTACATAAATCGCGATATCGCATCTCATTTCTATATTTCGTGATAAGATATAATATTCATTGCGATGTGTCATGTATACCTCGTATTCACTTCAAAATATGTAAATGCGACGTTTGCATCCTTGGGAATATCGTTTGCAGATGTCTACTTATCGTAGCAAAACGTTCCTAATGCCTCTTAAAACGAGATGTCGCATTTCATTTCTATGTTTCGTGATAAGATATAATATTCATTGCGAAATGTCATGTATACCTCGTATTCACTCCAATCGAATGTAAATGCGACACTTCCTTGCTAGGAAATAGCGTATTCAGATGTCTACGTGTCGTAGCAATAGAGTTCTAATGCTGCTTATGTCGCGATATCGCATCTCATTTCTATGTTTCGTGATAAGATATAATATTCATTGCGAAATGTCATGTATACGTCGTATTCACTTCAAAAGAATGTAAATGCGACGTTTCCATCCTAGGAAATAGCGTTTTCAGATGTCTACGTATCGTAGCAATAGAGTCCTAATGCTTCTTAAAACGAGATGTCGCATTTCATTTCTATGCTTCGTGATAAGATATAATATCCATTGCGAAGTGTCATGGATATCTCCTATTCACTCCAAAGGAATGTAAATACCACACTTCCTTGCTGGGAAATGGCGTCTGCAGATGTCTACGCATCGAGGCAACAGAGATCTAATGCTTCTTAAAACGCGATATCGCATCTCACTTCTATGTTTCATGATAAGATATAATATTCATTGCGAAGAGTCATGTATACCTCGTATTCACTTCAAAAGAATGTAAATGCGACTATTCCTTGCTAGGAAATAGCGTTCGCAGATGCCTACGTATTGTAGCAATAGAATTCTAATGCTTCTTAGATCGCGGTATCGCATCTCATTTCTATGTTTCGTGATAAGTTATAATATTCATTCCGAAGTGTCATGTATACCTCGAATTCACTTCAAAAGAATGTAAATGCTACACTTCCATCCTAGGAAATAGCGTTTGCAGATGTCTACGTATCGTAGCAATAGAGTTCTAATGCTTCTCAAAACGCGAAATCGCATCTCATTTCTATGTTTCATGTTAAGGTATAATATTCATTGCAAAGTGTCATGTATACCTCGCATACACTTCAAATGAATGTAAATGCGACACCTCCTTGCTAGGAAGTAGCGTTTGCAGATGTGTACGTATCGAAGAAATAGATATCTAATGTGGAGGGAGAGGGGTGTCGAGTATTAAAATGAACCACAAGTTCCTGCGATAGATTTATTTGATGTTTCGGATTCTCTCCTCCAACTCTATATCTGTACCTCGTAACTTGTCGACTGTCGAATGACAAAAATTGAATGTCTGCCCATTTTTACTTTTGCTTTTAAGCATTTTGTTACACCCGTGTGTTCCGGTGATTGGCCACCGTATATATTCTGGTAAGCCAATCACCTTACCTGTTTGTGGGTGCCGCCCTTCTTGTTGCTTAAGGAGGGCGACACGGACGTTGGCGGGGGAATTGTTGCTAAATATTTATTTTCAGTAATGTAGCGGGATTTCCCGAGGTTCGCTTACCTGGGGCCTAACGATCATGGCCATATGGGCCGCTGGGCCCAGGTCCCCGGTAATCCTCGGTTTATGGCGTTATGGACGTGCTATCGAGGACGTTGACTAAAATTTATTTTTCTATTACTTAAAAAATATTAAAAGCTATAATGTTTCCTCAAAGGTAGCTTATTTATCCTGCACACCATAAACCGTGCTGGCTATTTCTACAGCGAATATTTCTTTATTGTTACTGCTGCCAGCCGCTACATCACCCCCCTTTCAGTGTAAACGCTATATTTACTATTACTTAGTGGTTGTTGCGCTTATGACTAATCTTAAACTACTATGTACAAATTATAAACTACTTATCTATATACATTAAACCACTAATGACTAACTTGCAAGCGATCTGGGAATCTTACACGCCTGCCTGATCGCGTTTGTGTATATTCTCGCGAGCAAGTCGGATTTTTATCTTGTACGTCCTTGGGTGTGACTGCGGGAATCGGTTGGTTTCTATCGTCAGGAATTTCGTTAGCTTCGAATAGGTAGGCCGGTTTTAATCTATCTATGGATATCGTACTATTTTTACCGCGAATTTGTATTACGTAAGTTTTGTCGGATCGCGATATGACGGGGAATGGTCCTTCGTACGGGAGCTGCAGTGGCGTTTTCACCGAATCAACCCGTACGAAAACGTGCGATGCTGTTGCTAGGTCTTTGAAAATAAATATTTTCTTGTCCCCGTGGCGCGAGCCGGGAACTGGCCGTAGCGCGTGGAAGTGTGTCCGTAATTGCTTGACGACATCCACTGGTTCAGCGATCGGTCGCGTCGTATTCCCGAAGAATTCGCCCGGTAGGCGAAGATTTTCACCGTAAACTAATTCGGCGGTAGATGCAGTTAGGTCGGGACGATAAGCTGCTCGTACGCCTAAGAGCACTATTGGTATCGCGTCGGTCCATGATTCGTCTGCATGACACTTGATCGCGGCTTTAAGCTGCCTATGCAATCGTTCTACTAGGCCATTTGCGGCTGGGTGATAAGCTGTGGTGCGTATGTGATGCGTACCTAACAGCGAATTTAAACGATTAAAAAGATTCGACTCGAACTGTCGGCCACGGTCGGTGGTAATCTTTAACGGAGTTCCGAATCTGGATATCCATCCGGCGATGAAGGTTCTCGCGACGGTCTCGGCCTCTATATTTTCTATCGGAAAAACTTCGGGCCATCGCGTGTAACGGTCTATGCATGTCAGGCAGTACCTATTCCCACGTGATATTGGTAGCGGGCCCACTAGGTCGAGATGTACGTGCTCAAACCTAGAGGACGGTAGCTTAAAATTACCGGTGGGGCTGCTGACATGTCTCGATATTTTTAACTTTTGGCATTCTATGCAGTTTCGTGCCCACGCGCGACAATCTTTATCAATGGACGGCCACACGAATCGCTCTTCGACTAGTTTGGCAGTCGTTTTGATTCCTGGGTGTGACAGTCTATGGATTGACTCGAACGCTTGTCGTCGGAAAGGGTGCGTCACGTATGGTCGGACTCTATCTGTTGAGATGTCGCAGTAAACGTCTGTATCGTCGTGTTTTACGCGCTTCAGGATCAACGAGGTACCAGACGCTGTGAGTAGAGTTCTTAATTCGTCGTCGCCCGCTTGGGACTCTGCGAGGTCCTTATATCGAATCGCGGTAGCGATAGACTCTATTCTCGACAGTGCGTCTGCTGCCTCATTGTTCTTTTCACTAATATGTCGGATGTCAGTTGTGAATTGTCCGATGAAGTCTAGGTACCTGAACTGTCTCGGGGTACTCTTTTCCGGTTTCTGTTGGAACGCGTATATTAGCGGTTTATGATCTGTATAGACCGAAAACGTGCCACCTTCCACTGCGTGCCGAAACTGTTTAATAGCTGCGTATATGGCTAATAATTCGCGGTCGTACGCGCTGTACTTTCGTTGAGCAGGCGAGAGGGTTTTGGTGCAGAACGCCAATGGCTGCCACGCCTCGCCTACTCGCTGCTGCAACGTTGCGCCTAACGCGTGGTCCGATGCGTCTACAATGATCGCGAGCTGAGCGGAGTTAGACGGATGCGCTAATAATGCGGCGTTTGATAACGCGTTCTTTAACTCATCTAACGAAGACTCGGAGTCGGTTGACCATTTCAGCGGCGCGTTTTTCTTTAGCTTGCCTTTTAAGATTGCGTTGATGGGGGCTTGTAATTTCGCGGCATCGGGAATGAATCGCCGATAGAAATTTAACATTCCCAAAAATCTCTGGAGTTCCCCGACCGTCTTAGGTTTTGGGAAATTGATTATGGCGCAAACCTTGTCCGGTAGTGGCTTGGTGCCGTGTTCATCTACTCTATATCCCAGAAAGTTTACTTTAGTTTCCGCGAATACACATTTTGATGAATTTACCACGATGCCGTATTGTTCTAGACGCGCAAACAGCTGCCGCAGGTGGTCCTTATGCTCTGCCTCGTCCTTAGATGCGACTAGTATGTCATCTAAGTAGGCATAAATCCAACCCTCGTAGGACAGTGTCGATGAAACGCTGGAACGTCTGGGCCGCGTTTCTCAAACCGAAGGGCATCGCAGTATACTCAAAAAGACCGAATGGCGTTGTTATAGCCGTTTTCGGAATGTCATTCGGGTGCACTGGGATCTGGTGATAAGCGCGTACCAGATCTATCGTCGAAAATATGGCTTTCCCGAATAACATTCGCGAAAAATCTTCGATATGCGGAATTGGATAGCGATCCGGAATAGTTCTCGCGTTCAATGCGCGATAATCGCCGCATGGTCTCCAGCCCTTGTCCTTCTTCTGGACCATGTGAAGGGCGGAAGCCCATTGGCTTCGCGACAGTCGGATATGCCCTAATCTCATGAGGTTCTCGAACTCGGCCCGTGCGAGGGAAAACATCTCCGTGGACAACCGACGCGGTTTACAAAAAATCGGCGGTCCGGCGGTAGTGCGTATGTGGTGCACGACATCGTGTTTTACCTTACACTCGCTGGTCGATGGCCGCGTGATGTTCGGAAACTCGGCCAGGAGACGATGGTAGGGCGAGTCACCGGTGATGGTTTTCACCGACTGCGTGTCGTCCGTGATGACTCTTCCGATGGCTGTTAATGATGTTGTCTGGTCCAGTAGGCGCCGCTTCTGCAGATCCACCAGTAGGCCGTAGTGGCTGAGGAAATCAGCCCCGATGATCGGCCTCATGACGTCAGCTATGACGAATTTCCACGGGAAGGCTCTACGGAGTCCTAGGTTAAGGTGAAATGTCTTTTCGCCATAGGTGCTGATGATGGAACTGTTCGCTGCGAGTAGCTCGTACGTCGTCTTCGAGATGCGTCCCTTTATTCGCGTGCGGGGGTACACGCAGATGTCCGATCCCGTGTCGACCAAGAATTCCTCCTTTGTAACTCGGTCGGTGACGTAGAGGCGGCTCGTCCTTGGACCGTCACTGATAGCCGCGCTCAGTGGCGTCCCGTTTCGTTTCCCGACTGGAAGCTGCAAGGTGGGCGGCACTTGGTTGACTCATTGCCGAAGGTACGATGATACCAGCAATGTTTGTTTCTTGAAGGCGATGCACCGCGCGTTTTGCTGTTCGAACGCGACCTTCGGCGGAAATGCGTATGCGTTCGCGTAGATGGGCGTGATCGGGACATCTCCGCTATCTGGAGTTCTAGACTCTCCAGACGCTTCACTAGCATGTCCGCAACCCTGTCGGAGGTGATGCTCGCGACTTGGTTCCGACTAGAACCTTCGTGGATCTGGTCGGCGATCTCCGCCAACTTGTTCAGGCTAAGGTCCGCTTGCGCTGTCACGATGGCTCGTGTCATGGCTGGCAACCGACCGGACCATAGCGTCCGTAGAAAATCGTCCGTCACCGTTGAACCTGCCAAATTGCGCATATGGCGTAGGAATTGTGAGGGCGTCCGGTCTCCGATCTCTTCTTGTTCCAGGAGCTGGCGGATGCGTTGCCCCTGGGACATGGACAACCGCTGGACCAATTCCTTCTTCAGCGTCTCATACTTATCCGTATCAGGGGGATTGTTGAAAATATCCTGTACCTGTACAGCGTACTTCGGCTCGAGCTGTGACATTACGTAGTAAAACTTCGTGTTATCGGCTGTAACGTCGCTTAATACGAATTGTGCCTCTATCTGGTTAAACCAGAGCTGCGGCTGTTCGGGCCAGAAAGGCGGAACACGGATGCCGACGCGACTGATCTCTTGAAACGTCGCGGTATTCGGCGCGGAAGCACTGTCACTCGGAGTGGACGCGGCGGTTTTTCGCGTTGAAATTGCCATTTTTTCCTTTTCACTACGCGAACTGAACTTACACTTCTATCGAACTTGTGATCACGTCGGGGTCACCACTTTGGAGGGAGAGGGGTGTCGAGTATTAAAATGAACCACAAGTTCCTGCGATAGATTTATTTGATGTTTCGGATTCTCTCCTCCAACTCTATATCTGTACCTCGTAACTTGTCGACTGTCGAATGACGAAAATTGAATGTCTGCCCATTTTTACTTTTGCTTTTAAGCATTTTGTTACACCCGTGTGTTCCGGTGATTGGCCACCGTACATATTCTGGTAAGCCAATCACCTTACCTGTTTGTGGGTGCCGCCCTTCTTGTTGCTTAAGGAGGGCGACACGGACGTTGGCGGGGGAATTGTTGCTAAATATTTATTTTCAGTAATGTAGCGGGATTTCCCGAGGTTCGCTTACCTGGGGCCTAACGATCATGGCCATATGGGCCGCTGGGCCCAGGTCCCCGGTAATCCTCGGTTTATGGCGTTATGGACGTGCTATCGAGGACGTTGACTAAAATTTATTTTTCTATTACTTAAAAAATATTAAAAGCTAAAATGTTTCCTCAAAGGTAGCTTATTTATCCTGCACACCACAAACCGTGCTGGCTATTTCTACAGCGAATATTTCTTTATTGTTACTGCTGCCAGCCGCTACAAATGCTTCATAAGACGGGATATCGCATAACATTTCTATGTTTCATGATGAGATATAATATTCATTGCGAAGTGTCATGTATACCTCGTATTCACTTCAAAAGAATGTAAATGTGACACTTCCTTGCTAGGAAATAGCGTTTGCAGATGTCTACGTATCGTAGCAATGGAGTTCTAGTGCTTCTTAAAACGCGATATCGCATCTCATTTCTATGTTTCATGATAAAATATATTTTTCATTGCGAAGTGTTATATATTCCTCGTATTCACTTCAAATCAATGTTAATGCGACACTTCCATGCTAGGAAATAGCGTTTGTAGATGTGTACGTATCGAGGCAGTAGAGTTCTAATGCTACTTAAATCGCGATATCGCAATTCATTTCTATGTTTCATGATAAGATATATTATTCATTGCGAAGTGTCATGTACACCTCGTACTCACTTCAAAAGAATGTAAACGCGACACTTCCTTGCTAGGAAATAGCGTTTGCAGATGTCTACGTAACGTAGCAATAGTGATCTAATGCATCTTAAAACGAGATGTCGCATCTCGTTTCTATGTTTCATGATAATATATAATATTCATTGCGAAGTGTCATGTATAGCTCGTATTCACTTCAATAGAGTGTAAATGCGACACTTCCTTCCTAGGAAATAGCGTTTGCAGATGTCTACGTATCGTAGCAATAGAGATCTAATGCATCTTAAAACGAGATGTCGCATCTCGTTTCTATGTTTCATGATAAGATATAATATTCATTCCGAAGTGTCACCTATAGCTCGTATTCACTACAATAGAATGTAAATGCGACACTTCCATGCTAGGAAGTAGCGTTTGCAGATGTCTACGTATCGTAGCAATGGAGTTCTGATGCTTCTTAAAACACGATATCGCATCTCACATCTATGTTTCATGGTAAGATATAATATTCATTGCGAAGTGTCATGTACACCTCGTGTTCACTACAAAAGAATGTAAATGCGACACTTCCTTGCTATGAAATAGCGTTTGCGGATGTCTACGTATCGAAGCAATAGAATTCTAATGCTTCTTAGAACGAGATATCGCATCACATTTCTATGTTTCATGATAAGATACAATATTCATTGCGAAGTGGTATGTATTCCTCGTCTACACTTCAAATGAATGTAAATGCGACACTTCCTTGCTAGGAAATAGCGTTTACATATGTCTACGTATCGTAGCAATAGAGTTCTAATGCTCCTTATAACGAGATGTCGCATCGTACTTCTACGTTTTATGATAAGATATAATATTCATTGCGAAGCGTCATGTATACCTCGTATTCCTTTCAAAAGAATGTAAATGCGACACTTGCTTACTAGGAAACAGCGTTTGCAGATGTCTACGTATCGAAGCAATAGGTTTCTAATGCTTCTTAAAACGCGATATCGCATCTCATTTCTATGTTTCATGATAAGATATAATATTCATTGCGAAGTGTCATGTATACCTCGTACTCACATCAAAAGAATGTAAATGCGACACTTCCATGCTAGGAAATAGCCTTTGCAGATGACTACGTATCGTAGCAATAGAGTTCTAATGCTTCTTAGAACGCGATATCGCATCTCACTTCTATGTTTCATGATAAGATATAATATCCATTCCGAAGTGCCATGTATACCTCGTATTCACTTCAAAAGAATGTAAATGCGACACTTCCTTGCTAGGAAATATTGTATGGAGATATCTTCGTATAGTAGCAATAGAGTTCTAATGATTCGTAAAGCGCGATATCGCATGTCACTTCTATGTTTCATGATAAGATATAATATTCAATGCGAAGTGTTATGTATACCTCGTCTACACCTCAAAAGAATGCAAATGCCACACTTCTTGGTTAGGAAATTGCGTTTCTAGATGTCTACGCATCGAAGCAATAGATTTCTAATTCTTTATAAAACGCGATATCGCATATCAATTCTAAGTCACATGATAAGATGTAATTTCAATGCAACGCGTTATGTATATCTCCTCTACACTTCAAATGAATGTAAATGGATCACTTCCTTGCTACGGTATATCGTTTCTACATCTGAAGGTTTAGAAGCAATAGAGTTCTAATGCTTCGTAAAACGCGGCTGCGCATCTTACTTCTATATTTCATGATAAGATGTAATATTCATAGCATCGCGTTATGTTTATCTGCTTCTGCATATGAATTGAGTGTGAACCCTACATTTTCTTGCCCGGGGATAGCGTTTCTAGATATCCAGGTGCCGAAGCATTTAATTTGTCATGCTTCATGCACCTCAATATTGCATTTCATATAAGCAGTTCAAAGGAGGTTAGAAGGTTGTAAAGCTCTATGCATCGCATTATGCTTATCTGCTTTTGTGCTTTATAATGCTCTGGGATGTGAGAAGGTCCTCAACCATCCTTAACCCCCTAAACAGAAATCAAAAGTCCAGCGGCCCTACAGGTGGGCCATGGGAGCGCGGCGCGCGAGGCGCTACGCAATTTAAATGATCAGGAGGATCCCCTCAGGGACACCCAAGGGGGCGAGAAGAGGAAATCGCCGAAATCCACTGATCGATGGACTCGAACAATACCGAAGCCTACAGCCCACTCCACCAAGGAGCCCCGAGGAGGATGCAGGAGACCCGAGGACCACCAGCGAATTCAGGGAACCTGAAGAAGAGAACGTGAGAGCTTATTCGCTTAAGCGTCCCATTTCTTGTGTCGCATATTGTATATTGTATCTTATATCGTGAAGCGAGTATTGATACCCGGTAATTTGCGGCGTGTTGCGTAGTATCCCGTAGCCCTTGTTAGTTAAACCCACGTCGAGACCATAAATAAACATGCCGTGACTTCAGTATCTCGCGACCTGAGTGTGTGTACTTGGCTAGGCGTAGTCGAGAGGAGGAGCATTTCGAAGTTTCAAGGGTTGTTCCGCCCCAGGGTTCCCGGGGTCGTGTAGTCTATCCCTTTGCTACTTTCTGAGCAGCTGGCGCCCAAGAAAAGTTGTACGTGAGCGGATACCTTGGAACGATAGATCGCTTTAGATTAAAGTACGTTTTACACCTTAAAGCATTTAGATAATTAACTCCTTCGAGCTTCCCTGACTTACTATATATAGGTTTCCGTCACAACTAATAGGAACCATCACTTTACATAGATATATAGAACACACATAGTTTTAAACGTAGAACTGACAATTTGAGAACTTACTTTGAAACGTTAGTAGTGAGAAATTCCATCGGATTTCATAGAAATTCAGAACTTACTTGCTATGAAACATAGGCAGATAAGGGCCATCGCGTTGCTTAGAACTTTAGAACTTGCTTACTTCAACAAAGATTTCTATTGACTTCGTCCGTTCTTTTAGAAGAGTTTTTGATAAACCACATACTTTTCACGCTTCTGATATCTTTGAAAGTTCGCGAGATGTAATCGTTTAAGTTTTAAAATGATTACTTAGTGTGGATTATTATTTAGTAACTCGCTCATAAACGAGTCTGCATAGGATTTAATCCATAAGTTTTTAAGCCTGGAATTTATGCAGTTATTTGTTATTCACTTATTGCTCAAACGACAAAGATTCTGACCACTTCAAAATGGTTGACTTTCATCAATTTTCTTAAAAATTGAAATACTGCCCAACTGCTTGCATTAAAGACTGTAATTAAAGCTTTCGAAACATTTTACCTCTTATAGATGAATTCTGGAATTGAAATTGAATGTTTGACTTTTCTAGCTCCTGTTTAGACATCTTTCTATTGGAATGTTCAAGTATTTTTCATATTCGTAATTATTAAAAATGTTTTACTTGATTATTTTATTTAATATTTAGAATTTTCTGAGAAATATTTTTTATCGTAATGAACTATACAATTGCAATGATAATTCTTTATGAAATAATAATAACAGAAATGTATGTATCCATTCTTGTAGTTTGTTGTAAAGAGTATTTAATCTTACTATCTAAAATGAAACATTGAGGTCTGTTTACAATCTAATGGAATTTAATTACCTTTTGATTCAAATTCACAATGATAATCTTCTTCCATATTTCAACAATTTTGTGAGCTGTCGTCAGGAATCCGCAGCTCAGTACTTATAAAATGAACGACACAAAGAACAGCCTAACCAAACGTATTCGAACCGATTTTTCAATACTAACCTTATCATATTTAACTTATGCTGCAAACTATTGAAATGCCCTTCGAAAAGTGTTTATTCACAGTGAAGTAAACGGTAAGTATTACGCCTTCCACCACTGTTTACAATACGTATGTTTCATTTACTATCAAAACCGTGAGTATTATCGCCTCTCTTTACTTTTTGTAACCTTCAATGCCTTTATGTTACAGATCGTTAAACTTGCTTTAAAATGCTCTATCGTATTACGGAAGAATGGACATACCAATTCATTTTAAAAAATGAAGGTAACCTTCATATTTCCAACATAACTCCACTTACAAAAAAACTATTTTGATCAACGGATGGCCCCTTTGTACTATGCAATTTTATATTAGCAAAAACTTCTATGAAACTTATAGTTTCGTGGATATCTGAGGTGCTAATTATTACTGCCCCACCCTGTATATTGTTATGCATGTGTCCAACAAGGCAACGATGAACAGAGTTAAATTTAATATTATGATGTTTATTATTTTACTTATAGTATATATGTGTTTTTCTGGAATTTTGCCAAAAAACAATGTTCACGATGTCGACAGATATTTGCCTTAGAATTACAAGAGCCAACAATTTCGAAAGTAGAATATTACTTTACTTCGCTAACCGAATCATTGCAACGTTAAGTAAAGTGCGTGCCTTTCAAAACAGTCAGATGCAAATTACGATACAACGTTTCCAAGAAATGGTACGTGCCACTGTTTTTTAATTTCCGTTTATTTAATCAGAGGAAATTTAATTGAAATATCCGCAAAATTTGAGGACTAAAGGTTATTGTAATTTTACGCAACATATATGATGGTGATAAAGGATAAGTATACGGAACTGAAAATGGAAAGTAGCGAGCAGAAAAAGAAACTGATGGAGCTACAAAGTAGATTGATACATCCGTCAAATGATGATTCTAGGTTAATAAAATCTGTTAATTAAAGAACAATTGCAAAAATCAGGTATAATCAATATTACTTCTGCTCAAAGGCTATAATAGAATTGGAACGAAATGAGTACAAAACAGGCAATTATATCTATACGTTCTATTCTATGCAAAGGCAAATATTTCAAAGAGAAAAGATATGTTACTTACAAATTACTTATGTTCCTAGATATCTCACTAATTCAGGCTTCTTGTCTTGCAGAACTTATCATTCATGTAACATGTAAAGGGGTCGAAGAATAGTAAAAGATTTTTATATTTCATAGCCTCACTTGATACGTCGATTGGATCACGTAAAATATCGGACATTAATTGCATCTACATCTTCAGACCTTAAATATATAATTGCAACAACATATTTAATAGCGTTTTAATAACATTTTTCTAATTGTTTATATCTATGTCTAATAAATATATATTAATCGAATAAGTTGCTTTACCAAAGAATAAAAGTATCTGAGGCTTACAAATCGGAGCATTACATAACAAACGTGCATCACATATATAATATTACATGTAACAAAAGATGAAGACCAAAAAGATCGTACATAAGTTGAATCCACAATGCGGTCATAGAGATACAGAAACGGCAAAAATTCCAAACAATAATTTAAAAAATTCAAAAAGGGGGGAGTGAAAATCCATCTCCTTGACGATGATAAGGAACAAGTCTGCCTCATGCACTACAATATCCCAAACAGCCAACGATTGGCACGCCAATGACAACGGATGGAACGAATTCCGTGACAGAACTGTGCTAACAAAGGGCTCCTACTCAGCTTTCGAAATGGCATACTGTTAGTACTGGGGCGGCATTCGTATCACGGCACTATTAAAGCACCGAGATATAGCACACGGGCTACACGGCCGTGACAATGACACTACCAGCTCACCATAGCTACACGCGTGGTTGTGGCGTAGGCTGACATTTACTAATGGGGAAGCTGTTTCCATAAAAATTATAAGCAAATATGAAAAATGACTAAACTGTGCAATTTATTTATTTTGATTCCAATATAGGTACACCGGCACAACACAAAGATATAAGAACGCGATTTTATTATTTTCTATAAACTAGCTCGATAGGGCGATTTTTTCCATAAAGTCGATAATTACTTTGTCATAAAAATATATACACTTATTTTATATATATTTTCTTCAATTTATTGTTACAAATTCATGCAATTGAGGGTTACATTAAATACGATGACAGCATGTTATTTCAATAATTACACAAGGCGAAGTTAGGGACGCAACAGCATGAATTTTTATTTTATAAGTAATATTTTTCTTATAAATAATATTTTTAGTCTATGATGGATTGAAAGAAATATATACGACTCGCTCAATAACTATAAATATAGGAAAACGACCATCAAAATGACTATCAATACTCATATGCTGAACATCTACTGACATCTAACGGTTCTAATTTGTATGAAAGCACAGGTTTCCCATTCCCAAATGTGATCCTGCGTCATTGCTGAGGAGATTCATGAATGGAGCGATGATACGCGTGTCACCATGGTGCTGGTACTGCGCGATTCGCTTGTCTAGAACGTGCTGGTAACACGTTCTGGCATTTCAGTCAACGAATTCGGTCACAGATGACTACGAATCAGTTGACACTCCTCGGAAGTGGCAATATAGTGCCGGCATGGTGTCGCTACCATCTTGCCGTTTGTTATCTGGGATGCTTTTTAGTGCATTATTCGGAATTGAATTTGAACACATAGCTACTTAATCGCAAATTTGTATGTACTGTGACGTGGTGAAGTCAAAAGGCTCGCTCACCCCCCCCCCCCCCCCCCCTGCTTCGGTTAGACTAGCTCGCAGATCACTACCCATGCGGGAAGCGCGACACTGACCATCGCGATAGCTGTATTTGCAAGGAGCGTGAAATACACGATGGTAGAACCTTTCCCCCCCCCCCCCCCCCCCCCCGTTTGTCTCTCACCGTCCTACGGATTAGACTGGCGAGCTGATGGAAGAAGCGACCCATAAGACGCCTCTTCGGCGGATAATAAGACCGCAGGTTCGCGGAAGGGCTGTGCGCCGAGGTAGCGTGACAGGCTCGACGGTGGAGGCGTCGGGAAGTGAGCAAGAAGAGACACTGAAGCCCGAAGGATAGGATCCAGAGCTCTGCAACGATAAGACCGCTGCCATAGTCCATGGAGACAAACAGGATGCTTCTCGGGTGTGAGAAGGACCTCTACCCCTCCCCAACAGAACTCTATTGCTTCGATACGTAGACATCTGGAAACGCTATTCCCTAGCAAGGAAGTGTTGCATTTACATTCTTTTGACGTGTAGACGAGAATACATGACACTTCGCAATGAATATTATATCTTATCATGAAAAATAGAAATGAGATGCGATATCGCGTTCTAAGAAGCATTAGAACTTTATTGCTTCGATAGGTAGACATCCGGAAACGCTATTTCTTACGTTCTTATACATGACACTTCGCAATGAAGATTATATCTTATCATGAAACATAGAAATGAGATGCGATATCGCGTTTTGAGAAGCATTAGAACTCTAATGCCACGATAAGTAGACATCTGCAAACGCTATATCCTAGCAAGGAAGTGTCGCATTTACATTCATTTGAAGTTTTGAAGAGATATACATAACACTGCACAATGAATATTATATCTTATCATGAAACATAGAAATAAGATGCGATATGGCGATTTATGAAGCATTAAAAGTCTATTTCTTCGATACGTAGACATCTGCAAACGCTATTTCCTGGCAAGGAAGTGTCACGTTTACATTCTTTTGAAGTGAATACGAGGTATACATAGCTCTTCGCAATGAATATTATATCTTATCAAGAAACTTATATATGAGATGCGATATCGCGATTTAAGAAACTTTAGAACTCTACTGCTTCGATACGTAGACATCTGCAAACGCTATTTCCAAGCATGGATGTGTCGCATTTACATTCTTTTGAAGTGAGAACGAGGTATACATAACACTGCACAATGAATATTATATATTATCATGAACCATAGTAATTAGTAGCGATATCGCGTTTTGACAAGCATTAAAACTCTAATGCTACCATACGTAGACAACTGCAAACGCTATTTCCTGGCAAGGAAGTGTCGCGTTTACAGTACTCTGAAGTGAATACGAGGTATAAATAGCACTCCACAACGAATACTATATCTTATCGTGAAACATAGAAATGAGATGTTATATGGTGATTTAAGAAGCATGAGAACTCTATTGCTTCGATACGCAGACATCTGCAAACGCTATTTCAAAGCAAGGAAGTGTGGCATTTACATTCTTCTGAAAGGAATGCGAGGTATACATGACACTTCGCAATGAATATTATATATTATCATGAAACACAGAAATGAGATGCGACCTCGCGTTCTGTGAAGCATTAGAACTCTATTGCGTACGATACGTAGATATATGTAAACGCTATTTCCTAGCAAGGAAGTGTTGCATTTACATTCTTTTGAAATGAAAGCCAGGTAGGCATAACACTTCCCAATGAATATTATATCTTATCATGAAACATCGAAATGAGATGCCATATCGCGATTTATGAAGCATTAGAACTCTCTTGCTTCGATACGTAGACATCTGCAAACGCTATTTCCTAGCATGGAAGAGTCGCATTTACATTCTCTTGAAGTGAATACGAGGTATACATGGTACTTCGCAATGAATATTATACCTTATCATGAAACATTGAAGTGAGATGCGGTATCGCAATTTAGGAAGCATTAGAGCTCTATTGTTACGATGCGTAGACATCTGCAAACGCTATTTCCTAGCAAGGAAGTGTTGCATTTACATTCATCTGAAGTGTATACGAGGTATACATAACACTCCACAATGAATATTATATCTTACCATGAAACATAGAAATGTGAAGCGATATCGCGTTTTAAGAAGCATTAGAACTCTCTTGCTCCGATACGTAGACAATGCAAACGCTATTTCCTAGGAAGGAAGTGTCGCATTTACATTCATTTTAAGTGTATGCGAGGTACTCATGACACTTCGCAATGAATATTATATCTTATCATGAAACATAGGAATGAGATGCGATATCTCATTTTAAGAAGCATTAGAACTCTATTGCTTCGATACCAAGACATCTGAAAACAATATTTCCTAGCAGGAAAGAGTAGCATTTTCATTCTTTGAAGGGAATACGAGACATACATGACACTTCGCAATGAATATTATATCTTATCATGAAACATAGAAATGAGATGCGATATGACTATTTAAGAAGCATTAGAATTATATTGCTTCGATACGCAGACATCTGCAAACGCTACTTCCTAGCAAGGAAGTGTCGCATTTACATTCTTTTGAAAGGAATACGAGGTATACATGACACTTCGCAATGAATATTATATCTTATCAGGAAACGTAGATATGAGATGCGATATGACGGTTTAAGAAGCATTAGAACTCTATAGCTTCGATACGTAGACATCTGCAAACGCCACATCCAAGCAAGGAAGTGTCGCATTTACATTCCTTTGAAAGGAATACGAGGTATACATGACACTTCGCAATGAATATTATATCTTATCAGGAAACGTAGAAATGAGATGCGATATGGCGATTTAAGAAGCATTAGAAATCTATTGCTTCCATACGTAGACATCTGCAAACGCTACTTTCTAGCACGGAAGTGTCGCATTTACATTCTTTAGAAAGGAATACGAGGTACACATGACACTTCACAATGAATATTATATCTTATCAGGAAACGTAGATATGAGATGCGATATGACGGTTTAAGAAGCATTAGAACTCTATTGCTTCGATACGTAGACATCTGCAAACGCTATTTCCTAGCAAGGAAGTGTCGCAATTACATTCTTTTGAGGTGAATACGAGGTATACATAACACTGTACAATGAATATTATATCTTATCATGAAACATAGAAATGAGATGCGATATGGCGACTTATGAAGCATTAGATGTCTATTTCTTCGAAACGTAGACATCTGCAAACGCTATTTCCTAGGAAGGAAGTGTCGCATTTACATTTATTTTAAGTGTATGCGAGGTATTCATGACACTTCGCAATGAATATTATATATTATCATGAAACATTGATATGAGATGCGATATCGCGAATTAGCAAGCTTTGGAAATCTATTGCTTCGATGCGTGGACATCTGGAAACGCTACATCCTAGAAAGGAAGTGTCGCATTTATATTCATTTGAAGTGTAGAGGAGGATTACATAACACTTTGTAGTGAATATTATGTCCTATTATGGGACATAGAAATGATATGCGATATCGCGATTTAAGATGCATTAGAACCCTATTGCTTCGATACGTAGACATCTGCAAACGCTACTTCCTAGCAAGGAAGTGTCGCATTTACATTTTTTTGAGGTGAATACGAAGTGGACATAACACTCCACAATGAATATTATATCTTATCATGATCAATAGAAATGAGATGCGATACCGCGTTTTAGGATGCATTAGAACTATATTGCTACGATATGCAGACATCTGCGAACGCTATTTCCTAGCAAGGAAGTGTCGCATTTACATTCTTTTGATTTGTAGACGAGAATACATGACACTTCGCAATGAATATTATATCTTATCGTGAAACGCAGAAGTGAGATGCGATATCGGGTTTTAATAAGCATTAGAACTCTAATGCTACGATAAGTAGCCATCTGCAAACGCTATTTCCTAGCAAGGAAGTGTCGCAGTTACATTCTTTTGACGTGTAGACGAGAATACATGTCACTTCGCAATGAATATTATATCTTATCATGAAACATAGAAATGAGATGCGATATCGCGTTTTGAGAAGCATTAGAACTCTAATGCCACGATAAGTAGACATCTGCAAACGCTATATCCTAGCAAGGAAGTGTCGCATTTACATTCATTTGAAGTTTTGAAGAGATATACATAACACTGCACAATGAATATTATATCTTATCATGAAACATAGAAATAAGATGCGATATGGCGATTTATGAAGCATTAAAAGTCTATTTCTTCGATACGTAGACATCTGCAAACGCTATTTCCTGGCAAGGAAGTGTCACGTTTACATTCTTTTGAAGTGAATACGAGGTATACATAGCTCTTCGCAATGAATATTATATCTTATCAAGAAACTTATATATGAGATGCGATATCGCGATTTAAGAAACTTTAGAACTCTACTGCTTCGATACGTAGACATCTGCAAACGCTATTTCCAAGCATGGATGTGTCGCATTTACATTCTTTTGAAGTGAGAACGAGGTATACATAACACTGCACAATGAATATTATATATTATCATGAACCATAGTAATTAGTAGCGATATCGCGTTTTGACAAGCATTAAAACTCTAATGCTACCATACGTAGACAACTGCAAACGCTATTTCCTGGCAAGGAAGTGTCGCGTTTACAGTACTTTGAAGTGAATACGAGGTATAAATAGCACTCCACAACGAATACTATATCTTATCGTGAAACATAGAAATGAGATGTTATATGGTGATTTAAGAAGCATGAGAACTCTATTGCTTCGATACGCAGACATCTGCAAACGCTATTTCAAAGCAAGGAAGTGTGGCATTTACATTCTTCTGAAAGGAATGCGAGGTATACATGACACTTCGCAATGAATATTATATATTATCATGAAACACAGAAATGAGATGCGACCTCGCGTTCTGTGAAGCATTAGAACTCTATTGCGTACGATACGTAGATATATGTAAACGCTATTTCCTAGCAAGGAAGTGTTGCATTTACATTCTTTTGAAATGAAAGCCAGGTAGGCATAACACTTCCCAATGAATATTATATCTTATCATGAAACATCGAAATGAGATGCCATATCGCGATTTATGAAGCATTAGAACTCTCTTGCTTCGATACGTAGACATCTGCAAACGCTATTTCCTAGCATGGAAGAGTCGCATTTACATTCTCTTGAAGTGAATACGAGGTATACATGGTACTTCGCAATGAATATTATACCTTATCATGAAACATTGAAGTGAGATGCGGTATCGCAATTTAGGAAGCATTAGAGCTCTATTGTTACGATGCGTAGACATCTGCAAACGCTATTTCCTAGCAAGGAAGTGTTGCATTTACATTCATCTGAAGTGTATACGAGGTATACATAACACTCCACAATGAATATTATATCTTACCATGAAACATAGAAATGTGAAGCGATATCGCGTTTTAAGAAGCATTAGAACTCTCTTGCTCCGATACGTAGACAATGCAAACGCTATTTCCTAGGAAGGAAGTGTCGCATTTACATTCATTTTAAGTGTATGCGAGGTACTCATGACACTTCGCAATGAATATTATATCTTATCATGAAACATAGGAATGAGATGCGATATCTCATTTTAAGAAGCATTAGAACTCTATTGCTTCGATACCAAGACATCTGAAAACAATATTTCCTAGCAGGAAAGAGCAGCATTTTCATTCTTTTGAAGGGAATACGAGACATACATGACACTTCGCAATGAATATTATATCTTATCATGAAACATAGAAATGAGATGCGATATGACTATTTAAGAAGCATTAGAATTATATTGCTTCGATACGCAGACATCTGCAAACGCTACTTCCTAGCAAGGAAGTGTCGCATTTACATTCTTTTGAAAGGAATACGAGGTATACATGACACTTCGCAATGAATATTATATCTTATCAGGAAACGTAGATATGAGATGCGATATGACGGTTTAAGAAGCATTAGAACTCTATAGCTTCGATACGTAGACATCTGCAAACGCCACATCCAAGCAAGGAAGTGTCGCATTTACATTCCTTTGAAAGGAATACGAGGTATACATGACACTTCGCAATGAATATTATATCTTATCAGGAAACGTAGAAATGAGATGCGATATGGCGATTTAAGAAGCATTAGAAATCTATTGCTTCCATACGTAGACATCTGCAAACGCTACTTTCTAGCACGGAAGTGTCGCATTTACATTCTTTAGAAAGGAATACGAGGTACACATGACACTTCACAATGAATATTATATCTTATCAGGAAACGTAGATATGAGATGCGATATGACGGTTTAAGAAGCATTAGAACTCTATTGCTTCGATACGTAGACATCTGCAAACGCTATTTCCTAGCAAGGAAGTGTCGCAATTACATTCTTTTGAGGTGAATACGAGGTATACATAACACTGTACAATGAATATTATATCTTATCATGAAACATAGAAATGAGATGCGATATGGCGACTTATGAAGCATTAGATGTCTATTTCTTCGAAACGTAGACATCTGCAAACGCTATTTCCTAGGAAGGAAGTGTCGCATTTACATTTATTTTAAGTGTATGCGAGGTATTCATGACACTTCGCAATGAATATTATATATTATCATGAAACATTGATATGAGATGCGATATCGCGAATTAGCAAGCTTTGGAAATCTATTGCTTCGATGCGTGGACATCTGGAAACGCTACATCCTAGAAAGGAAGTGTCGCATTTATATTCATTTGAAGTGTAGAGGAGGATTACATAACACTTTGTAGTGAATATTATGTCCTATTATGGGACATAGAAATGATATGCGATATCGCGATTTAAGATGCATTAGAACCCTATTGCTTCGATACGTAGACATCTGCAAACGCTACTTCCTAGCAAGGAAGTGTCGCATTTACATTTTTTTGAGGTGAATACGAAGTGGACATAACACTCCACAATGAATATTATATCTTATCATGATCAATAGAAATGAGATGCGATACCGCGTTTTAGGATGCATTAGAACTATATTGCTACGATATGCAGACATCTGCAGACGCTATTTTCTAGCAAGGAAGTGTCGCATTTACATTCTTTTGAGGTGAATACGATGTGTACATGGCACGTCGCAATTAATATTATATCTTATCATGAAACATAGGAATGAGATGCGATATCTCATTTTAAGAAGCATTAGAACACTATTGCTTCGATACGGAGACATCTGCAGACGATATTTGCAAGGAAGGAAGGGTCGCACTTGCAATCTCTTGATGTAAATACGAGGTATACATAACTCATCACAATGAACATTATACCTTATCACGAAACGTAGAAATGAGAAGCGATTTCGCGATTTAAGAAGCTTCAGAACTCCACTGCTTCAATACGTAGATATCTGTAAACACTATTTCCTAGCAAGGAACTGTCGCATTCACATTAATTTGAAGTGTATGCGAGTTATACATGACACTTCGCAATGAATATTATATATTATCATGAAACATATATATGAGATGCGATATCGCGAATTAGCAATCTTTAGAAACCTATTGCTTCGATACGTAGGCATATGCAATCGCTATTTCCTAGCAAGGAATTGTAGCATTTGCATTTTTCTGATGTGAATACGAGGTATACATAACACTGCACAATGAATATTATATGTAATCATGATACACAGAAATGAGATGCGACATCGCGTTTTGAGAAGCATTAGAACACTATTTCTTCGATACGGAGACATCTGCAAACGCTATTTCCTAGCAAGGAACTGTCGCATTTACATTCATTTGAAGTGTATGCGAGGTATACATGACACATCGCAATGAATATTATATATTATCATGAAACATATAAATGAGATGCGATATCGCGTTTTAAGATGCATTAGAACCCTATTGCTTCGATACGTAGACATCTAGAGACGCTATTTCCTAGCTAGGAAGTGTCGCATTAACATTCTTTTGAAGTGAATACGAGGTATACATGACACTTCGCAATGAATATTATACCTTATCACGAAACATAGAAATGAGATGCGATATCGCGTTTGGAGAAGCATTAGAAACCTATTTCTACGATACGTAGACATCTGCAAACGCTATTTCCTAGCAAGGAAGTGTCGCATTTACATTCTTCTGAAGTGAATACGAGGCATACGTGACACTACGCAATGAATATTATATCTTAACATGAAACATAGAACTGAGATGCGATATCGCGTTTTAAGAAGCGTTAGAACCCTATTGCTACGAAACGCAGACATCTGGAAACGCTATTTCCTAGAAACGAAGTGTCGCATTTACATTCTTTTGAAGTCAATACGAGGTATACATAACACTGCACAGTGAATATTCTTCCTTATCACGAAGCAAAGAAATGAAATGCGATATCGCGATTTAAGAAGCATTAGAACTCTATTGCTTCGATACGGAGACATCTGGAAACGCTATTTCCTAGCAAGGATGTGTCGCATTTACTTACTTTTGACGTCAATACGGGGTATACTTAACACTGCACAATAAATATTATATCTTATCAAGAAACATAGAAATTTGATAAGATATCGCATTTCGAGAAGCATGAGAACTCCTCTTCTACGATAAGTAGACATCTGCAAACGCTATTTCCTAGGAAGGAAGTGTCGCATTTACATTCATTTAATGTATAAACGAGATATACATAACACTGCACGATGAATATTATATCTTATCATGAAACATAGAAATGAGATGCAATATGGCGATTTAAGAAGCATTAGTACTCTATTGTTTCGATACGTAGACATCTCCAAACGCTATTACCTAGCAAGGAAGTGTCGCATTTACATTCTTTTGAAAGGAATACGAGGTATACATGACACTTCCCAATTAATATTATATCTTATCAAGAATCGTAGATATCAGAAGCGGTATGACGATATAACAAGCATTCGAACTCTATTGCTTCGATACGTAGACATCTGCAAACGGTATTTCCTAGCAAGGAATTGTCGCATTTACATTCATTTGAAGTGTATGCGAGGTATACTTAGCACTTCGCAATGAATATTATATATTATCATGAAACATAGAAATGAGATGCGATATCGCGAACTAGCAAGCTTTCGAACTCTATTGCTTCGATAGGTAGACATCTGCAAACGCCAGTTCCTAGGAAGGAAGTGTCGCATTTACATTCTTTTGAAGTGAATACGAGGTATACATAACACACCACAATGAATATTATATATTATCATGAAACATAGTAATGAGTAGCGATATCGCGTTTTGAGAAGCATTAGAACTTTATTACTACGATACGTAGATACCTGAAAACGCTATTTCCTAGCAAGGAAGTGTCGCATTTACATTCTTTTGAAGTGAATACGAAGTATGCATAACACTCCACAATGTATATTATATCTTATCATGAAACATAGAAATGAGGAGCGATTTCGCATTTTAAGAGGCACTAGAACTCTATTGCTACGATACGTAGACATCTGCAAACGCTACTTCCTTGCAAGGAAGTGTCGCAATTACACTCTTTTGAAGTGAATTCGAGGTATACATGACACTTCGCAATGAATATTATATCTTATCAAGAAACTTATATATGAGATGCGCTATGACGATTTAAGAAGCATTAGAACTCTATTGCTTCGATACGTAGACATCTCCAAACGCTACTTCCTAGCAGGGAAGTGTCGCATTTACATTCTTTTGAAAGGAATACGAGGTATACATGACACTTCCCAATGAATATTATATCTTATCAAGAAACGTAGATATCAGAAGCGGTATGGCGATATAAGAAGCATTAGAGCTCTATTGCTTCGATACGTAGACATCTGCAAACGCTACTTCCTAGCAAGGAAGAGTCGCATTTACATTCTTTTGAGGTGAGTACGAGGTAGAGATAACACTGCACAATGAATATTATATCTTATCATGAAACATAGAAATGAGATGCGATACCGCGATTTAAGAAGCATTAGAACTCTATTGCTTCGATACGTAGGCATCTGCAATCGCTATCTCCTAGCAAGGAATTGTAGCATTTACATTATTTTGAAGTGAATACGAGGTATACATGACACTTCGCAATGAATATTATATCTTATCATGAAACATAGAAATGAGATGCGATATGGCGATTTAAGAAGCATTAGAAATCTCTTGCTTCGATACGTAGACATCAATGAACGCTACTTCCTAGCAAGGAAGTGTAGCATTTACATTCCTTTGAAAGGAATACGAGGTATACATAACACTGCACAATGTATATGATATCTTATCATAAAGCATAAAAATGAGATGCGATATGGCGATTTAAGAAGCATCAGAACTCTATTGCTTCGATACGTAGACATCTGCAAACGCTACTTCCTAGCAAGCAAGTGTCGCATTTACATCCTTTTGAAAGGAATACTAGGTATACATGACACTTCGCAATGAATATTATATCTTATCATGAAACATAGAGATGAGATGCGATATGGCGATTTAAAAAGCACTAGATCCCTATTGCTTCGATAGGTAGACATCTGCTAACGCTACTTCCTAACATGGAAGTGTCGCATTTACATTCTTTTAAAGGAATACGAGGTATACATAGCACGTCGCAATGAAATTATATCTTATCAAGAAACTTATATATAAGATGCGATATGACGATTTAAGAAGCATTAGAACTCTATTGCTTCGATACGTAGACATCTCCAAGCGCTACTTCCTAGCAGGGAAGTGTCGCATTTACATTCTTTTGAAAGGAATACGAGGTATACATGACACTTCCCAAAGAATATTATATCTTATCAAGAAACGTAGATATCAGAAGCGGTATAGCGATATAAGAAGCATTAGAGCACTAATTCTACGATACGTAGACATCTACAAACGCAATCTCCTAGCAAGGAAGAGTCGCATTTACATCCTTTGAAGTGAATACCAGGTATACATGACACTCCACAATGAATATTATATCTTATCACGAAACATAGAAATGAAATGCGACATCTCGTTCTAAGTAGCATTATAACTCTATTGCTACGATACGTAGACATCTGCAAACGCTATTTCCTAGCATGGAAATGCTGCATTTACATTCTTTTGAAGTTAATACGAGGTATACATGACACTTCGCAATGAATATTATATCTTATCTCGAAACATAGAAGGGAGATGCGATATCACGATTTATGAAGCATTAGGACTCTAATGCGACGGTACGTAGACATCTGCAAACTCTATTTCCTAGCAAGGAAATGTCGCATTTACATTCCATTGAAGTGAATACGAGGTATACATGACACTTCGCAATGGATATTATATCTTATCATGAAACATAGAAGTGAGATGCGATATCGCGTTCTAAGAAGCATTAGAACTCTATTGCTACAATGCGTAGACATCAGTAAATGTTATTTCCGAGCAAGGAAGTGTCGCATTTACATTCTTTTGAAGTGAATACGAGGTATACATAACACTCCACAATGAATATTATATCTTATCACGAAACATAGAAATGAAATGCGACATCTCGTTTTAAGTAGCATTAGAACTCTATTGCTACGATACGTAGACATCGGCAAACGCTATTTCCTAGCATGGAAGTGTCGCATTTACATTCTTTTGAAGTGAATACGAGGTATACATGACACTTCGCAATGAATATTATATCTTATCATTAAACATAGAAGTGAGATGCGATATCGCGTTCTAAGAAGCATTAGAACTCTATTGCTACGATGTGTAGACATTTGCAAATGTTATTTCCTAGCAAGGAAGTGTCGCATTTACATTCTTTTGAAGTGAATGCGATGTATACATAACACTCCACAATGAATATTATATCTTATCACGAAACATAGAAATGGAATGCGACATCTCGTTTTAAGTAGCATTAGAACTCTATTGCTACGATACGTAGACATCGGCAAACTCTATTTCATAGCAAGGAAATGTCGCATTTACATTCCATTGAAGTGAATACGAGGTATACATGACACTTCGCAATGGATATTATATCTTATCATGAAACATAGAAGTGAGATGCGATATCGCGTTCTAAGAAGCATTAGAACTCTATTGCTACAATGCGTAGACATCAGTAAATGTTATTTCCGAGCAAGGAAGTGTCGCATTTACATTCTTTTGAAGTGAATACGAGGTATACATAACACTCCACAATGAATATTATATCTTATCACGAAACATAGAAATGAAATGCGACATCTCGTTTTAAGTAGCATTAGAACTCTATTGCTACGATACGTAGACATCGGCAAACGCTATTTCCTAGCATGGAAGTGTCGCATTTACATTCTTTTGAAGTGAATACGAGGTATACATGACACTTCGCAATGAATATTATATCTTATCATTAAACATAGAAGTGAGATGCGATATCGCGTTCTAAGAAGCATTAGAACTCTATTGCTACGATGTGTAGACATTTGCAAATGTTATTTCCTAGCAAGGAAGTGTCGCATTTACATTCTTTTGAAGTGAATGCGATGTATACATAACACTCCACAATGAATATTATATCTTATCACGAAACATAGAAATGGAATGCGACATCTCGTTTTAAGTAGCATTAGAACTCTATTGCTACGATACGTAGACATCGGCAAACGCTATTTCCTAGCATGGAAGTGTCGCATTTACATTCTTCTGAAGTGAATACGATGTATACATGACACTTCGCAATGAATATTATATCTTATCATGAAACATAGAAGTGAGATGCGATATCGCGTTTTAAGAAGCATTAAAACTCTATTGCTACGATACGTAGACATCCGCAAACGCTATTTCCGAGCATGCAAGTGTCGCATTTACATTCTTTTGAAGTGAATACGAGGTATACATGACACTTCGCAATGAATGTGATATCTTATCATGAAACACAGATATGAAATGCGACATCTCGTTTTAAGAAGTATTAGAACTCTATTGTTTCCATACGTAGTCATCTGGAAACGCTATTTCCTAGCAAGGATGTGTCGCATTTACCTCCTTTTGAAGTGAATACGAGGTATACATGACACTTCGCAATGAATATTATATCTGATCATGAAACATAGAAATGAGATGCGACATCTTGTTTCAGGAAGTATTAGAACTCTATTGCTACGATACGTAGACATCTGCAAATGTTATTTCCTAGCAAGGAAGTGTCGCATTTATATTCTTTTGAAGTTAATACGAGGTGTACATGACACTTCGCAATGAATATTATATCTTATCATGAAACATAGAAGTGAGATGCGATATCGCGTTCTAAGAAGCATTAGAACTCTATCGCTACGATGCGTAGACATCTGCAAATGTTATTTCCTAGCAAGGAAGTGTCGCATTTACATTCTTTTGAAGTGAATACGAGGTATACATAACAATGCACAATGAATATTATATCTTATCACGAAACATAGAAATGAAATGCGACATCTCGTTTTAAGTAGCATTAGAACTCTATTGCTACGATACGTAGACATCCGCAGACGCTATTTCCTAGCATGCAAGTGTCGCATTTACATTTTTTGAAGTGAATACGAGGTATACATGACACTTCGTAATGAATATTATATCTTATCATGAAACATAGAAGTGAGATGCGATATCGCGTTCTAAGAAGCATTAGAACTCCATTGCTACGATGCGTAGACATCTCCAAATGTTATTTCCTAGCAAGGAAGTGTCGCATTTACATTCTTTTGAAGTGAATGCGAGGTATTCATAACATTCCACAATGAATATTATATCTTATTACGAAACATAGGAATGAAATGCGACATCTCGTTTTAAGAAGCAGTAGAACTCTACTGCTACGATACGTTGACATCTGCAAACGCTATTTCCTAGCATGGAAGTGTCGCATTTACATTCTTTTGAAGTGAATACGAGATATACATGACACTTCGCAATGAATATTATATCTTATCATGAAACATAGGAATGAGTTGTTATATCGCGTTTTGAGAAGTATTAGAACTCTGTTGCTGATATACGTAGACATCCGCAGACGCTATTTCCTAGCATGCAAGTGTCGCATTTACATTCTTTTGAAGTGAATACGAGGTATACATGATACTTCGTAATGAATATTATATCTTATCATGAAACATAGAGGTGAGATGCGATATCGCGTTCTAAGAAGCATTAGAACTCCATTGCTACGATGCGTAGACATCTGCAAATGTTATTTCCTAGCAAGGAAGTGTCGCATTTACATTCTTTTGAAGTGAATGCGAGGTATTCATAACATTCCACAATGAATATTATATCTTATTACGAAACATAGGAATGAAATGCGACATCTCGTTTTAAGAAGCAGTAGAACTCTACTGCTACGATACGTTGACATCTGCAAACGCTATTTCCTAGCATGGAAGTGTCTCATTTACATTCTTTTGAAGTGAATACGAGATATACATGACACTTCGCAATGAATATTATATCTTATCATGAAACATACGAATGAGTTGTTATATCGCGTTTTGAGAAGTATTAGAACTCTGTTGCTGATATACGTAGACATCCGCAAACGCTATTTACTAGCATGCAAGTGTCGCATTTACATTCTTTTGAAGTGAATACGAGGTATACATGACACTTCGCAATGAATATTATATCTTATCATGAAACATAGAAGTGAGATGCGATATCGCGTTCTAAGAAGCATTAGAACTCTATTGCTACGATGCGTAGACATCTGCAAATGTTATTTCCTAGGAAGGAAGTGTCGCATTTACATTCTTTTGAAGTGAATGCGAGGTATTCATAACACTCCACAATGAATATTATACCTTATCACGAAACATAGAAATCAAATGCGACATCTCGTTTTAAGTAGCATTAGAACTCTATTGCTACGATACGTAGACATCGGTAAACTCTATTTCCTAGCATGGAAGTGTCGCATTTACATTCTCTTGAAGTGAATACGACGTATACATGACACTTCGCTATGAATATTATATCTTATCATGAAACATAGAAGTGAGATGCGATATCGCGTTTTAAGAAGCATTAGAACTCTATTGCTACTATACGTAGACATCCGCAAACGCTATTTCCTAGCATGCAAGTGTCGCATTTACATTCTTTTGAAGTGAATACGACGTATACATGACACTTCGCAATGAATATTATATCTTATCATGAAACATAGAAGTGAGATGCGATATCGCGTTTTAAGAAGCATTAGAACACTATTGCTACGATACGTAGACATCCGCAAGCGCTATTTCCTAGCAAGGAAGTGTCGCATTTACATCCTTTTGAAGTTAATACGAGGTATGCATGACACTTCGCAATGAATATTATATCTTATCATGAAACATAGAAGTGAGATGCGATATCGCGTTCTAAGAAGCATACGAACTCTATTGCTACGATGCGTAGACATCTGCAAATGTTATTTCCTAGCAAGGAAGTGTCGCATTTACATTCTTCTGAAGTGAATACGAGGTATACATAACACTTCACAATGAATATTATATCTTATCACGACACATAGAAATGAAATGCGACATCTCGTTTTAAGTAGCATTAGAACTCTATTGCTACGATACGTAGTCATCTTGAAACGCTGTTTCCTGGCAAGGAAGTGTCGCATTTACATCCTTTTGAAGTGAATACGAGGTATACATGACACTTCGTAATGAATATTATATCCTATCATGAAACATAGAAGTGAGATGCGACATCTTGTTTTAGGAAGAATTAGAACTCTATTCTTAACTTACGTGGTCATCTGGAAACGCTATTTCCTAGCACGGAAGTGTCGCATTTGCATTCTTTTGAAGTGAATACGAGGTATACATGACACTTCGCAATGAATATTATATCTTATCATGAAACATAGAAATGAGATGCGATATCGGGTTCTAAGAAGCATTAGAACTCCATTGCTACGATGCGTAGACATCTGCAAATGTTATTTCCTAGCAAGGAAGTGACGCATTTACATTCTTTTGAAGTGAATGCGAGGTATTCATAACATTCCACAATGAATATTATATCTTACTTCGAAACATAGAAATCAAATGCGACATCTCGTTTTAAGAAGCATTAGAACTCTACTGCTACGACACGTTGACATCTGCAAACGCTATTTCCTAGCATGGAAGTCTCGCATTTACATTCCTTTGAAGAGAATGCGAGGTATACATGACACTTCGCAATGAATATTATGACTTATCATGAAACATAGATGTGAGATGTGATATCGCGTTTTTAGAAGCATTAGAACTCTATTGCTACGATACGTAGACATCTGCAAATGTTATTTCCTAGCAAGGAAGTGTCGCATTTACATCCTTTTGAAGTTAATACGAGGTATGCATGACACTTCGCAATGAATATTATATCTTATCATGAAACATAGAAGTGAGATGCGATATCGCGTTCTAAGAAGCATTAGAACTCTATTGCTACGATGCGTAGACATCTGCAAATGTTATTTCCTAGCAAGGAAGTGTCGCATTAACATTCTTGTGAAGTGAATACGAGGTATACATAACACTTCACAATGAATATTATATCTTATCACGACACATAGAAATGAAATGCGACATCTCGTTTTAAGTAGCATTAGAACTCTATTGCTACGATACGCAGTCATCTTGAAACGCTGTTTCCTGGCAAGGAAGTGTCGCATTTACATCCTTTTGAAGTGAATACGAGGTATACATGACACTTCGTAATGAATATTATATCCTATCATGAAACATAGAAGTGAGATGCGACATCTTGTTTTAGGAAGAATTAGAACTCTATTCTTACCATACGTGGTCATCTGGAAACGCTATTTCCTAGCACGGAAGTGTCGCATTTGCATTCTTTTGAAGTGAATACGAGGTATACATGACACTTCGCAATGAATATTATATCTTATCATGAAACATAGAAATGAGATGCGATATCGGGTTCTAAGAAGCATTAGAACTCCATTGCTACGATGCGTAGACATCTGCAAATGTTATTTCCTAGCAAGGAAGTGACGCATTTACATTCTTTTGAAGTGAATGCGAGGTATTCATAACATTCCACAATGAATATTATATCTTACTTCGAAACATAGAAATGAAATGCGACATCTCGTTTTAAGAAGCATTAGAACTCTACTGCTACGACACGTTGACATCTGCAAACGCTATTTCCTAGCATGGAAGTCTCGCATTTACATTCCTTTGAAGAGAATGCGAGGTATACATGACACTTCGCAATGAATATTATGACTTATCATGAAACATAGATGTGAGATGTGATATCGCGTTTTAAGAAGCATTAGAACTCTATTGCTACGATACGTAGACATCTGCAAATGTTATTTCCTAGCAAGGAAATGTCGCATTTACATTCCATTGAAGCGAATACGAGGTATAAATGACACTTCGCAATGGATATTATATCTTATCATGAAACACAGATATGAAATGCGACATCTCGTTTTAAGAAGTATTAGAACTCTATTGTTTCCATACGCAGTCATCTTGAAACGCTATATCCTAGCAATGAAGTGTCGCATTTACATCCTTTTGAAGTGAATACGAGGTATACATGACACTTCGCAATGAATACTATATGTGATCATGAAACATAGAAATGAGATGCGACATCTTGTTTTAGGAAGTATTAGAACTCTATTGCTACGATACGTAGACATCGGTAAACTCTATTTCCTAGCATGGAAGTGTCGCATTTACATTCTCTTGAAGTGAATACGACGTATACATGACACTTCGCTATGAATATTATATCTTATCATGAAACATAGAAGTGAGATGCGATATCCCGCTTTAAGAAGCATTAGAACTCTATTGTTACGACACGTAGACATCTGGATACGCTATTTCCTAGCACGGAAGTGTCGCATTTACATTCTTTTAAAGTGAATACGAGGTATACATGACACTTCGCAATGAATATTATATCTTATCATGAAACGTAGAAATGAGATGCGATATCGGGTTCTAAGAAGCATTAGAACTCCATTGCTACGATGCGTAGACATCTGCAAATGTTATTTCCTAGCAAGGAAGTGACGCATTTACATTCTTTTGAAGTGAATGCGAGGTATTCATAACATTCCACAATGAATATTATATCTTACTTCGAAACATAGAAATCAAATGCGACATCTCGTTTTAAGAAGCATTAGAACTCTACTGCTACGATACGTTGACATCTGCAAACGCTATTTCTTAGCATGGAAGTCTGGCATTTACATTCCTTTGAAGTGAATGCGAGGTATACATGACACTTCGCAATGAATATTATGACTTATCATGAAGCATAGATGTGAGATGTGATATCGCGTTTTAAGAAGCATTAGAACTCTATTGCTACGATACGTAGACATCTGCAAATGTTATTTCCTAGCAAGGAAATGTCGCATTTACATTCCATTGAAGCGAATACGAGGTATACATGACACTTCGCAATGGATATTATATCTTATCATGAAACACAAATATGAAATGCGACATCTCGTTTTAAGAAGTATTAGAACTCTATTGTTTCGATACGTAGTCATCTTGAAACGCTATATCCTAGGAAGGAAGTGTCGCATTTACATCCTTTTGAAGTGAATACGAGGTATACATGACACTTCGCAATGAATATTATATCTGATCATGAAACATAGAAATGAGATGCGACATCTTGTTTTAGGAAGTATTAGAACTCTATTGCTACGATACGTAGACATCTGCAAACGCCATTTCCTAGCATGGAAATGCCGCATTTACATTCTTTTGAAGTTAGTACGAGGTATGTATGACACTTCGCAATGGATATTATATCTTATCATGAAACATAGAAATGAGATGCGACATCTCGTTTTAAGTAGCATTAGAACTCTATTGTTTCGACACGTAGTCATCTTGAAACGCTATATCCTAGGAAGGAAGTGTCGCATTTACATCCTTTTGAAGTGAATACGAGGTATACATGACACTTCGCAATGAATATTATATCTGATCATGAAACATAGAAATGAGATGCGACATCTTGTTTTAGGAAGTATTAGAACTCTATTGCTACGATACGTAGACATCTGCAAACGCCATTTCCTAGCATGGAAATGCCGCATTTACATTCTTTTGAAGTTAGTACGAGGTATGTATGACACTTCGCAATGGATATTATATCTTATCATGAAACATAGAAATGAGATGCGACATCTCGTTTTAAGTAGCATTAGAACTCTATTGCTACGATACGTAGTCACCTTGAAACGCTGTTTCCTAGCAAGGAAGTGTCGCATTTACATTCTTTTGAAGTGAATACGAGGTATACATGACACTTCGCAATGAATATTATATCTTATCATGAAACATAGAAGTGAGATGCGATATCGCGTTCTAAGAAGCATTAGAACTCTATTGCTACGATGCGTAGACATCTGCAAATGTTATTTCCTAGGAAGGAAGTGTCGCATTTAAATTCTTTTGAAGTGAATGCGAGGTATTCATAACACTCCACAATGAATATTATACCTTATCACGAAACATAGAAATGAAATGCGACATCTCGTTTTAAGTAGCATTAGAACTCTATTGCTACGGTACGTAGACATCGGTAAACTCTATTTCCTAGCATGGAAGTGTCGCATTTACATTCTCTTGAAGTGAATACGACGTATACATGACACTTCGCTATGAATATTATATCTTATCATGAAACATAGAAGTGAGATGCGATATCGCGTTTTAAGAAGCATTAGAACTCTATTGCTACTATACGTAGACATCCGCAAACGCTATTTCCTAGCATGCAAGTGTCGCATTTACATTCTTTTGAAGTGAATACGAGGTATACATGGCACTTCGCAATTAGTATTATATCTTATCATGAAACATAGAAGTGAGATGCGATATCGCGCTTTAAGAAGCATTAGAACTCTATTGTTACGATACGTAGACATCTGGATACGCTATTTCCTAGCATGGAAGTATCGCATTTACATTCTTTCGAAGTGAATACGAGATATACATGACACTTCGCAATGAATATTATATCTTATCATGAAACATAGGAATGAGGTGTTATATCGCGTTTTGAGAAGTATTAGAACTCTGTTGCTAATATACGTAGACATCCGCAAACGCTATTTCCTAGCATGCAAGTGTCGCATTTACATTCTTTTGAAGTGAATACGAGGTATACATGGTACTTCGCAATGAATATTATATCTTATCATGAAACATAGAAGTGAGATGCGATATCGCGCTTTAAGAAGCATTAGAACTCTATTGTTACGATACGTAGACATCTGGATACGCTATTTCCTAGCATGGAAGTATCGCATTTACATTCTTTTGAAGTGAATACGAGATATACATGACACTTCGCAATGAATATTATATCTTATCATGAAACACAGTAATGGAATGCGACATCTCGTTTTAAGAAGTATTAGAACTCTATTGTTTCCATACGTAGTCATCTGGAAACGCTATTTCCTAGCATGGAAGTGTCGCATTTACATCCTTTTGAAGTGAATACGAGGTATACATGACACATCACAATGAATATTACATCTTATCATGAAACATAGAAATGAGATGCGACATCTTGTTTTAGGAAGTATTAGAACTCTATTCTTACGATACGTGGTCATCTGGAAACGCTATTTCCTAGCAAGGAAGTGTCGCATTTACATTTTTGTGTAGTGAATTCGAGGTATACATAACACAGCATAATGAATATTATATCTTATCAAGAAACATAGTAGTGTGATGCGATATCGCGTTTTAAGAAGCATTAGAAATCTATTGCTACGATATGTAGACATCTGCAAACGCTTTTTCCTAGCATGGAAAAGCCGCATTTACATTCTTTTGAAGTGAATACGAGGTATACATGACACTTCGCAATGAATATTATATCTTATCTCGAAACATAGAGGTGAGATGCGATATCGCGATTTATGAAGCATTAGGACTCTAATGCGACGATACGTAGACATCTGCAAACTCTATTTCCTAGCAAGGATATGTCGCATTTACGTTCTTTTGAAGTGAATACGAGGTATACATGGTACTTCGCAATGAATATTATATCTTATCATGAAACATAGAAGTGAGATGCGATATCGCGCTTTAAGAAGCATTAGAACTCTATTGTTACGATACGTAGACATCTGGATACGCTATTTCCTAGCATGGAAGTATCGCATTTACATTCTTTTGAAGTGAATACGAGATATACATGACACTTCGCAATGAATATTATATCTTATCATGAAACACAGTAATGGAATGCGACATCTCGTTTTAAGAAGTATTAGAACTCTATTGTTTCCATACGTAGTCATCTGGAAACGCTATTTCCTAGCATGGAAGTGTCGCATTTACATCCTTTTGAAGTGAATACGAGGTATACATGACACTTCACAATGAATATTATATCTTATCATGAAACATAGAAATGAGATGCGACATCTTGTTTTAGGAAGTATTAGAACTCTATTCTTACGATACGTGGTCATCTGGAAACGCTATTTCCTAGCAAGGAAGTGTCGCATTTACATTTTTGTGTAGTGAATTCGAGGTATACATAACACAGCATAATGAATATTATATCTTATCAAGAAACATAGTAGTGTGATGCGATATCGCGTTTTAAGAAGCATTAGAAATCTATTGCTACGATACGTAGACATCTGCAAACGCTTTTTCCTAGCATGGAAAAGCCGCATTTACATTCTTTTGAAGTGAATACGAGGTATACATGACACTTCGCAATGAATATTATATCTTATCTCGAAACATAGGGGTGAGATGCGATATCGCGATTTATGAAGCATTAGGACTCTAATGCGACGATACGTAGACATCTGCAAACTCTATTTCCTAGCAAGGATATGTCGCATTTACGTTCTTTTGAAGTGAATACGAGGTATACATGACACTTCGCAATGAATATTATATCTTATCGTGAAACATAGGAGTGAGATGCGTTATCGCGTTTTAAGAAGCATTAGAACTCTATTGCTACGATACGTAGACATCCGCAAATGTTATTTCCTAGCAAGGAAATGTCGCATTTACATTCCATTGAAGCGAATACGAGGTATACATGACACTTCGCAATGGATATTATATCTTATCATGAAACATAGAAATGAGATGCGACATCTCGTTTTAAGAAGTATTAGAACTCTATTCTTTCGATACGTGGTCATCTGGAAACGCTATATCCTAGCACGGAAGTGTCGCATTTCCGTTCTTTTGAAGTGAATACGAGGTATACATGACACTTCGCAATGAATGTTATATCTTATCATGAAACATAGAAGTGAGATGCGATATCGCGTTCTAAGAAGCATTAGAACTCTATTGCTACGATGCGTAGATATCTGCAAATGTTATTTCCTAGGAAGGAAGTGTCGCATTTACATTCTTTTGAAGTGAATGCGAGGTATTCATAACACTCCACAATGAATATTATACCTTATCACGAAACATAGAAATGAAATGCGACATCTCGTTTTAAGTAGCATTAGAACTCTATTGCTACGATACGTAGACATCGGTAAACTCTATTTCCTAGCATGGAAGTGTCGCATTTACATTCTCTTGATGTGAATACGACGTATACATGACACTTCGCTATGAATATTATATCTTATCATGAAACATAGAAGTGAGTTGCGATATCGCGTTTTAAGAAGCATTAGAACTCTATTGCTACTATACGTAGACATCCGCAAACGCTATTTCCTAGCATGCAAGTGTCGCATTTACATTCTTTTGAAGTGAATACGAGGTATACATGGCACTTCGCAATTAGTATTATATCTTATCATGAAACATAGAAGTGAGATGCGATATCGGGCTTTAAGAAGCATTAGAACTCTATTGTTACGATACACAGACATCTGGATACGCTATTTCCTAGCATGGAAGTATCGCATTTACATTCTTTTGAAGTGAATACGAGATATACATGACACTTCGCAATGAATATTATATCTTATCATGAAACATAGGAATGAGGTGTTATATCGCGTTTTGAGAAGTATTAGAACTCTGTTGCTAATATACGTAGACATCCGCAAACGCTATTTCCTAGCATGCAAGTGTCGCATTTACATTCTTTTGAAGTGAATACGAGGTATACATGGTACTTCGCAATGAATATTATATCTTATCATGAAACATAGAAGTGAGATGCGATATCGCGCTTTAAGAAGCATTAGAACTCTATTGTTACGATACGTAGACATCTGGATACGCTATTTCCTAGCATGGAAGTATCGCATTTACATTCTTTTGAAGTGAATACGAGATATACATGACACTTCGCAATGAATATTATATCTTATCATGAAACACAGATATGGAATGCGACATCTCGTTTTAAGAAGTATTAGAACTCTATTGTTTCCATACGTAGTCATCTGGAAACGCTATTTCCTAGCAAGGAAGTGTCGCATTTACATCCTTTTGAAGTGAATACGAGGTATACATGACACTTCACAATGAATATTATATCTTATCATGAAACATAGAAATGAGATGCGACATCTTGTTTTAGGAAGTATTAGAACTCTATTCTTACGATACGTGGTCTTCTGGAAACGCTATTTCCTAGCAAGGAAGTGTCGCATTTACATTCTTGTGTAGTGAATTCGAGGTATACATAACACAGCATAATGAATATTATATCTTATCAAGAAACATAGTAGTGTGATGCGATATCGCGTTTTAAGAAGCATTAGAAATCTATTGCTACGATACGTAGACATCTGCAAACGCTATTTCCTAGCATGGAAATGCCGCATTTACATTCTTTTGAAGTTAATACGAGGTATACATGACACTTCGCAATGAATATTATACCTTATCTCGAAACATAGAAGTGAGATGCGATATCGCGATATATGAAGCATTAGGACTCTAATGCGACGATACGTAGATATCTGCAAACTCTATTACCTAGCAAGGATATGTCGCATTTACGTTCTTTTGAAGTGAATACGAGGTATACATGACACTTCGCAATGAATATTATATCTTATCGTGAAACATAGAAGTGATTTGCGTTATCGCGTTTTAAGAAGCATTAGAACTCTATTGCTACGATACGTAGACATCTGCAAATGTTATTTCCTAGCAAGGAAATGTCGCATTTACAATCCATTGAAGCGAATACGAGGTATACATGATACTTCGCAATGGATATTATATCTTATCATGAAACATAGAAATGAGATGCGACATCTCGTTTTAAGAAGTATTAGAACTCTATTCTTTCGATACGTGGTCATCTGGAAACGCTATATCCTAGCACGGAAGTGTCGCATTTCCGTTCTTTTGAAGTGAATACGAGGTATGCATGACACTTCGCAATGAATATTATATCTTATCATGAAACATAGAAGTGAGATGCGATATCGCGTTCTAAGAAGCATTAGAACTCTATTGCTACGATGCGTAGACATCTGCAAATGTTATTTCCTAGGAAGGAAGTGTCGCATTTACATTCTTTTGAAGTGAATGCGAGGTATTCATAACACTCCACAATGAATATTATACCTTATCACGAAACATAGAAATGAAATGCGACATCTCGTTTTAAGTAGCATTAGAACTCTATTGCTACGGTACGTAGACATCGGTAAACTCTATTTCCTAGCATGGAAGTGTCGCATTTACATTCTCTTGAAGTGAATACGACGTATACATGACACTTCGCTATGAATATTATATCTTATCATGAAACATATAAGTGAGATGCGATATCGCGTTTTAAGAAGCATTAGAACTCTATTGCTACTATATGTAGACATCCGCAAACGCTATTTCCTAGCATGCAAGTGTCGCATTTACATTCTTTTGTAGTGAATACGAGGTATACATGGCACTTCGCAATTAGTATTATATCTTATCATGAAACATAGAAGTGAGATGCGATATCGCGCTTTAAGAAGCATTAGAACTCTATTGTTACGATACGTAGACATCTGGATACGCTATTTCCTAGCATGGAAGTATCGCATTTACATTCTTTTGAAGTGAATACGAGATATACATGACACTTCGCAATGGATATTATATCTTATCATGAAACATAGAAATGAGATGCGACATCTCGTTTTAAGAAGTATTAGAACTCTATTCTTTCGATACGTGGTCATCAGGAAACGCTATATCCTAGCACGGAAGTGTCGCATTTCCGTTCTTTTGAAGTGAATACGAGGTATACATGACACTTCGCAATGAATATTATATCTTATCATGAAACATAGAAGTGAGATGCGATATCGCGTTCTAAGAAGCATTAGAACTCTATTGCTACGATGCGTAGACATCTGCAAATGTTATTTCCTAGGAAGGAAGTGTCGCATTTACATTCTTTTGAAGTGAATGCGAGGTATTCATAACACTCCACAATGAATATTATACCTTATCACGAAACATAGAAATGAAATGCGACATCTCGATTTAAGTAGCATTAGAACTCTATTGCTACGATACGTAGACATCGGTAAACTCTATTTCCTAGCATGGAAGTGTCGCATTTACATTCTCTTGAAGTGAGTACGTCGTATACATGACACTTCGCTATGAATATTATATCTTATCATGAAACATAGAAGTGAGATACGATATCGCGTTTTAAGAAGCATTAGAACTCTATTGTTACGATACGTAGACATCTGGATACGCTATTTCCTAGCATGGAAGTATCGCATTTACATTCTTTTGAAGTGAATATGAGATATACATGACACTTCGCAATTAGTATTATATCTTATCATGAAACATAGAAGTGAGATGCGATATCGCGCTTTAAGAAGCATTAGAACTCTATTGTTACGATACGTAGACATCTGGATACGCTATTTCCTAGCATGGAAGTATCGCATTTACATTCTTTTGAAGTGAATACGAGATATACATTACACTTCGCAATGAATATTATATCTTATCATGAAACATAGAAATGGAATGCGGCATCTCGTTTTAAGAAATATTAGAACTCTATTGTTTCCATACGTAGTCATCTGGAAACGCTATTTCCTAGCAAGGAAGTGTCGCATTTACATCCTTTTGAAGTGAATACGAGGTATACATGACACTTCGCAATGTATATTATATTTTATCATGAAACATCGAAGTGAGGTGCGATATCGCGTTCTAAGAAGCATTAGAACTCTATTGTTACGATACGTGGTCATCTGGAAACGCTATTTCCTAGCAAGGAAGTGTCGCATTTACATTCTTGTGTAGTGAATTCGAGGTATACATAACACAGCATAATGAATATTATATCTTATCAAGAAACATAGAAGTGTGATGCGATATCGCGTTTTAAGAAGCATTAGAACTCTATTGCTACGATACGTATACATCTGCAAATGTTATTTCCTAGCAAGGAAATGTCGCATTTACATTCCATTGAAGCGAATACCAGGTAGACATGACACTTCGCAATGGATATTATATCTTACCATGAAACATAGAAATGAGATGCGACATCTCGTTTTAAGAAGCACTAGAACTCTATTGCTACGATACGTAGTCATCTGGAAACGCTATTTCCTAGCACGGAAGTGTCGCATTTACATTCTTTTGAAGTGAATACGAGGTATACATGACACTTCGCAATGGATATTATATCTTATCATGAAACATAGAAACGAGATGCGACATCTCGTTTTAAGAAGTATTAGAACTCTATCCTTTCGATACGTGGTCATCTGGAAACGCTATTTCCTAGCACGGAAGTGTCGCATTTACGTTCATTTGAAGCGAATACGAGGTATACATGACACTTCGCAATGAATATTATATCTTATCACGAAACATAGAAATGAAATGCGACATCTCGTTTTAAGTAGTATTAGAACTCTATTGCTACGATGCGTAGACAACTGCAAATGTTATTTCCTAGCAAGGAAGTGTCGCATTTACATTCTTTTGAAGTTAATACGAGGTATACACGGCACATCGCAATGAATATTATATCTTATCTCGAAACATAGAAGTGAGATGCGATATCGCGATTTATGAAGCATTAGGACTCTAGTGCGACGATACGTAGACATCTGCAAACTCTATTTCCTAGCAAGGATATGTCGCATTTACGTTCTTTTGAAGTGAATACGAGGTATACATGACACTTCGCAATGAATATTATATCTTATCGTGAAACATAGAAGTGAGATGCGTTATCGCGTTTTAAGAAGCATTAGAACTCTATTGCTACGATACGTAGACATCTGCAAATGTTATTTCCTAGCAAGGAAATGTCGCATTTACATTCCATTGAAGCGAATACGAGGTATACATGACACTTCGCAATGGATATTATATCTTATCATGAAACATAGAAATGAGATGCGACATCTCGTTTTAAGAAGTATTAGAACTCTATTCTTTCGATACGTGGTCATCAGGAAACGCTATATCCTAGCACGGAAGTGTCGCATTTACATTCTTTTGAAGTGAATACGAGGTATACATGACACTTCGCAATGGATATTATATCTTATCATGAAACATAGAAACGAGATGCGACATCTCGTTTTAAGAAGTATTAGAACTCTATCCTTTCGATACGTGGTCATCTGGAAACGCTATTTCCTAGCACGGAAGTGTCGCATTTACGTTCATTTGAAGCGAATACGAGGTATACATGACACTTCGCAATGAATATTATATCTTATCACGAAACATAGAAATGAAATGCGACATCTCGTTTTAAGTAGTATTAGAACTCTATTGCTACGATGCGTAGACAACTGCAAATGTTATTTCCTAGCAAGGAAGTGTCGCATTTACATTCTTTTGAAGTTAATACGAGGTATACACGGCACATCGCAATGAATATTATATCTTATCTCGAAACATAGAAGTGAGATGCGATATCGCGATTTATGAAGCATTAGGACTCTAGTGCGACGATACGTAGACATCTGCAAACTCTATTTCCTAGCAAGGATATGTCGCATTTACGTTCTTTTGAAGTGAATACGAGGTATACATGACACTTCGCAATGAATATTATATCTTATCGTGAAACATAGAAGTGAGATGCGTTATCGCGTTTTAAGAAGCATTAGAACTCTATTGCTACGATACGTAGACATCTGCAAATGTTATTTCCTAGCAAGGAAATGTCGCATTTACATTCCATTGAAGCGAATACGAGGTATACATGACACTTCGCAATGGATATTATATCTTATCATGAAACATAGAAATGAGATGCGACATCTCGTTTTAAGAAGTATTAGAACTCTATTCTTTCGATACGTGGTCATCAGGAAACGCTATATCCTAGCACGGAAGTGTCGCATTTCCGTTCTTTTGAAGTGAATACGAGGTATACATGACACTTCGCAATGAATATTATATCTTATCATGAAACATAGAAGTGAGATGCGATATCGCGTTCTAAGAAGCATTAGAACTCTATTGCTACGATGCGTAGACATCTGCAAATGTTATTTCCTAGGAAGGAAGTGTCGCATTTACATTCTTTTGAAGTGAATGCGAGGTATTCATAACACTCCACAATGAATATTATACCTTATCACGAAACATAGAAATGAAATGCGACATCTCGATTTAAGTAGCATTAGAACTCTATTGCTACGATACGTAGACATCGGTAAACTCTATTTCCTAGCATGGAAGTGTCGCATTTACATTCTCTTGAAGTGAGTACGACGTATACATGACACTTCGCTATGAATATTATATCTTATCATGAAACATAGAAGTGAGATACGATATCGCGTTTTAAGAAACATTAGAACTCTATTGTTACGATACGTAGACATCTGGATACGCTATTTCCTAGCACGGAAGTATCGCATTTACATTCTTTTGAAGTGAATACGAGATATACATAACACTTCGCAATTAGTATTATATCTTATCATGAAACATAGAAGTGAGATGCGATATCGCGCTTTAAGAAGCATTAGAACTCTATTGTTACGATACGTAGACATCTGGATACGCTATTTCCTAGCATGGAAGTATCGCATTTACATTCTTTTGAAGTGAATACGAGATATACATGACACTTCGCAATGAATATTATATCTTATCATGAAACATAGGAATGAGGTGTTATATCGCGTTTTGAGAAGTATTAGAACTCTGTTGCTAATATACGTAGACATCCGCAAACGCTATTTCCTATCATGCAAGTGTCGCATTTACATTCTTTTGAAGTGAATACGAGGTATACATGACACTTCGCAATGAATATTATATCTTATCATGAAACACAGAAATGGAATGCGGCATCTCGTTTTAAGAAATATTAGAACTCTATTGTTTCCATACGTAGTCATCTGGAAACGCTATTTCCTAGCAAGGAAGTGTCGCATTTACATCCTTTTGAAGTGAATACGAGGTATACATGACACTTCGCAATGTATATTATATTTTATCATGAAACATCGAAGTGAGGTGCGATATCGCGTTCTAAGAAGCATTAGAACTCTATTGTTACGATACGTGGTCATCTGGAAACGCTATTTCCTAGCAAGGAAGTGTCGCATTTACATTCTTGTGTAGTGAATTCGAGGTATACATAACACAGCATAATGAATATTATATCTTATCAAGAAACATAGTAGTGTGATGCGATATCGCGTTTTAAGAAGCATTAGAAATCTATTGCTACGATACGTAGACATCTGCAAACGCTATTTCCTAGCATGGAAATGCCGCATTTACATTCTTTTGAAGTTAATACGAGGTATACATGACGCTTCGCAATGAATATTATATCTTATCTCGAAACATAGAAGTGAGATGCGATATCGCGATTTATGAAGCATTAGGACTCTAACGCGACGATACGTAGACATCTGCAAACTCTATTTCCTAGCAAGGATATGTCGCATTTACGTTCTTTTGTAGTGAATACGAGGTATACATGACACTTCGCAATGAATATTATATCTTATCCTGAAACATAGATGTGAGATGCGTTATCGCGTTTTAAGAAGCATTAGAACTCTATTGCTACGATACGTAGACATCTGCAAATGTTATTTCCTAGCAAGGAAATGTCGCATTTACATTCCATTGAAGCGAATACCAGGTAGACATGACACTTCGCAATGGATATTATATCTTACCATGAAACATAGAAATGAGATGCGACATCTCGTTTTAAGAAGCACTAGAACTCTATTGCTACGATACGTAGTCATCTGGAAACGCTATTTCCTAGCACGGAAGTGTCGCATTTACATTCTTTTGAAGTGAATACGAGGTATACATGACACTTCGCAATGGATATTATATCTTATCATGAAACATAGAAACGAGATGCGACATCTCGTTTTAAGAAGTATTAGAACTCTATCCTTTCGATACGTTGTCATCTGGAAACGCTATTTCCTAGCACGGAAGTGTCGCATTTACGTTCATTTGAAGCGAATACGAGGTATACATGACACTTCGCAATGAATATTATATCTTATCACGAAACATAGAAATGAAATGCGACATCTCGTTTTAAGTAGTATTAGAACTCTATTGCTACGATGCGTAGACATCTGCAAATGTTATTTCCTAGCAAGGAAGTGTCGCATTTACATTCTTTTGAAGTTAATACGAGGTATACATGACACATCGCAATGAATATTATATCTTATCTCGAAACATAGGAGTGAGATGCGATATCGCGATTTATGAAGCATTAGGACTCTAATGCGACGATACGTAGACATCTGCAAACTCTATTTCCTAGCAAGGATATGTCGCATTTACGTTCTTTTGAAGTGAATACGAGGTATACATGACACTTCGCAATGAATATTATATCTTATCGTGAAACATAGAAGTGAGATGCGTTATCGCGTTTTAAGAAGCATTAGAACTCTATTGCTACGATACGTAGACATCTGCAAATGTTATTTCCTAGCAAGGAAATGTCGCATTTACATTCCATTGAAGCGAATACGAGGTATACATGACACTTCGCAATGGATATTATATCTTATCATGAAACATAGAAATGAGATGCGACATCTCGTTTTAAGAAGTATTAGAACTCTATTCTTTCGATACGTGGTCATCAGGAAACGCTATATCCTAGCACGGAAGTGTCGCATTTCCGTTCTTTTGAAGTGAATACGAGGTATACATGACACTTCGCAATGAATATTATATCTTATCATGAAACATAGAAGTGAGATGCGATATCGCGCTTTAAGAAGCATTAGAACTCTATTGTTACGATACGTAGACATCTGGATACGCTATTTCCTAGCATGGAAGTATCGCATTTACATTCTTTTGAAGTGAATACGAGATATACATGACACTTCGCAATGAATATTATATCTTATCATGAAACATAGGAATGAGGTGTTATATCGCGTTTTGAGAAGTATTAGAACTCTGTTGCTAATATACGTAGACATCCGCAAACGCTATTTCCTATCATGCAAGTGTCGCATTTACATTCTTTTGAAGTGAATACGAGGTATACATGACACTTCGCAATGAATATTATATCTTATCATGAAGCACAGAAATGGAATGCGGCATCTCGTTTTAAGAAATATTAGAACTCTATTCTTTCGATACGTGGTCATCTGGAAATGCTATATCCTAGCACGGAAGTGTCCCATTTACATTCTTTTGAAGTGAATACGTGGTATACATGACACTTCGCAATGTATATTATATTTTATCATGAAACATCGAAGTGAGGTGCGATATCGCGTTCTAAGAAGCATTAGAACTCTATTGTTACGATGCGTAGACATCTGCAAATGTTATTTCCTAGCAAGGAAATGTCGCATTTACGTTCCATTGAAGCGAATACGAGGTATACATGACACTTCGCAATGGATATTATATCTTATCATGAAACATAGAAATGAGATGCGACATCTCGTTTTAAGAAGTATTAGAACTCTATTCTTTCGATACGTGGTCATCTGGAAACGCTATTTCCTAGCTCGGAAGTATCGCATTTACGTTCATTTGAAGTGAATACGAGGTATACGTGACACTTCGCAATGGATATTATATCTTATCATGAAACACGGAAATGAGATGCGACATCTCGTTTTAAGAAGTATTAGAACTCTATTCTTTCGGTACGTGGTCATCTGGAAACGCTATTTCCTAGCATGCAAGTGTCGCATTTACATTCTTTTGAAGTGAATACGAGGTATACATGACACTTTGCAATGAATATTATATCTTATCATGAAACATAGGAGTGAGATGCGATGTCGCGCTTTGAGAAGCATTGGAACTCTATTCTTTCGATACGTGGTCATCTGGAAACGCTATATCCTAGCACGGAAGTGTCGCATTTACCTTCTTTTGAAGTGAATACGTGGTATACATGACACTTCGCAATGTATATTATATCTTATCATGAAACATAGAAGTGTGGTGCGATATCGCGTTCTAAGAAGCATTAGAACTCTATTGCTACGTTGCGTGGACATCTGCAAATGTTATTTCCTAGCAAGGAAATGTAGCATTTACATTCCATTGAAGCGAATACGAGGTATACATGACACTTCGCAATGGATATTATATCTTATCATGAAACATAGAAATGAGATGCGACATCTCGTTTTAAGAAGTATTAGAACTCTATTCTTTCGATACGTGGTCATCTGGAAACGCTATTTCCTAGCACGGAAGTGTCGCATTTACGTTCTTTTGAAGTGAATGCGAGGTATACATGACACTTCGCAATGAATATTATATCTTATCATGAAACATAGAAGTGAGATGCGATATCGCGTTTTAAGAAGCATTAGAGCTCTATTGTTATGATACGTAGACACCCGCAAACGCTATTTCCTATCATGGAAGTGTCGCATTTACATTCTTTTGAACTGAATACGAGGTATACATGACACTTCGCAATGAATATTATATCTTATCATGAAACATAGAAGTGAGATGCGATATCGCGCTTTGAGAAGTATTAGAACTCTATTCTTTCGATTCTTGGTCAGCTGGAAACGCTATTTCCTAGCACGGAAGTGTCGCATTTACATTCTTTTGAAGTGAATACGTGGTATACATGACACTTCGCAATGTATATTATATCTTTTCATGAAACATAGAAGTGAGATGCGATATCGCGTTCTAAGAAGCATTAGAACTCTATTGCTACGATGCGTAGACATCTGCAAATGTTATTTCCTAGCAAGGAAATGTCGCATTTACATTCCATTGAAGCGAATACGAGGTATACATGACACTTCGCAATGGATATTATATCTTATCATGAAACATAGAAATGAGATGCGACATCTCGTTTTAAGAAGTATTAGAACTCTATTCTTTCGATACGTGGTCATCTGGAAACGCTATTTCCTAGCACGGAAGTGTCGCATTTACGTTCTTTTGAAGTGAATGCGAGGTATACATGACACTTCGCAATGAATATTATATCTTATCATGAAACATAGAAGTGAGATGCGATATCGCGTTTTAAGAAGCATTAGAGCTCTATTGTTATGATACGTAGACACCCGCAAACGCTATTTCCTATCATGGAAGTGTCGCATTTACATTCTTTTGAACTGAATACGAGGTATACATGACACTTCGCAATGAATATTATATCTTATCATGAAACATAGAAGTGAGATGCGATATCGCGCTTTGAGAAGTATTAGAACTCTATTCTTTCGATTCTTGGTCAGCTGGAAACGCTATTTCCTAGCACGGAAGTGTCGCATTTACATTCTTTTGAAGTGAATACGTGGTATACATGACACTTCGCAATGTATATTATATCTTTTCATGAAACATAGAAGTGAGATGCGATATCGCGTTCTAAGAAGCATTAGAACTCTATTGCTACGATGCGTAGACATCTGCAAATGTTATTTCCTAGCAAGGAAATGTCGCATTTACATTCCATTGAAGCGAATACGAGGTATACATGACACTTCGCAATGGATATTATATCTTATCATGAAACATAGAAATGAGATGCGACATCTCGTTTTAAGAAGTATTAGAACTCTATTCTTTCGATACGTGGTCATCTGGAAACGCTATTTCCTAGCTCGGAAGTATCGCATTTACGTTCATTTGAAGTGAATACGAGGTATACGTGACACTTCGCAATGAATGTTATGTCTTATCATGAAACATAGAAGTGAGATGCGATATCGCGTTTATGAAGCATTAGAACTCTATTGCTACGATGCGTAGACATCAGCAAATGTTATTTCCTAGCAAGGAAGTGTCGCATTTACATTCTTTTGAAGTGAATACGACGTATACATGACACTTCGCTATGAATATTATATCTTATCATGAAACATAGAAGTGAGATGCGATATCGCGTTTTAAGAAGCATTAAAACTCTATTGCTACGATACGTAGACATCCGCAAACGCTATTTCCTAGCATGCAAGTGTCGCATTTACATTCTTTTGAAGGGAATACGAGGTATACATGACACTTCGCAATGAATATGATATCTTATCATGAAACACAGAAATGAATTGCGAAATCACGTTTTAAGAAGTATTAGAACTCTATTGTTTCCATACGTAGTCATCTGGAAACGCTATTTCCTAGCAAGGAAGTGTCGCATTTACATCCTTCTGAAGTGAATACGAGGTATACATGACACTTCGCAATGAATATTATATCTTATCATGAAACATAGAAGTGAGGTGCGATATCGCGTTCTAAGAAGCATTAGAACTCTATTGCTACGATGCGTAGACATCTGCAAATGTTATTTCCTAGCAAGGAAATGTCGCATTTACATTCCATTGAAGCGAATACGACGTATACATGACACTTCGCAATGGTTATTATATCTTATCATGAAACATAGAAATGAGATGCGACATCTCGTTTTAAGAAGTATTAGAACTCTATTCTTTCGATACGTGGTCATCTGGAAACGCTATTTCCTAGCATGCAAGTGTCGCATTTACATTCTTTTGAAGTGAATACGAGGTATACATGACACTTCGCAATGAATATTATATCTTATCATGAAACATAGGAGTGAGATGCGATGTCGCGCTTTGAGAAGCATTGGAACTCTATTCTTTCGATACGTGGTCATCTGGAAACGCTATATCCTAGCACGGAAGTGTCGCATTTACCTTCTTTTGAAGTGAATACGTGGTATACATGACACTTCGCAATGTATATTATATCTTATCATGAAACATAGAAGTGAGGTGCGATATCGCGTTCTAAGAATCATTAGAACTCTATTGCTACGTTGCGTAGACATCTGCAAATGTTATTTCCTAGCAAGGAGATGTAGCACTTACATTCCATTGAAGCGAATACGAGGTATTCATGACACTTCGCAATGGATATTATATCTTATCATGAAACATAGAAATGAGATGCGACATCTCGTTTTAAGAAGTATTAGAACTCTATTCTTTCGATACGTGGTCATCTGGAAAGGCTATATCCTAGCACGGTAGTGTCCCGTTTACATTCTTTTGAAGTGAATACGTGGTATACATGACACTTCGCAATGTATATTATATTTTATCATGAAACATCGAAGTGAGGTGCGATATCGCGTTCTAAGAAGCATTAGAACTCTATTGTTACGATGCGTAGACATCTGCAAATGTTATTTCCTAGCAAGGAAATGTCGCATTTACATTCCATTGAAGCGAATACGAGGTATACATGACACTTCGCAATGGATATTATATCTTATCATGAAACATAGAAATGAGATGCGACATCTCGTTTTAAGAAGTATTAGAACTCTATTCTTTCGATACGTGGTCATCTGGAAACGCTATTTCCTAGCACGAAAGTGTCGCATTTACATTCTTTTGAAGTGAATACGAGGTATACATGACACTTCGCAATGGATATTATATCTTATCATGAAACATGGAAATGAGATGCGACATCTCGTTTTAAGACGTATTAGAACTCTATTCTTTCGATACGTGGTCATCTGGAAACGCTATTTCCTAGCATGCAAGTGTCGCATTTACATTCTTTTGAAGTGAATACGAGGTATACATGACACTTCGCAATGAATATTATATCTTATCATGAAACATAGGAGTGAGATGCGATGTCGCGCTTTGAGAAGCATTGGAACTCTATTCTTTCGATACGTGGTCATCTGGAAACGCTATATCCTAGCACGGAAGTGTCGCATTTACCTTCTTTTGAAGTGAATACGTGGTATACATGACACTTCGCAATGTATATTATATCTTATCATGAAACATAGAAGTGAGGTGCGATATCGCGTTCTAAGAATCATTAGAACTCTATTGCTACGTTGCGTAGACATCTGCAAATGTTATTTCCTAGCAAGGAGATGTAGCACTTACATTCCATTGAAGCGAATACGAGGTATTCATGACACTTCGCAATGGATATTATATCTTATCATGAAACATAGAAATGAGATGCGACATCTCGTTTTAAGAAGTATTAGAACTCTATTCTTTCGATACGTGGTCATCTGGAAACGCTATATCCTAGCACGGTAGTGTCCCGTTTACATTCTTTTGAAGTGAATACGTGGTATACATGACACTTCGCAATGTATATTATATTTTATCATGAAACATCGAAGTGAGGTGCGATATCGCGTTCTAAGAAGCATTAGAACTCTATTGTTACGATGCGTAGACATCTGCAAATGTTATTTCCTAGCAAGGAAATGTCGCATTTACATTCCATTGAAGCGAATACGAGGTATACATGACACTTCGCAATGGATATTATATCTTATCATGAAACATAGAAATGAGATGCGACATCTCGTTTTAAGAAGTATTAGAACTCTATTCTTTCGATACGTGGTCATCTGGAAACGCTATTTCCTAGCACGAAAGTGTCGCATTTACATTCTTTTGAAGTGAATACGAGGTATACATGACACTTCGCAATGGATATTATATCTTATCATGAAACATGGAAATGAGATGCGACATCTCGTTTTAAGACGTATTAGAACTCTATTCTTTCGATACGTGGTCATCTGGAAACGCTATTTCCTAGCATGCAAGTGTCGCATTTACATTCTTTTGAAGTGAATACGAGGTGTACATGACATTTCGCAATGAATATTATATCCAATCACGAAACAAATAAATGAGATGCGATATCGCGATTTAAGTAGCATTAAAACTCTATTGCTACGATACGTAGACATCCGCAAACGCTATTTCCTAGCATGCAAGTGTCGCATTTACATTCTTTTGAAGGGAATACGAGGTATACATGACACTTCGCAATGAATATGATATCTTATCATGAAACACAGAAATGAATTGCGAAATCACGTTTTAAGAAGTATTAGAACTCTATTGTTTCCATACGTAGTCATCTGGAAACGCTATTTCCTAGCAAGGAAGTGTCGCATTTACATCCTTCTGAAGTGAATACGAGGTATACATGACACTTCGCAATGAATATTATATCTTATCATGAAACATAGAAGTGAGGTGCGATATCGCGTTCTAAGAAGCATTAGAACTCTATTGCTACGATGCGTAGACATCTGCAAATGTTATTTCCTAGCAAGGAAATGTCGCATTTACATTCCATTGAAGCGAATACGACGTATACATGACACTTCGCAATGGATATTATATCTTATCATGAAACATAGAAATGAGATGCGACATCTCGTTTTAAGAAGTATTAGAACTCTATTCTTTCGATACGTGGTCATCTGGAAACGCTATTTCCTAGCATGCAAGTGTCGCATTTACATTCTTTTGAAGTGAATACGAGGTATACATGACACTTCGCAATGAATATTATATCTTATCATGAAACATAGGAGTGAGATGCGATGTCGCGCTTTGAGAAGCATTGGAACTCTATTCTTTCGATACGTGGTCATCTGGAAACGCTATATCCTAGCACGGAAGTGTCGCATTTACCTTCTTTTGAAGTGAATACGTGGTATACATGACACTTCGCAATGTATATTATATCTTATCATGAAACATAGAAGTGAGGTGCGATATCGCGTTCTAAGAATCATTAGAACTCTATTGCTACGTTGCGTAGACATCTGCAAATGTTATTTCCTAGCAAGGAGATGTAGCACTTACATTCCATTGAAGCGAATACGAGGTATTCATGACACTTCGCAATGGATATTATATCTTATCATGAAACATAGAAATGAGATGCGACATCTCGTTTTAAGAAGTATTAGAACTCTATTCTTTCGATACGTGGTCATCTGGAAACGCTATATCCTAGCACGGTAGTGTCCCGTTTACATTCTTTTGAAGTGAATACGTGGTATACATGACACTTCGCAATGTATATTATATTTTATCATGAAACATCGAAGTGAGGTGCGATATCGCGTTCTAAGAAGCATTAGAACTCTATTGTTACGATGCGTAGACATCTGCAAATGTTATTTCCTAGCAAGGAAATGTCGCATTTACATTCCATTGAAGCGAATACGAGGTATACATGACACTTCGCAATGGATATTATATCTTATCATGAAACATAGAAATGAGATGCGACATCTCGTTTTAAGAAGTATTAGAACTCTATTCTTTCGATACGTGGTCATCTGGAAACGCTATTTCCTAGCACGAAAGTGTCGCATTTACATTCTTTTGAAGTGAATACGAGGTATACATGACACTTCGCAATGGATATTATATCTTATCATGAAACATGGAAATGAGATGCGACATCTCGTTTTAAGACGTATTAGAACTCTATTCTTTCGATACGTGGTCATCTGGAAACGCTATTTCCTAGCATGCAAGTGTCGCATTTACATTCTTTTGAAGTGAATACGAGGTGTACATGACATTTCGCAATGAATATTATATCCAATCACGAAACAAATAAATGAGATGCGATATCGCGATTTAAGTAGCATTAGAACTCTATTGCTACGATACGTAGACATCCGCAAACGCTATTTCCTAGCATGCAAGTGTCGCATTTACATTCTTTTGAAGGGAATACGAGGTATACATGACACTTCGCAATGAATATGATATCTTATCATGAAACACAGAAATGAAATGCGACATCTCGTTTTAAGAAGTATTAGAACTCTATTGTTTCCATACGTAGTCATCTGGAAACGCTATTTCCTAGCAAGGAAGTGTCGCATTTACATCCTTTTGAAGTGAATACGAGGTATACATGACACTTCGCAATGAATATTATATCTGATCATGAAACATAGAAATGAGATGCGACATCTTGTTTTAGGAAGTATTAGAACTCTATTGCTACGATACGTAGACATCTGCAAACGCTATTTCCTAGTATGGAAATGCCGCATTTACATTCTTTTGAAGTTAATACGAGGTATGCATGACACTTCGCAATGGATATTATATCTTATCATGAAACATGGAAATGAGATGCGACATCTCGTTTTAAGAAGTATTAGAACTCTATTCTTTCGATACGTGGTCATCTGGAAACGCTATTTCCTAGCCTGCAAGTGTCGCATTTACATTCTTTTGAAGTGAATACGTGGTATACATGACACTTCGCAATGTATATTATATCTTATCATGAAACATAGAAGTGAGGTGCGATATCGCGTTCTAAGAAGCATTAGAACTCTATTGCTACGATGCGTAGACATCTGCAAATGTTATTTCCTAGCAAGGAAATGTCGCATTTACATTCCATTGAAGCGAATACGACGTATACATGACACTTCGCAATGGATATTATATCTTATCATGAAACATAGAAATGAGATGCGACATCTCGTTTTAAGAAGTATTAGAACTCTATTCTTTCGATACGTGGTCATCTGGAAACGCTATTTCCTAGCATGCAAGTGTCGCATTTACATTCTTTTGAAGTGAATACGAGGTATACATGACACTTCGCAATGAATATTATATCTTATCATGAAACATAGGAGTGAGATGCGATGTCGAGCTTTGAGAAGCATTGGAACTCTATTCTTTCGATACGTGGTCATCTGGAAACGCTATATCCTAGCACGGAAGTGTCGCATTTACCTTCTTTTGAAGTGAATACGTGGTATACATGACACTTCGCAAAGTATATTATATCTTATCATGAAACATAGAAGTGAGGTGCGATATCGCGTTCTAAGAATCATTAGAACTCTATTGCTACGTTGCGTAGACATCTGCAAATGTTATTTCCTAGCAAGGAGATGTAGCACTTACATTCCATTGAAGCGAATACGAGGTATTCATGACACTTCGCAATGGATATTATATCTTATCATGAAACATAGAAATGAGATGCGACATCTCGTTTTAAGAAGTATTAGAACTCTATTCTTTCGATACGTGGTCATCTGGAAACGCTATATCCTAGCACGGTAGTGTCCCATTTACATTCTTTTGAAGTGAATACGTGGTATACATGACACTTCGCAATGTATATTATATTTTATCATGAAACATCGAAGTGAGGTGCGATATCGCGTTCTAAGAAGCATTAGAACTCTATTGTTACGATGCGTAGACATCTGCAAATGTTATTTCCTAGCAAGGAAATGTCGCATTTACATTCCATTGAAGCGAATACGAGGTATACATGACACTTCGCAATGGATATTATATCTTATCATGAAACATAGAAATGAGATGCGACATCTCGTTTTAAGAAGTATTAGAACTCTATTCTTTCGATACGTGGTCATCTGGAAACGCTATTTCCTAGCACGGAAGTGTCGCATTTACATTCTTTTGAAGTGAATACGAGGTATACATGACACTTCGCAATGGATATTATATCTTATCATGAAACATGGAAATGAGATGCGACATCTCGTTTTAAGACGTATTAGAACTCTATTCTTTCGATACGTGGTCATCTGGAAACGCTATTTCCTAGCATGCAAGTGTCGCGTTTACATTCTTTTGAAGTGAATACGAGGTATACATGACACTTCGCAATGAATATTATATCTTATCAAGAAACATAGAAGTGAGATGCGATGTCGCGCTCTGAGAAGCATTAGAACTCTATTCTTTCGATACGTGGTCATCTGGAAACGCTATATCCTAGCACGGAAGTGTCGCATTTACCTTCTTTTGAAGTGAATACGTGGTATACATGACACTTCGCATTGTATATTATATCTTATCATGAAACATAGTAGTGAGGTGCGATATCGCGTTCTAAGAAGCATTAGAACTCTATTGCTACGTTGCGTAGACATCTGCAAATGTCATTTCCTAGCAAGGATATGTAGCACTTACATTCCATTGAAGCGAATACGAGGTATTCATGACACTTCGCAATGGATATTATATCTTATCATGAAACATAGAAATGAGATGCGACATCTCGTTTTAAGAAGTATTAGAACTCTATTCTTTCGATACGTGGTCATCTGGAAACGCTATTTCCTAGCACGGAAGTGTCGCATTTACGTTCTTTTGAAGTGAATGCGAGGTATACATGACACTTCGCAATGAATATTATATCTTATCATGAAACATAGAAGTGAGATGCGATATCGCGTTTTAAGAAGCATTAGAGCTCTATTGTTACGATACGTAGACACCCGCAAACGCTATTTCCTAGCATGGAAGTGTCGCATTTACATTCTTTTGAAGAGAATACGGTGTATACATGACACTTCGCAATGAATATTATATCTTATCATGAAACATAGAAGTGGGATGCAATATCGCGTTTTAAGAAGCATTAGAACTCTATTGCTACGATACGTAGGCATCCGCAAACGCTATTTCCTAGCATGCAAGTGTCGCATTTACATTCTTTTGAACTGAATACGAGGTATACATGACACTTCGCAATGAATATTATATCTTATCATGAAACATAGAAGTGAGATGGGATATCGCGCTTTGAGAAGTATTAGAACTCTATTCTTTCGATACGTGGTCATCTGGAAACGCTATTTCCTAGCACGGAAGTGTCGCATTTACATTCTATTGAAGTGAATACGAGGTATACATGACACTTCGCAATGAATATTATATCTTATCATGAAACATAGAAGTGAGATGCGATATCGCGTTCTAAGAAGCATTAGAACTCTATTGCAACGATGCGTAGACATCTGCAAATGTTATTTCCTGGCAAGGAAGTGTCGCATTTACATTCTTTTGAAGTGAATACGAGGTATACATAACACTCCACAATGAATATTACATCTTATCACGAAACATAGAAATGAAATGCGACATCTCGTTTTAAGTAGCATTAGAACTCTATTGCTACGATACGTAGACATCGGCAAACGCTATTTCCTAGCATGCAAGTGTGGCATTTACATTCTTTTGAAGTGAATACGAGGTATACATGACACTTCGCAATGAATATTATATCTCATCATGAAACATAGAAATGAGATGCGACATCTCGTTTTAAGAAGGATTAGAACTCTATTCTTTCGATACGTGGTCATCTGGAAACGCTAGTTCCTAGCATGCAAGTGTCGTATTTACATTCTTTTGAAGTGAATACGAGGTATACATGACACGTCGCAATGAATATTGCATCTTATCATGAAACATAGAAGTGAGTTGCGATATCGCGCTTTGAGAAGCATTAGAACTCTATTCTTTCGATACGTGGTCATCTGGAAACACTATATCCTAGCACGGAAGTGTCGCGTTTACATTCTTTTGAAATGAATTGGTGGTATACATGACACTTCGCAATGTATATTATATCTTATCATGAAACATAGAAGTGAGATGCGATATCGCGTTCTAAGAAGCATTAGAACTCTATTGCTACGATGCGTAGACATCTGCAAATGTTATTTCCTAGCAAGGAAATGTCGCATTTACATTCTTTTGAAGAGAATACGATGTATACATGACACTTCGCAATGAATATTATATCTTATCATGAAACATAGAAGTGAGATGCGATATCGCGTTTTAAGAAGCATTAGAATTCTATTGCGACGATACGTAGACATCCGCAAACGCTATTTCCTAGCATGCAAGGGTCGCATTTACATTCTTTTGAACTGAATACGAGGTATACATGACACTTCGCAATGAATATTATATCTTATCATGAAACATAGAAGTGAGATGCGATATTGCGTTCTAAGAAGCATTAGAACTCTATTGTTTCCATACGTAGTCATCTTGAAACGCTATTTCCTAGCAAGGAAGTGTCGCATTTACATCCTTTTGAAGTGAATACGAGGTATACATGACACTTCGCAATGAATATTATATCTTATCATGAAACATAGAAATGAGATGCGACATCTTGTTTTAGGAAGAATTAGAACTCTATTCTTACCATACGTGGTCATCTGGAAACGCTATTTCCTAGCACGGAAGTGTCGGATTTACATTCTTTTGAAGTTAATTCGAGGTATACATGACACTTCGCAATGAATATTATATCTTATCATGAAACATAGAAGTGAGATGCGATATCGCTTTCTAAGAAGCATTAGAACTCTATTGCTACGATACGTAGACATCCGCAAACGCTATTTCCTAGCATGCAAGTGTGGCATTTACATTCTTTTGAAGTGAATACGAGGTATACATGACACTTCGCAATGAATATTATATCTCATCATGAAACATAGAAATGAGATGCGACATCTCGTTTTAAGAAGGATTAGAACTCTATTCTTTCGATACGTGGTCATCTGGAAACGCTAGTTCCTAGCATGCAAGTGTCGCATTTACATTCTTTTGAAGTGAATACGAGGTATACATGACACTTCGCAATGAATATTGCATCTTATCATGAAACATAGAAGTGAGTTGCGATATCGCGCTTTGAGAAGCATTAGAACTCTATTCTTTCGATACGTGGTCATCTGGAAACACTATATCCTAGCACGGAAGTGTCGCGTTTACATTCTTTTGAAATGAATTGGTGGTATACATGACACTTCGCAATGTATATTATATCTTATCATGAAACATAGAAGTGAGATGCGATATCGCGTTCTAAGAAGCATTAGAACTCTATTGCTACGATGCATAGACATCTGCAAATGTTATTTCCTAGCAAGGAAATGTCGCATTTACATTCTTTTGAAGAGAATACGATGTATACATGACACTTCGCAATGAATATTATATCTTATCATGAAACATAGAAGTGAGATGCGATATCGCGTTTTAAGAAGCATTAGAATTCTATTGCGACGATACGTAGACATCCGCAAACGCTATTTCCTAGCATGCAAGGGTCGCATTTACATTCTTTTGAACTGAATACGAGGTATACATGACACTTCGCAATGAATATTATATCTTATCATGAAACATAGAAGTGAGATGCGATATTGCGTTCTAAGAAGCATTAGAACTCTATTGTTTCCATACGTAGTCATCTTGAAACGCTATTTCCTAGCAAGGAAGTGTCGCATTTACATCCTTTTGAAGTGAATACGAGGTATACATGACACTTCGCAATGAATATTATATCTCATCATGAAACATAGAAATGAGATGCGACATCTTGTTTTAGGAAGAATTAGAACTCTATTCTTACCATACGTGGTCATCTGGAAACGCTATTTCCTAGCACGGAAGTGTCGCATTTACATTCTTTTGAAGTGAATTCGAGGTATACATGACACTTCGCAATGAATATTATATCTTATCATGAAACATAGAAGAGAGATGCGATATCGCGTTTTAAGAAGCATTAGAACTCTATGGCCTCGATGCGGAGACATCTGCAAACGCTATTTTCTAGCATGGATGTGTCGCATTTACATTCTTTTGAAGTGAATTCGAGGTTTACATGACACTTCGGAATGAATACCATAACTTATCACGAAACATATAAATGAGATGCGATATCGCGATTTAAGTAGCATTAGAAATCTATTGCTACGATACGTAGATATCTGAATACGCTATTTCCTAGGATGGAAACGTCGCATTTACATTCTTTTGAAGTGAATACGAGGTATACATGACACTTCGCAATGAATATTACAACTTATCACGAAACATAGAAATGAGATGCGATACCGCGATCTAAGAAGCATTAGAACGCTATTGCTACGATACGTAGACGTCTGCAAACGCTATTCCCTAGCAAGCAATAGTCGCATTTACATTCGTTTGGAGTGAATACGAGGTATACATGGCACTTCGCAATGAATATTATATCTTATCACGAAACATAGAAATGAAATGTGACATCTCGTTTTAAGAAGCATTAGGACTCTATTGCTACGATACGTAGACATCTGCAAACGCTATTTCCTAGCAAGCAATAGTCGCATTTACATTCTTTTGAAGTGAATACGAGGTATACATGACACTTCGCAATGAGTATTATATCTTATCATGAAGCATAGGGGTGAGATGCGATATCGCGTTTTAAGAAGCATTAGAACACTATTGCCTCGACGCGTAGACATCTGCAAACGCTATTTCCTAGCAAGCAATAGTCGCATTTACATTCTTTTGAAGTGAATACGAGATATACATGACACTTCGCAATGAATATTGTACTTTATCATGAAACATAGAAGTGAGGTGCGATATCGCGTTTTAAGAAGCATTAGAACTCTATGGCCTCGATGCGGAGACATCTGCAAACGCTATTTCCTAGCAAGGAAGTGTCGCATTTACATTTGTTTGGAGTGAATACGTGGTATACTTAACACTTCGCAATGAATATTATATCTTTTCACGAAACATAGAAATGAATTGCGACATCTCCTTTTAAGAAGCATTAGAACTCTATTGCTACGATACGTAGACATCTGAAAACGATATTCCCAAGGATGGAAACGTCGCATTTACATTCTTTTGAAGTGAATACGAGGTATAAATGACACTTCGCAAAGAACATTATATCTTCTCGTGAAACATAGAAGTGAGATGCGATGTCGCGTTTTAAGAAGCATTAGAACTCCATTGGTACGATACGTAGACATCTGCATACGCTATTTCCTAGCATGGAAGTGTCGCATTTACATTCTTTTGAAGTGAATTCGAGGTATACATGACACTTCGGAATGAATACCATAACTTATCACGAAACATAGAAATGTGATGCGATATCGCGATTTAAGTAGCATTAGAAATCTATTGCTACGATACGTAGATATCTGAATACGCTATTTCCTAGGATGGAAACGTCGCATTTACATTCTTTTGAAGTGAATACGAGGTATACATGACACTTCGCAATGAATATTACAACTTATCACGAAACATAGAAATGAGATGCGATACCGCGATCTAAGAAGCATTAGAACTCTATTGCTACGATACGTAGGCATCTGCAAACGCTATGCCCTAGCAAGGAATAGTCGCATTTACATTCTTTTGAAGTGAATACGAGGTATACATGACACATCGCAATGAATATTATATCTTATAATGAAACATAGATGTGAGATGCGATATCGCGTTTTAAGAAGCGTTAGTACTCTATTGCCTTGACGCGTAGACATCTGCAGACGCTATTTCCTAGCATAGAAGTGTCGCATTTACATTCTTTTGAAGTGAATTCGAGGTTTACATGACACTTCGGAATGAATATTATAACTCATCACGAAACACACAAATGAGATGCGATATCGCGATCTAAGAAGCATTAGAACGCTATTGCTACGATACGTAGAAGTCTGCAAACGCTATTCCCTAGCAAGCAATAGTCGCATTTACATTCGTTTGGAGTGAATACGAGGTATACATGGCACTTCGCAATGAATATTATATCTTATCACGAAACATAGAAATGAAATGTGACATCTCGTTTTCAGAAGCATTAGGACTCTATTGCTACGATACGTAGACATCTGCAAACGCTATTTCCTAGCAAGCAATAGTCGCATTTACATTCTTTTGAAGTGAATACGAGGTATACATGACACTTCGCAATGAGTATTATATCTTATCATGAAACATAGAAGTGAGATGCGATATCGCTTTCTAAGAAGCATTAGAACTCTATTGCTACGATACGTAGACATCCGCAAACGCTATTTCCTAGCATGCAAGTGTGGCATTTACATTCTTTTGAAGTGAATACGAGGTATACATGACACTTCGCAATGAATATTATATCTCATCATGAAACATAGAAATGAGATGCGACATCTCGTTTTAAGAAGGATTAGAACTCTATTCTTTCGATACGTGGTCATCTGGAAACGCTAGTTCCTAGCATGCAAGTGTCGTATTTACATTCTTTTGAAGTGAATACGAGGTATACATGACACTTCGCAATGAATATTGCATCTTATCATGAAACATAGAAGTGAGTTGCGATATCGCGCTTTGAGAAGCATTAGAACTCTATTCTTTCGATACGTGGTCATCTGGAAACACTATATCCTAGCACGGAAGTGTCGCGTTTACATTCTTTTGAAATGAATTGGTGGTATACATGACACTTCGCAATGTATATTATATCTTATCATGAAACATAGAAGTGAGATGCGATATCGCGTTCTAAGAAGCATTAGAACTCTATTGCTACGATGCATAGACATCTGCAAATGTTATTTCCTAGCAAGGAAATGTCGCATTTACATTCTTTTGAAGAGAATACGATGTATACATGACACTTCGCAATGAATATTATATCTTATCATGAAACATAGAAGTGAGATGCGATATCGCGTTTTAAGAAGCATTAGAATTCTATTGCGACGATACGTAGACATCCGCAAACGCTATTTCCTAGCATGCAAGGGTCGCATTTACATTCTTTTGAACTGAATACGAGGTATACATGACACTTCGCAATGAATATTATATCTTATCATGAAACATAGAAGTGAGATGCGATATTGCGTTCTAAGAAGCATTAGAACTCTATTGTTTCCATACGTAGTCATCTTGAAACGCTATTTCCTAGCAAGGAAGTGTCGCATTTACATCCTTTTGAAGTGAATACGAGGTATACATGACACTTCGCAATGAATATTATATCTCATCATGAAACATAGAAATGAGATGCGACATCTTGTTTTAGGAAGAATTAGAACTCTATTCTTACCATACGTGGTCATCTGGAAACGCTATTTCCTAGCACGGAAGTGTCGCATTTACATTCTTTTGAAGTGAATTCGAGGTATACATGACACTTCGCAATGAATATTATATCTTATCATGAAACATAGAAGAGAGATGCGATATCGCGTTTTAAGAAGCATTAGAACTCTATGGCCTCGATGCGGAGACATCTGCAAACGCTATTTTCTAGCATGGATGTGTCGCATTTACATTCTTTTGAAGTGAATTCGAGGTTTACATGACACTTCGGAATGAATACCATAACTTATCACGAAACATATAAATGAGATGCGATATCGCGATTTAAGTAGCATTAGAAATCTATTGCTACGATACGTAGATATCTGAATACGCTATTTCCTAGGATGGAAACGTCGCATTTACATTCTTTTGAAGTGAATACGAGGTATACATGACACTTCGCAATGAATATTACAACTTATCACGAAACATAGAAATGAGATGCGATACCGCGATCTAAGAAGCATTAGAACGCTATTGCTACGATACGTAGACGTCTGCAAACGCTATTCCCTAGCAAGCAATAGTCGCATTTACATTCGTTTGGAGTGAATACGAGGTATACATGGCACTTCGCAATGAATATTATATCTTATCACGAAACATAGAAATGAAATGTGACATCTCGTTTTAAGAAGCATTAGGACTCTATTGCTACGATACGTAGACATCTGCAAACGCTATTTCCTAGCAAGCAATAGTCGCATTTACATTCTTTTGAAGTGAATACGAGGTATACATGACACTTCGCAATGAGTATTATATCTTATCATGAAGCATAGGGGTGAGATGCGATATCGCGTTTTAAGAAGCATTAGAACACTATTGCCTCGACGCGTAGACATCTGCAAACGCTATTTCCTAGCAAGCAATAGTCGCATTTACATTCTTTTGAAGTGAATACGAGATATACATGACACTTCGCAATGAATATTGTACTTTATCATGAAACATAGAAGTGAGGTGCGATATCGCGTTTTAAGAAGCATTAGAACTCTATGGCCTCGATGCGGAGACATCTGCAAACGCTATTTCCTAGCAAGGAAGTGTCGCATTTACATTTGTTTGGAGTGAATACGTGGTATACTTAACACTTCGCAATGAATATTATATCTTTTCACGAAACATAGAAATGAATTGCGACATCTCCTTTTAAGAAGCATTAGAACTCTATTGCTACGATACGTAGACATCTGAAAACGATATTCCCAAGGATGGAAACGTCGCATTTACATTCTTTTGAAGTGAATACGAGGTATAAATGACACTTCGCAAAGAACATTATATCTTCTCGTGAAACATAGAAGTGAGATGCGATGTCGCGTTTTAAGAAGCATTAGAACTCCATTGGTACGATACGTAGACATCTGCATACGCTATTTCCTAGCATGGAAGTGTCGCATTTACATTCTTTTGAAGTGAATTCGAGGTATACATGACACTTCGGAATGAATACCATAACTTATCACGAAACATAGAAATGTGATGCGATATCGCGATTTAAGTAGCATTAGAAATCTATTGCTACGATACGTAGATATCTGAATACGCTATTTCCTAGGATGGAAACGTCGCATTTACATTCTTTTGAAGTGAATACGAGGTATACATGACACTTCGCAATGAATATTACAACTTATCACGAAACATAGAAATGAGATGCGATACCGCGATCTAAGAAGCATTAGAACTCTATTGCTACGATACGTAGGCATCTGCAAACGCTATGCCCTAGCAAGGAATAGTCGCATTTACATTCTTTTGAAGTGAATACGAGGTATACATGACACATCGCAATGAATATTATATCTTATAATGAAACATAGATGTGAGATGCGATATCGCGTTTTAAGAAGCGTTAGTACTCTATTGCCTTGACGCGTAGACATCTGCAGACGCTATTTCCTAGCATAGAAGTGTCGCATTTACATTCTTTTGAAGTGAATTCGAGGTTTACATGACACTTCGGAATGAATATTATAACTCATCACGAAACACACAAATGAGATGCGATATCGCGATCTAAGAAGCATTAGAACGCTATTGCTACGATACGTAGACGTCTGCAAACGCTATTCCCTAGCAAGCAATAGTCGCATTTACATTCGTTTGGAGTGAATACGAGGTATACATGGCACTTCGCAATGAATATTATATCTTATCACGAAACATAGAAATGAAATGTGACATCTCGTTTTCAGAAGCATTAGGACTCTATTGCTACGATACGTAGACATCTGCAAACGCTATTTCCTAGCAAGCAATAGTCGCATTTACATTCTTTTGAAGTGAATACGAGGTATACATGACACTTCGCAATGAGTATTATATCTTATCACGAAACATACAGATAAGATGCGATATCGCGATTTAAGTAGCATTAGAACACTATTGCTATGATACGTAGACATCTGCAAACGCTATTTCCTAGCAAGCAATAGTCGCATTTACGTTCTTTTGAAATGAATACGAGGCATACATGACACTTCGCAATGAATATTATACCTTATCATGAAACATAGAAGAGAGATGCGATATCGCGTTTTAAGAAGCATTAGAACTCTATGGCCTCGATGCGGAGACATCTGCAAACGCTATTTCCTAGCATGGAAGTGTCGCACTTACATTCTTTTGAAGTGAATCCGAGGTATACGTGAGACTTCGCAATGAATATTATATCTTATCACGAAACATATAAATAAGATGCGATATCGCGACTTATGTAGCATTAGAGCTCTATTGCTACGATACGTAGACATCTGCAAACACTACTTCCTAGCAAGCAATAGTCGCATTTACATCCTTTTGAAGTGAATACGAGGTGTACATGACACTTCGCAATGAATATTATATCCAATCACGAAACAAA